>NC_080064.1:37712803-38016081 GCF_949987535.1 Balaenoptera acutorostrata | reverse complement strand
GTTCAATAGAGGTACTTAAATGTTTCATTCTTTTTTTCTTTTTTTTGGCCATGTCAGGTCTTAGTTGTGGCACGTGGGATCTTTTTTTTTGTTGTGGCATGCGGGCTCTTAGTTGCGGCGTGCAGACTTCTCTCTAGTTGTGGCATGCGGGTTCTCTCTCTAGTTGTGGTGCGTGGGCTCCAGCGTGCATGGGCTCTGTACTTTGCAGCATGCGGGCTCTCTTGTTGAAGCCTCAGTACTTGTGGCACATGGGCTTAGTTGCCCTGTGTCACGTGGGACCTTAGTTCTCCGACCAGGGATTGAACCCATGTCCCCTGCACTGGAAGGCGAATTCTTTACCACTGGACCATGAGGAAAGTCGCAAATGTTTCATTCTTTTTTTTTTTTTTTTTTTTTTTAAACATTTTTTTTTTTTTCTAAATGGTTAAGATGGTAAATTTATTTTTTATTTTTTATTTATTTTTTTAATAGCTACTTTATTTATTTATTTATTTATTTTTGGCTGTGTTGGGTCTTCGGTTTGTGCGAGGGCTTTCTCCGGCTACGGCAAGTGGGGGCCACTCTTCATCGCGGTGCGGGGACCGCTCTTCATCGCGGTGCGCGGGCCTTTCACCATCGCGGCCCCTCCCGTTGCGGGGCACAGGCTCCAGACGCGCAGGCTCAGTAGTTGTGGCTCACGGGCCCAGCTGCTCCGCGGCATGTGGGATCTTCCCAGACCAGGGCTCGAACCCGTGTCCCCTGCATTAGCAGGCAGACTCTCAACCACTGCGCCACCAGGGAAGCCCGCAAATGTTTCATTCTTTAGGAACTTGGATTATTCTTCCTTTTGTGAAGACTGGTGACACTAGCTAAGCAAAAATAATTTGTTTTAAAGATACAGTGATATCTCATGGAACCTTAAGCCAGGATGCAGTTAGGCCTCAGGAATCAGGGATTAGAGCACATTAGGAAAATCAAGAAGTTCTTGATTGTCTGTGCCTTTTTTTCCTCTGCAAATTTGCCTCAATCCCTTGGCTTTTTCTGCCTTCAAGCCTGCGTGGTAGAAAATCGCCATGGCCAACAGCTCCTGAGTTTACATGGTTTCCATTTTAGAAAGCAACCAGACTGAGGCTGGAATATCTTAATTCCAATTCCAAATTGCCCGGAAAGGAAATGTGATTGGTCCATATTGGGTAGAACGCTACCAACTTTGGCTACAGCAGGGTCATATTGTAAGGATGGCCCTGTAAGCCCTGCTGCTAATTCTCCATGATTGGAGGTGATAGAGGTAGTCTGGGTTGGGTATTCATCACATTTATGGAAGTGTTTCACTAATTGTAGAATCACAATGTTGTATTTTGCATAGGACTCTTATAATGATTCTTTTTTAAAAATCTTTTTCAATACTAATTTTATTTTATTTTTATTAAAAAAATTTTTTTATTTAAAAAATATTTTATTTATTTATTTATTTGGTTGCACTGGGTCTTAGTTGTGGCAGGCGGGCTCCTTAGTTGGGGCTCATGGACTCCTTAGTTGCTGCTCACCGGCTCCTTAGTTGTGGCTTGCTGGCTTCTTAGTTGTGGCATGCATGTGGGATCTAGTTCCCTGACCAGGGATTGAACCTGGGGTCCCTGCATTGGGAGCACAGAGTCTTAACCACTGTGCCACCAGGGAAGTCCCAAAACTTTTATTTTATATTGGAGTATAGTTGATTAACGATGTTGTGTTAGTTTCAGGTGTACAGCAGAGTGATTCATTTATACATATACATATACATGTATCTATTCTTTTTCAGATTCTTTTCCCATTTAGGTGATTACAGATTATTGAGCAGAGTTCCCTGTGCTACACAGTAGGTCCTCATTAGTTATCTGTTTTATATATGGAAGTGTGCATGTGTCAATCCCAGTCTCCCAATTTATCCTCCCCCCATATTCCTGGGAACTATAAGTTTGTTTTCTACATGTGTGACTCTATTTCTGTTTTGTAAGTAAGTTCATTTGTACCATTTTTTTTTAGATTCCACATGTAAGCGATATCATATGATACTTGTCTTTCTCTGTCTGACTTACTTCACTCAGTATGACAATCTCTAGATCCATCCATGTTGCTGCAAATGGCATTATTTTGTTCATTTTTATGGCTGAGTAATATTCCATTGTATATATGTACCACATCTTCTTTATCCATTCTTCTGTCAGTGGACATTAAGGTTGCTTTCATGTTCAGGCTATGGTAAATAGTGCTGCAATGAACATTGGGGTGCAGGTATTGTTTCAAATTATGGTTTTCTCTGGATATATGCCCAGGAGCAGGATTGCTGGATCATATGGTAGCTCTATTTTTAGTATTTTAAGGAATCTCCATACTGTTCTCCATAGTGGGTGTACCAATTTACATTCCCACCAACAGTGTAGGAGGGTTCCCTTTTCTCCACACCCTCTCCATCATTTATTGTTTGTAGATTTTTTGATGATGGCCATTCTGACTGGTGTGAGGTGATATCTCATTGTAGTTTTGATTTGCGTTTCTCTAATAATTAGCAGTGTTGAGCGTCTTTTCATGTGCCTGTTGGCCATCAGTGTGTCTTCTTTGGAGAAATATCTATTTAGGTCTTCTGCCCATTTTTTGATTGGGTTTGTTTTTTTGATATTGAACTGCATGATATGTTTGTAAATTTTGGAGATCAGTTGCATCATTTGCAAATATTTTCTCCCATTTTGTGGGTGGTCTTTTTGTTTTGTTTATGGCGTCCTTTGCTATGCAAAAGCTTTTGAGTTTAATTAGGTCCCAGTTGTTTATTTTTGTTTTTATTTCCATTACTCTAGGAGACAGATCAAAAAAGATATTGCGATTTATGTGAAAGAGTGTTCTGCCTGTATTCTCCTCTAACAGTTTTTTTTTTTAATATTTGTTTGTTTGTTTGTTTAGGCTGTGTCAGGTCTTAGTTGGGGCATGTGGGAACTTTAGTTGCAGCATACGGACTTCTTAGTTGCGGCATGCACGCGGGATCTAGTCTATTCAGGGATATGTCTATTCAGGGATTGAACCTGGGCCCCCTGCATTGGGAGCATGGAGTCTTACCCACTGGAGCACCAGGGAAGTCCCCTCTAAGAGTTTTATAGATGCTGGGAAAACTGGACAACTACATGTAAAAAAAAATTAAATTAGAACATCTTTTTAAACACCATACACAAAAATAAACTTAAAATGGATTAAAGGGACTTCCCTGGTGGTCCAGTGGTAAAGAATCCACCTTACAATGAAGGGGGCGCGGGTTCGATCCCTGGTCAGGGAACTAGGATCCCACATGCTGCGGGACAACTAAGCCCCGCACGCCACAACTACTGAGCTCGTGCCTCAACTAGAGAAGAGAAAACCCACATGCCACAACTAGAGAGAAGCCTGAGCGCTGCAATGAAAGATCCCGCATGCCTCAATGAAGATTCCGCATGCCACAACTAAGACCTGACACAGCCAAAAATAAATAAATAAATAATAAGTAAATCTTTTAAAAAAATGGATTAAAGACCTAAGTATAATTGATTCTTGTGGAAAAAGTAGATGTAAGGGGAGACAGGCTAAAAGAAAAAGTGGGCCTTTGTGTTTATTCTTAGGTACCAGATGGGATGGAGCCTTCTGTAGTCACTTCTGCTGGACTGGGTTGTTTAATCAAGAGTGGAATTTTAAATTGCTTTTGGATATAGTTTTCTTCTTTTAAAATTATACAATTTTATAGTATAAAATATTTGTCATCCTTGTTTTATATATTTGGACTTAATGACTTTTCAAATGAAGAGAAAATTATATGAGGCTGTGAAGGGCATTGGCAGGAGCACAGGCTTTTGAATCAGACAATCTGGCATGTTAACTTTATCTGTACCATTTGGTGACTGTATGATTGCTTGACCTCTCTGTGAAATGAACATAATAATCCTTATATCATGGATTATTTGAGAATCAAATGACATGACATATGCATAACTCTTACAGTATATTTCCTAGATAATAGGTACTCAACGAATAATAGATATATCACCGCTTTTTGAAGGTAAAAGCATAAAGTGTTTTTTAGATCTGAAAATCAGGAGCTAGAATATGAAAGAGAAAATATTTTTACATTGATAGTGTACTGTTGCCTGTATTTATTATTCATTAATGGTTTTAATGAAATATCATTTTAATCTCTTATTTAGTGACAAGCCAGAAGAGAAGTAAAACTCAACAGAAATTTACTATGTGTGGAATTCATTCCTAAAAGAAGAAAAAAAGTGATTATTGAGACTATGGATCGGAGCAAACGGAATTCAATTGCAGGATTTCCTCCACGTGTGGAGCGTCTTGAAGATTTTGAAGGAGGTGGTGGAGGGGATGGGAGCATGACCCAGGTGGGAAGAGTTTGGCCCTCTTCATATCGAGCTCTTATAAGTGCCTTTTCCAGACTGACGCGTTTAGATGACTTCACCTGTGAAAAAATAGGGTCTGGCTTCTTCTCTGAAGTGTTCAAGGTGAGTGATGCATCAGTTTTTCTCATATTGTCTTGTTGATGGTCAGTTTCACTGCAGAGTTGACAGTTGTGTTTAATTAAGACGTAGGCTTTGCCTTGTCAGGGTGCTATGGATCTTGAGCAGTGTTACAAACTGTCCTCTTGAGCTATCTATTAACTTGTAAGATATTTTATTTATTTTAATTATAAAAATACTACATGCTGATCAAAAATTAAAATAATATAGGAGCCTCTTCCACTCCCCCAGAATTCTTCATCATCCCAAATGGAAACTTTGTACCTATTAAAAAATAACTCCCTCCACTACCCTTAGCCCCAGTTAATGTCTGTTCTTACCTTCTGTCTCTATGAATATGTCTATTCTAGGTATCTCATATTAATGGAATTATACAATATTTGTCCTTTTATGCCTGGCTTATTTCACTTAGCATAATATCCTCAAGATTCATCCATGTTGAAGCATATATCAGAATTTCATTTCTTTGGAATTCTCTGGCAGTCCAGTGATTAGGACTTGGTGCTGTCACTGCCGGGGCTCTGGTTTGATCCCTGGTCCGGGAACTAAGATCCTGCAAGCCACACGGCAAGGCAAAAAAAAAAAAAAAAGAATTTCATTTCTTTTTATGTCTGAATAATATCCCATTGTATGTATATACCACATTTTCTTTATCCGTTCACCTGCTGATGGACATTTGGGTTGTTTCCTCCTTTTGATTATTGTAAATAATGCTGCTATGAACACTGATGAACAAGTAACTGAGTCCCTGCTTTCAGTTCTTTTGGGTATTTACCTATAAGTGAAACTGATGGGTCATATAGTAATTCTGTGTTTAGCTTTTTAAAGAAATTGTGGTAAAATACACATAACAAAATTCACTATCTTAACCATTTTTAAGTGTACAGTTTTAAGTATATTCACATTGTTGTGCAACCAATCTTCAGAACTTTTTCATCTTGCAAAACTGAAACTCTGTACCTACTAAATAATTCTTCCCTTCCCTCTCCCCGCAGCTCCTGGCAACAACCATTCTACTTTCTGTTTCTATGAGTTTGACTACTCTAGATACCCTATATAAATGAAATCATGTAGTTTTTGTCTTTTTGTGATTACCTTATTTCACTTAGTCTCTGTTTTACTTTTTAAGGAACCACCATAATATTTTCTGTAGAGTTGTACCATTTTACATTCCCACCAGCAACGTACAGTGGTTCTCATTTCTCCATATTCTTACTAACACTTGTTCGTTCTTTCTTTCTTTCTTTCTTTCTTCCTGATATTAGCAATTCTGGTGGGTATGGAGTGATATCTCATGTGGCTTTTTTTTTTTTTTTAAAGGGAGTGAATTTTTTTTTTAATTAATTAATTTATTTTTATATTTATTTTTGGCTGTGTTGGGTCTTCGTTTCTGTGCAAGGGCTTTCTCTAGTTGTGGCAAGCAGGGGCTACTCTTCATCGCGGTGCGCGGGCCTCTCACTATTGCGGCCTCTCGTTGCGGAGCACAGGCTCCAGACGCGCAGGCTTGGTAGTTGTGGCTCACGGGCCTAGTTGCTCCGCAGCATGTGGGATCTTCCCAGACCAGGGCTCGAACCTGTGTCTCCTGCATTGGCAGGCAGATTCTCAACCACTGCGCCACCAGGGAAGCCCTCTCGTGTGGCTATTTTTTTTTTTTAATTTATTTCTTTTATTTCTTTTTATTTTTAGCTGTGTTGGGTCTTCGTTGCTGCACGCGGGCTTCCTCTAGTTGCGGCAAGTGGGGCTACTCTTCGTTGTGGTGCACAGGCTTCTCATTGCAGTGGCTTCTCTTGTTTTGGAGCATAGGCTCTAGGCGCTCAGGCTTCAGTAGTTGTGGCACACGGGCTCAGTAGTTGTGGATCGCGGGCTCTAGAGCGCAGGCTCAGTAGCTGTGGCTCACGGGCTTAGTTGCTCCGTGGCATGTGGGATCTTCCCAGACCAGGGCTCGAACCTGTGTCCCCTGCATTGGCAGGCAGATTCTTAACCACTGCGCCACCAGGGAAGTCCCTCTCATGTGGCTTTGATTTGCATTTCTCTAATGACTAGTGATGTTGAGCATCTTTGCATTGGCCTTTTGTGTATCTTCTTTGGAAAAATATCTATTCAAGTCTTTTGTCCATTTTTGAGTTCGATTTTATTTATATGTAAGGGTCATATCCTTTATCAGATATATGATTTGAAAATATTTTCTCCTATTCTGTGGGTTGTCTTTTTACTCTCTTATAGTGTCCTTTGATGCACACAAGTTTTTAATTCTGATTATGTCTAGTTTACCTATTTTTTCTTTTGTTGCCTGTGCTTTTGGTGTCATGCCCCAAAATAACTTCCAAATCCAATATCATTATTATCCCCAGTGGTTTCTTCTAAGAGTTTTTTAGTTTTAGCTCTTACATTTATGTCTTTGATCCATTTAAGTTAATTTTTGTATGTGGTGAAAAGAAAGGTCTAACTTCATTCATTCAATGGTGCTGAGTTTTCCCAGCACCATTTGTTGAAAAAAACTGTTCTTTCCCCATTGAATGGTCTTGGTACCCTGTTGAAAATCAATTGATCATATGTGCCAGTGTTGATAATGCTTTTATTTTATTTTATTTAAAAAAATATTTATTTAGGGACTTCCCTGGTGGCACAGTGGTTAAGAATCCGCCTGCCAATGCAGGGGACATGGGTTCGATTCCTGGTCCGGGAAGATCCCACATGCCACAGAGCAACTAAGCTCGTGTACCACAACTACTGAGCCTGCGCTCTAGAGCCTGCGAGCCACAACTACTGAGCCCATGTGCCACAACTACTGAAGCCCACACACCTAGAGCCCGTGCTCTGCAACAAGAGAAGCCATCGCAATGAAAAGCCTGTGCACCACAACGAAGAGTAGCCCCCGCTCGCCGCAACGAGAGAAAAGCCCACGCACACAACGAAGACCCAATGCAGCCAAAAATAAAATAGATAAAAAATAAAATAAATAAATTTATTAAAAAAAAAAAGTCATTGCCATACCCAAGGTCATCTAGGTTTTCTTTTGTGTTATCTTCTAGGAGTTTTACAGTTTTGCATTTTATATTTAGGTCTGTGATCCATTTTGAGTTAATTTTTCTGAAGGTGTAAAGTCTATGTCTAGATTCATTTTTTTGCATGTGAATCTCTAGTTCTTCCAGCCCCATTTCCTGAAAAGACTATTTTTGCTCCGTTTTATTGCCTTTGCTTCTTTGTCAAAGATCAGTTGAGTCTATTTATGTGGATTTCTAGGCTCTCTATTCTATTCCATTCATCTGTTTGTTTATTCTTTCATCAGTACAACAAAGTCTTGATTACTGTAGCTTTATAATATGTATTGAGGTCAAGTATTTGTTCTTCTTTAACACTGAGTTGGCTATTCTGGGTTTTTTGCCTCTCTATGTACACTTTAGAATCAGTTTGTTGATATGTACAAGATAACTTGCTGGGATTTTGGGATTGCATTGAGTCTATAGATTAAATGGGGAAAAACTGACATTTTGACAATATTGAGTCTTATCCATGAACATGGAATACCTCTCCATGTATGTAGTTCTTCTTTGTTATCTTTCATCAGAGTTTTGTAGTTTTCTTCATACAGATCTTATACATATTTTGTTAGATTTACACCTAAATATTTTATTTTGGGGGTTGCTAATGTAAATAGTAATTTGTAATTTTAAATTCTACTTATGCATCGCTGGTATATAGGAATGTAATTGGGCTTTTTTGTACTAACCTTGTATCTTGCAATCTTACTATAATTGCTTATTAGTTTCAGGAGGTTTTTAAAAAACTAATTAATTAATTAATTTATTTGGCTGCCTCAGGTCTTAGTTGTGGCATGTGGGATCTTTGTTGTGGCATGTGGAATCTTTCATTGCAGCACACAGGCTTCTCTCTAGTTGTGGTGCTCAGGCTCCAGAGAACACAGGCTCAGTAGTTGTGGTGCATGGGCTTAGGTGTCCCACGGCATGTGGAATCTTAGTTCCCTGACCAGGGATCGAACCTGTGTCCCCTGCATTGGAAGGTGGATTCTTAACCACTGGACCACAGGGAAGTCCCTATGTGCTGTCATCATTTCTAGTGTAATTTGGTTTGATTTCCTTTTTTTTTTTTAAACATCTTTATTGGAGTGTAATTGCTTTGCAATGGTATGTTACTTTCTGCTTTATAACAAAGTGAATCAGCTATACATATACGTATATCCCCATATCTCCTCCCTCTTGTGTCTCCTTCCCACCTGATTTCCTTTTTAATCTAAGAATTATATAAAATGAGATTTTAAAATTTCCACACAGTAAGTTTTCTTTTGGTAATTGTTTGATATTTAATTTCTAATTTTAGTGCATCATGATCCGAGAAAATGGCTTATATGAAGTCTGGCTTTGGAGTATAATTTAGATTTTGTTTTGGTGTAATGCATGATCAGATTTTTTTGAATGCTGCAAATGTGTTTGAAACAAATATGAATTTCTATTTGCTTGCATAAAGTTCTATATACCTCTGTTAGATTAAGCTTTTGTATTGTGTTATTCAGATGTTATATGGCCTTCTTTATTTTAGTCTAATCTATTTCTTTGAAAAAGTTCTATTAATAGTTCCTAATGTGTTTATAGATTTCTCCTTGTATTTCTCTCAGCGTGTTATTTATTTACAGGCCATTTTGTGAAGTAGATATTAATAGAAATTCATGATTATTATTGGATTGTATGCTATAGATGGATTGTATACTTTATAAATGCTAGTTTTTTATTTTTATCCCACCTTATGCTTTTAGCTTTGATTTCTACTTTATCTGATATCAATATTGTGTACCTTCTTCCTCACTGTATGCATTTGTCTGTTGTTTTGGTTATTATTTCCCAGTATGTCTTTTTCCATCTCTATTTTTATTCTGTCTGTGATAGTACATTTTTTTTTAAACAATTTAAATTTATTTATGGCTGTGTTGGGTCTTCGTTTCTGTGCGAGGGCTTTCTCTAGTTGCGGCAAGCGGGGGCCACTCTTCATCGCGGTGCGCGGGCCTCTCACCATCGCGGCCCCTCCCATTGCGGGGCACAGGCTCCAGACGCGCAGGCTCAGCAGTTGTGGCTCACAGGCCCAGTTGCTCTGTGGCATGTGGGATCTTCCCAGACCAGGGCTCGAACCCATGTCCCCTGCATTGGCAGGCAGATTCTCAACCACTGCGCCACCAGGGAAGCCCTGGCAGGTGAATTCTTAACCACTGCGCCACCAGGGAAGTCCCAGGGATTTTTTTTTTTTTAATTTCTTTTTATCTCTGTGCACTGCTGTATCCTCAGTGCCTAGAATTCTATTTGGTACATAGTACCCATTTTTCTACAAGGTTATTTTTCTTGTATCTTACTGATTTGTGGGACTCCTTTATATCTGTGCTATGAATTATAGATATTTTCCAAGATTGTAGTGCTTTTTAAGCTAGTTTTTAACAATTTTTCAATGTAGAAATAGTTCATTTTGTTTTTTACTGTCATGACTTCTGTTTCTTTTATTATTTAGAAAGGCTGTCTGCACTCCTTTGTTATAAATAACATAATTTTTTTCTAATCACTTTTATGGTATTACTACTTATGTTTAAATATTTGATCCATCTTTTATTTTTTAAGATGTGTACTCAGTTCTGCCAGCAACATTTAGTGTATATCAATATTTAATATTTTTCTCACTGATTGGAAATGACACCTTTATTCTATACTGAATTTTCATAAGTAGTTTGGTCTCTTTCTAGACTTTATTCTATTGCATTGAACTGTCTATTCATATACCAGCATTGCAGCTTTATTTTAATATCTGGTTAGTCTAGTTCTCCATCATTATTATTCCTTTTCAGAATTTTCTTGGCATTTCTTCCTTATTTTTAATGTGAGTTTTAGAATGAGTTTGCCAGTTTCTAAAAATATACTATTGCCATTTTTATTGAGATTTGAGTAAATTTATAGATTAATTTACAGAGAATTTTATCTTTATGATATTGAGTCTTTTTATATAAGCACATGGCATGCCTTTTCATCTGTTCAAGTATTTTGTGTCCCTTTGTAGACATTAAAAAGTTAAAAAAAGGGCTTCCCTGGTGGCGCAGTGGTTAAGAATCCGCCTGCCAATGCAGGGGACACGGGTTTGAGCCCTGGTCCAGGAAGATCCTGCATGCTGCGGAGCAACTAAGCCCGTGCGCCACAACTCCTGAGCCTGTGCTCTAGGGCTCGTGAGCCACATCTACTGAGACTGCAAGCCACAACTACTGAAGCCCGCGTGCCTAGAGCCCCTGGTCTGCAACAAGAGAAGCCACCGCAATGAGAAGCCTGTACACAGCAACAAAGAGTAGCCCCCGCTCACCGCAACTAGAGAAAGCCCACGCGCAGCAATGAAGACCCAACACAGCCAAAAATAAATAAATAAAATAAACAAATTTATATACAAAAAAAAAAAAGTTAAAAAAATCTTCCACATTTCTTGTGATGTTTAGTATTAGTTTTTTCTTTTTTCTGTTGCAGTTGTAATTGGGAACTCTACTTCCATTATATCTTCTGTTTGTTGTTTGCATATGAGGACTATTAATTTTTTACATATTAATTTTTGGTGCATCTAGTATGCTGAGTTTTTTAATGTTTGCAATAGATTTTCAGTTGATTCACTTTGATTTTCCAGACATACAGTCATATCTGTGAAGATAAATTTATTTCCCATTTTTATATCTCACTTATCTTTTTCTCAATAAATTGCATTGATTAATACTTCCTAAAATGTTAAATAATAGTGATATTTGACATCTTTGTGTTGTTCCTGACTTTAATGGGAATACTTGTAGTGTTTCCTAATTAAACATGATATGGTTTGGGGGCTGAAGTAGATATCTCTTTTTCTATTGGATCTTCAAAATCTTAACATAAAATCTCCTGTTTTGTGAATAATTATTTTTATGCAGTATGGATGTGGAATTTTTACCGTATGTCTTTTCAAAGCCTGTAGTATGATTGTTAATTTTATGTGTCAACTTGACTGGGTCGGGGGTGCCTAGATATATGGTCAAATTTTATTCTGGGTGTGTCTGTGAGAGAAAGTTTTGGATAAGATTATCATTTGAATCGGTAGCCTGAGTAAAGCAGATTGCCCTCCCTAATGTGGGTTGCCCTCATCCAATCATTTGAAGGCCCAAGTAGAACAAAAAGGCTGACCTTCCTATGATTAGAGGGAACTCCTCCCTGACTACTTTAGCTGGGATATCCGTATTTTCCTGCCTTTGGATTGGAACTGAAATATTGGCTCTTCTTGGGCCTTGAGCCTGCCAGCTTTTGGACTGGAACTTACACCATCAGCTCTCCTGGTTCTCAGGCCTTCAGACTCAGACTGAAATTACCAGTGGCTTTCCTGGGTCTCCAGCTTACTGACTGGAGCTCTTGAGACTTCTCAGTCTATAACTGTGTGAGCCAGTTCCTTATAATAAATCTCTCTGTCTCTGTATATATCCTGTTGGTTCTGTTTCTCTGAAGAACTCTGATACATATGGTGATACATGTATTTTTCTCTTTTGCTCTCTTAGTAAAGTGAATTATATTAGTAGGTAGCCTAATAGTGAGTTATCTTTGCATTCCTGGTGTATTATTCTTTAATGAGTTGCTAACTTCTTTTTTTTTTTCTTTAATTATTTTATTTATTTATTTTTGGCTGCGTTGGGTCTTTGCTGCTGTGCGTGGGCCCTCTCTAGCTGCAGCGAGCGGGGCCTCTCCTTGCCACGGTGCACGGGCCTCTCACTGCAGTGGCCTCTGCCGTTGCGGAGCAGTGGCTCCAGGTGCGTGGGCTTCAGCAGTTGTGGCACACAGGCTCTAGAGCACAGGCTCAGTAGTTGTGGAGCACGGGCTTAGTTGCTCCGCAGCATGTGGGATCTTCCTGGACCAGGGATCGAACCTGTGTCCCCTGCATTGGCAGGTAGATTCTTATCCACTGCGCCACCAGGGAAGCCCCAGTGTGTTTATTTTAAAGGTTCATGATGAATTTAGCTAGTTTGCTCTCTTAGGAAATAATTAAGACTGATGAACTAGGGCAGTGGTTCTCAACTGGGGTCAGTTTTGCCCTCCTAAGAGATATTTTGCAATGTCTGGAGATATTTTTGGTTGTCACAACTGGGCAGGGGGTGCTACTGGCATCTAGTGGGTAGAGGCCAGTGATGCCATTAACATTCTACAATGCACAGGATAGCCCTCCACAACAAAGAATTGTCTGGCCCAAAATGTTAACAGTGCTGAGGTTATAAATCCCTGGCCTAAAAGCACTAAAAAGATGAAAGTATAACATCTGTTACTGAATTTAGGAAAAATATACTTTTAGAAACAAAACAGTTTGGATTTACATTTAAAACCATTTGTGAGCTTCAAAGAGTTTCCTTTGATTGTTAATCTTTTCTTTTTCACGTTTTTAAAAACTATAAAACAGATTAGGATAATTTCATTGTTTCTAGGAAAATGACTTAGAATATTTTGGATGTTAGTGAAACCTATTTAGGGAAGAACTGAGGTATGTGTAAGAAGAGATGACATGAGTGTTTGTGTGTACATTTGTAAAGTAAGAGAAAAGAATGTAAAACCAAATGGCACAATGGCCCTAATCTCTTACCTTCTGGTAAGTGGAAAATATATTCAGCTGTAGTGTAGCAGTGGCTGACAACCTGTTCAGTGTTTTAAATTAAGAGTGCTTCTGGTAGGATACAGTAGAAGCCTCTTAATTTCTTTTTTTAAAAAATTAATTAATTAATTTCTTTATTTTTTTGGCTGTGTTGGGTCTTTGTTTCTACGCGTGGGCTTTCTTTTTGGTTGCGGCGAGTGGGGGCTACTCTTAGTTGCAGTGTGCGGGCTCTCATTGTGGTGGCTTCTCTTGTGGAGCATGGGCTCTAGGCGTGCGGGCTTCGGTAGTTGTGGCACACGGGCTTCAGTAGTTGTGGCTCGCGGGCTCTAGAGCATAGGCTCAGTAGTTGTGGCGCACGGGCTTTGTTGCTCCGCGGCATGTTGGGATCTTCCCGGGCCAGGGCTCGAACCCGTGTCCCCTGCATTGGCAGGCGGATTCTCAACCACTGCGCCACCAGGGAAGCCCTTAATTTCTTTTTATACTAGTCCTTGTTTTGTTTGGGAATATAATTGGAAGGAAGATTTCTAGGAAGATGACTTTTCCAGTCTCTTGAGATAACTAAAGTACCCCATGAGATACTAAAACACAGAATTATTTTAGTATGTATTGTGAAACCTATAAAACCTGGAATCCCATTCTAGAACAAAGTATCAATGTGATTTCTTTTCTTTTTAATAAGAGCTTTACTGAGAGATAATTCATATACCGTGAAATTCTCCTTTTTTAAATACATAATTCAGTGGTTTTTAGTATATTTACAAGGTTGTACATCCCTCACCACTGTCTAATTTAAAAATATTTTTATCATCCTAAACAGAAATCCTGTACTTATTAATAGTCACTGCCCATTCCTGCCTTCCCCCATCTCCAGGCAACCACTAGTATTCTACTTCATGTCTCTATAGACTTGCTTCTTCTGGACATTTCATATAAATGGAATCATACAATATGTGACCCTTATGACTGACTTCTTTTACTCAGCATAATGTTTTTAACATTGATCCATGTTACAGCATGTATCACTATTTCAGTCCTTTTTATGGCCCAGTAATATTACAAGGTATGGATAATACCACATTTTGTTTATATAGTCATTTGTTGATAGATATTTGGATTGTTCCCATCTTTTGGTTATTGTGAATAGTGCAGCTGTGAATATTTGTGTACAAGTATTTGTTTGAGTACTTGTTTTCAGTTATTTTGAGTATATACCTAGAAGTGGAATTACTGGGTCATATAGTAATTTCATTGTACTTTTTGAGGTACTACCAGACTATTCTCCACTGTGGCTGTTTCATTTTACATTCCTACCAGCAATGTATAAGGGTTCCAGTTTCTGTAAAACTCACTAACATTTGTTATTCTATCTCTTTATTATTTAAAAAATTTTTTATTATTATAACTACCCTAGTGCATGTGAAGTAGTATCTCGTGGGTTTTTTTTTTAGATAATAATTGATTTACAATATTATATTAGTTTCAGGTATACAACATAGTGATTCAAAAGTTTTATAGGTTATACTCCATGTATAGTTATTATAAAAATTGACTATATTCCCTGTGCTGTACAATATATCCTTGTAACTTATTTTTATACATAGTGGGTTGTACCTCTTAATCTCCTACCCCTATATTGCCCCTTTCCCTTTCCCTTTCTCCATTGGTAACCACTAGTTTGTTCTCTATATCTGTGTTTGTTTCTTTTTTTTTTTTTTTTGTTTTTTTTTTTGTTTTTTTTTTGTTTTTTTTTTGTTTTTTTATACTGCAGGTTCTTATTAGGCATCAGTTTTATACACATCAGTGTATACATGTCAATCCCAATCGCCCAATTCAGCACATCACCATCCCCACCTCATCGCAGTTTTCCCCCCTTGTTGTCCATATGTCCATTCTCTACATCTGTGTCTCAACTTCTGCCCTGCAAACTGGCTCATCTGTACCATTTTTCTATGTTCCACATACATGCATTAACATACGATATTTGTTTTTCTCTTTCTGACTTACTTCACTCTGTATGACAGTCTCTAGATCCATCCACTTCTCAACAAATGACTCAATTTCGTTCCTTTTTATGGCTGAATAATATTCCATCGTATATATGTACCACAACTTCTTTATCCATTCGTCTGTTGATGGGCATTTAGGTTGCTTCCATGACCTGGCTATTGTAAATAGTGCTGCAATGAACATTCGGGTGCACGTGTCTTTTTGAATTACGGTTTTCTCTGGGTATATGCCCAGTAGTGGGATTGCTGGGTCATATGGTAATTCTATTTTTAGTTTTTTAAGGAACCTCCATATTGTTCTCCATAGTGGCTGTATCAATTTACATTCCCACCAACAGTGCAAGAGGGTTCCCTTTTCTCCACACCCTCTCCAGCATTTGTTGTTTGTAGATTTTCTGATGATGCCCATTCTAACAGGAGTGAGGTGATACCTCATTGTAGTTTTGATTTGCATTTCTCTAATAATTAGTGATGTTGAGCATCTTTTCATGTGCTTCGTGGCCGTCTGTATGTCTTCTTTGGAGAAATGTCTATTTAGGTCTTCTGCCCATTTTTGGATTGGGGTGTTTGTTTCTTTGATATTGAGCTGAATGAGCTGTTTATATATTTTGGAGATTAATCCTTTGTCCGTTGATTCATTTGCAAATATTTTCTCCCATTCTGAGGGTTGTCTTTTCGTCTTGTTTATGGTTTCCTTTGCTGTGCAAAAGCTTTGAAGTTTCATTAGGTCCCACTTGTTTATTTTTGTTTTTATTTCCATTACTCTAGGAGGTGGATCGAAAAAGATCTTGCTGTGATTTATGTCAAAGAGTGTTCTTCCTATGTTTTCCTCTAAGAGTTTTATAGTGTCCAGTCTTATATTTAGGTCTCTAATCCATTTTGAGTTTATTTTTGTGTATGGTGTTAGGGAGTATTCTAATTTCATTCTTTTACATGTGGCTGTCCAGTTTTCCCAGCACCACTTATTGAAGAGACTGTCTTTTCTCCATTGTATATCTTTGCCTCCTTTGTCATAGATTAGTTGACCATAGGTGCGTGGGTTAATCTCTGGGCTTTCTATCTTGTTCCATTGATCTATGTTTCTGTTTTTGTGCCAGTACCATATTGTCTTGATTACTGTAGCTTTGTAGTATAGTCTGAAGTCAGGGAGTCTGATTCCTCCAGCTCCATTTTTTTGCCTCAAGACTGCTTTGGCTATTCGGGGTCTTTTGTGTCTCCATACAAATTTTAAGATGATTTGTTCTAGCTCCGTAAAAAATGCCATTGGTAATTTGATAGGGATTGCATTGAATCTGTAGATTGCTTTGGGTAGTATACTCATTTTCACAATGTTGATTCTTCCAATCCAAGAACATGGTATATCTCTCCATCTGTTGGTATCATCTTTAATTTCTTTCATCAGTGTCTTATAGTTTTCTGCATACAGGTCTTTTGCCTCCCTAGGTAGGTTTATTCCTAGGTATTTTATTCTTTTTGTTGCAATGGTAAATGGGAGTGTTTCCATAATTTCTCTTTCAGATTTTTCATCATTAGTGTATAGGAATGCAAGAGATTTCTGTGCATTAATTTTGTAACCTGCAACTTTACCATATTCATTAATTAGCTCTAGCAGTTTTCTGGTGGCAGTTTTAGGATTCTCTATGTATAGTATCATGTCATCCGCAAACAGTGACAGTTTTACTTCTTCTTTTCCAATTTGTATTCCTTTTATTTCTTTTTCTTCTCTGATTGCCGTGGCTAGGACTTCCAGAACTATGTTGAATAATAGTGGTGAGAGTGGACATCCTTGTCTCGTTCCTGATCTTAGAGGAAATGCTTTCAGTTTTTCACCATTGAGAATGATGTTTGCTGTGGGTTTGTCATATATGGCCTTTATTATGTTGAGGTAGGTTCCCTCTATGCCCACTTTCTGGAGAGTTTTTATCAGAAATGGGTGTTGAATTTTGTCAAAAGCTTTTTCTGCATCTATTGAGATGATCATATGGTTTTTATTCTTCAATTTGTTAATATGGTGTATCACATTGATTGATTTGCGTATATTGAAGAATCCTTGCATCCCTGGGATAAATCCCACTTGATCGTGGTGTATGATCCTTTTAATGTGTTGTTGGATTCTGTTTGCTAGTATTTTGTTGAGGATTTTTGCATCTATATTCATCAGTGATATTGGTCTGTAATTTTCTTTTTTTGTAGTGTCTTTGTCTGGTTTTGGTATCAGGGTGATTGTGGCCTCATAGAATGAGTTTGGGAGAGTTCCTTCCTCTGCAATTTTTTGGAAGAGTTTGAGAAGGATGGGTGTTAGCTCTTCTCTAAATGTTTGATAGAATTCACCTGTGAAGCCATCTGGTCCTGGACTTTTGTTTGTTGGAAGATTTTTAATCACAGTTTCAATTTCATTACTTGTGATTGGTCTGTTGATATTTTCTGTTTCTTCCTGATTCAGTCTTGGAAGGTTATACCTTTCTAAGAATTTGTCCATTTCTTCCAGGTTGTCCATTTTATTGGCATAAAGTTGCTTGTAGTAGTCTCTTAGGATGTTTTGTATTTCTGCAGTGTCTGTTGTAACTTCTCCTTTTTCATTTCTGATTTTATTGATTTGAGTCCTCTCCCTCTTTTTCTTGATGAGTCTGGCTAATGGCTTATCAATTTTGTTTATCTTCTCAAAGAACCAACTTTTAGTTTTATTGATCTTTGCTATTGTTTTCTTTGTTTCTATTTCATTTATTTCTGCTCTGATCTTTATGATTTCTTTCCTTCTGCTAACTTTGGGTTTTGTTTGTTCTTCTTTCTCTAGTTTCTTTAGGTGTAAAGTTAGATTGTTTACTTGAGATTTTTCTTGTTTCTTTAGGTAGGCTTGTATAGCTATAAACTTCCCTCTTAGAACCGCTTTTGCTGCATCCCATAGGTTTTGGGTCGTCGTGTTTTCATTGTCATTTGTCTCTAGGTATTTTTTTATTTCCTGTTTGATTCCTTCAGTGATCTCTTGGTTATTTAGTAACGTATTGTTTAGCCTCCATGTGTTTGTCTTTTTTACGTTTTTTTCCCTGTGATTCATTTCTAATCTCATAGCGTTGTGGTCAGAAAAGATGCTTGATATGATTTCAATTTTCTTAAATTTACTGAGGCTTGATTTGTGACCCAAGATGTGATCTATCCTGGAGAATGTTCCGTGTGCACTTGAGAAGAACGTGTAATCTGCCGTTTTTGGATGGAATGTCCTATATATATCAATTAAATCTATCTGGTCTATTGTGTCATTTAAAGCTTCTGTTTCCTTATTTATTTTCATTTTGGATGATCTGTCCATTGGTGTAAGTGAGGTGTTAAAGTCCCCCACTATTATTGTGTTACTGTCGATTTCCTCTTTTATAGCTGTTAGCAGTTGCCTTATGTATTGAGGTGCTCCTATGTTGGGTGCATATATATTTATAATTGTTATATCTTCTTCTTGGATTGCTCCCTGGATCATTATGTAGTGTCCTTCCTTGTCTCTTGTAACATTCTTTATTTTAAAGTCTATTTTATCTGATATGAGTATAGCTACTCCAGCTTTCTTTTGATTTCCATTTGCATGGAATATCTTTTTCCATCCCCTCACTTTCAGTCTGTATGTGTCCCTAGGTCTGAAGTGGGTCTCTTGTAGACAGCATACATATGGGTCTTGTTTTTGTATCCATTCAGCCAGTCTATGTCTTTTGGTTGGGGCATTTAATCCATTCACGTTTAAGGTAATTATCGATATGTATGTTCCTATGACCATTTTCTTAATTGTTTTGGGTTTGTTTTTGTAGGTCCTTTTCTTCTCTTGTGTTTCCCACTTAGAGAAGTTCCTTTAGCATTTGTTGTAGAGCTGGTTTGGTGGTGCTGAATTCTCTTAGCTTTTGCTTGTCTGTAAAGCTTTTGATTTCTCCATCAAATCTAAATGAGATCCTTGCTGGGTAGAGTAATCTTGGTTGTAGGTTCTTCCCTTTCATCACTTTAAGTATTTCATGCCACTCCCTTCTGGCTTGCAGAGTTTCTGCTGAGAAATCAGCTGTTAACCTTATGGGGGTTCCCTTGTATGTTATTTGTCGTTTTTCCCTTGCTGCTTTCAATAATTTTTCTTTGTCTTTAATTTTTGCCACTTTGATTACTATGTGTCTCGGCGTGTTTCTCCTTGGGTTTATTCTGTATGGGACTCTCTGCGCTTCCTGGACTTGGGTGGCTATTTCCTTTCCCATGTTAGGGAAGTTTTCGATTATAATCTCTTCAAATATTTTCTCTGGTCCTTTCTCTCTCTCTTCTCCTTCTGGGACCCCTATAATGCGAATGTTGTTGCGTTTAATGTTGTCCCAGAGGTCTCTTAGGCTGTCTTCATTTCTTTTTAGTCTTTTTTCTTTAGTCTGTTCCGCAGCAGTGAATTCCACCATTCTGTCTTCCAGGTCACTTATCCGTTCTTCTGCCTCAGTTATTCTGCTATTGATTCCTTCTAGTGTAGTTTTCATTTCAGTTATTGTATTGGTCATCTCTGTTTGTTTGTTCTTTAATTCTTCTAGGTCTTTGTTAATCATTTCTTGCATCTTCTCAATCTTTGCCTCCATTCTTATTCCGAGGTCCTGGATCATCTTCACCATCATTATTCTGAATTCTTTTTCTGGAAGGTTGCCTATCTCCACTTCATTTAGTTGTTTTTCTGGGGTTTTTTCTTGTTCCTTCATCTGGTACATAGCCCTCTGCCTTTTCATCTTCTCTGTCTTTCTGTAACTGTGGTTTTTGGTCCACAGGCTGCAGGATTGTAGTTTTTCTTGCTTCTGTTGTCTGCCCTCTGGTGGTTGAGGCTATCTAAGAGGCTTGATGGGAGGCTCTGGTGGTAGGTAGAGCTGACTGTTGCTGTGGTGGTCAGAGCTCAGTAAAACCTTAATCCACTTGACTGTTGATGGGTGGGGCTGGGTTCCCTCCCTGTTGCTGTGGCGATCAGAGCCCAGTAAAACCTTAATCCACTTGACTGTTGATGGGTGGGGCTGGGTTCCCTCCCTGTTGGTTGTTTTGCCTGAGGCAACCCAACACTGGAGCCTACCCGTGCTCTTTGGTGGGGTTAATGGCAGACTCTGGGAGGGCTCACGCCAAGGAGAACTTCCCAGGACCTCTGCTGCCAGTGTCCTTATCCCCACGGTGAAACAGAGCCACCACTCGCCTCTGCAGGAGACCCCCCAACACCAGCAGGTACGTCTGGTTCAGTCTCCCCCAGGGTCACTGCTCCTTCCCCTGGGTCCCGATGCACACATTACTTTGTGTGTGCCCTCCAAGAGTGGGGTCTCTGTTTCCCCCAGTCCTGTCACAGTCCTGCAATCAATTCCCACTAGACTTCAAAGTCTGATTCTCTAGGAATTCCTCCTCCCTTTGCCGGACCCCCAGGTTGGGAAGCCTGAGGTGGGGCTCAGAACCTTCACTCCAGTGGGTGGACTTCTGTGGTATAAGTGTTCGCCAGTCTGTGAGTCACCCACCCAGCAGTTATGGGATTTGATTTTACTCTGATTGCGCCCCTCCTACCGTCTCACTGTGGCTTCTCCTCTTTCCTTGGACGTGGGGTGTCCTCCTTGGTGAAGTCCAGGGTCTTCCTGTCAATGATTGTCCAGCAGCCAGTTGTGATTCTGGTGCTCTCGCAAGAGGGAGTGAGAGCACGTCCTTCTACTCCGCCATCTTGGTTAATCTCTGTTTCTTTTTTGTTATATTCACTAATTTTATTTTTTTTAGATTCCACATACAAGTGATAACACATAGTATTTGTCTTTTTCTGTCTGACTTATTTCACTAAGCGTGATATCCTCCAGGTTTATCCATGTTGTTGCAAATGGTAAATTTCATTGTTTTTTATGGATGAGTAGTAATCCATTGTATATGTATATATACCACATCTTCTTTATCCATTTGTCTGTTGATGGACACTTAGGTTGCTTCCATATCTTGGCTATTGTAAATAATGCTGCTATGAACATGGGAGTGCATGTATTCTTTCGAATTAGTGTTATCCTTTTCTTCAGATATATACCCAGGAGTGGAATTGCTGGATCTCATAGTAGTTCTATTTTTAGTTTTTTGAGGAACCTCCATGCTGTTTTCCACAGTGGCTGTACCAGTTTACATTCCTTCCAACAGCATACAGGGTTCCCTTTTCTCTTTTTCCTCGCCAACACTTGTTATTTGTGATCTTTTTGGTGACAGCCATTCTGACAAGTGTGAGGTGATATGTCTTTGTGGTTTTAATTTTCACTTCCCTGATGGTCAGTGATGTTGAGCATCTTTTCATGTGCCTGTTGGCCACATTATGTCTTCTTTGGAAAAATGTCTATTCAGGTTTTCTGTCCATTTTTAAATTGGGTATTTGTTTTTTTGATGTTGAGTTGTATGAGCTGTTTACAAATGTTGTATATTAACCCCTTATCAGTCATGTCATCTGCAAATATTTTCTCATTCAGTAGGTTGTCTTTTTTTTTTTTGGCTGTGTTGGAGGTCTTCGTTGCTGCATGCAGCCTTTCTGTAGTTGCGGCGAGCAGAGGCTACTCTTCATTGTGTGCAGGCTTCTCATTGCAGTGGCTTCTCTTTGTTGTGGAGCACAGGCTTTAAGCGTGTGGGCTTCAGCAGTTGTGGCACGTGGGCTCAGTAGTTGTGGCTCATGGGCTCTAGAGCGCAGGCTCAGTAGTTGTGGCACATGGGCCCAGTTGCTCCACGGCATGTGGTATCTTCCCAGCACAGGGCTTGAACCCGTGTCCCCTGTATTGGCAGACAGATTCTTAACCACTGTGCCACCAGGGAAATCCCTTCCCTGTTTATCTATTTTATATATAGTAGTTTGTATCTGCTAATCCCAAACTCCTAATTTATCTCTCCCCACTAAGTGAAGTGACTTCCTTCACTTAGTATGATAATCTCTAGGTTCATCCATGTTGCTGCAAATGGCATAATTTTATTCCTTTTTATGGCTGAATAGTATTCCATTGTGTTTGTGTGTGTGTGTGTGTGTGTGTGTGTATGTGTGTACATATATATACCACATCTTCTTTATCCATTCATCTGTTGATGGACATTTAGGTTGCTTCCATGTCTTGGCTATTGTAAAATGGTGCTGCTATGAACATTGGGGTGTATGTATCTTTTCGAATTAGAGTTTTCTCCATATATATGCTCAGGAGTGGGACTGCAGGATCATATGGCAACTCTATTTTTGTTTTTTTAAGGAACCCCCATACTGTTTTCCTTAGTGGCTGTAACAATTTACATTCCCACCCACAATGTAGGAGGGTTCCCTTTTCTCCATGCTCTCTCCAGCATTTGTTATTTGTAGACTTTTGGATGATGGCCATTCTGACTGGTGTGAGTTGATAACTCATTGTAGTTTTGATTTGCATTTCTGTAATAATTAGCGATGTTGAGCATCTTTTCATATGCCTATTGGTCATCTATATGTCTTCTTTGGAGGAATGTCTGTTTAGGTCTTCTGCCCATTTTCTGATTGGGTTGTTTGTGTTTTTGTCATTGAGTTGTGTGAGCTGTTTGTATATTTTGGAAATTAAGCCCTTGTTGGTAGCATTGTTTGCAAATATTTTCTCCCAGTCCATAGGTTGTCTTTTTGTTTTGTTTATGGTTTCCTTTGCTGTGCAAAAGCTTTTACATTTGATTAGGCCCCATTTGTTTATTTTTGCTTTTATTTCTATCACCTTGGGAGACTGACTTAAGAAAACATTGGTATGATTTATGTCAGAGAATGTTTTGCATATGTTCTCTTCTAGTAGTTTTATGGTATCATGTTTTTTTTTTTTTTTTTTTTTTTAAGGATTTTCTTTTTAATTAATTAATTAATTAATTTTTGTCTGTATCGGGTCTTCGGTTCGTGCGAGGGCCCTCTCCAGCCGCGGCAAGCGGGGGCCACTCCCCATCGCGGCGCGGGGACCGCTCCCCATCGCGGCGCGCGGGCCTCTCTCCATCGCGGCCCCTCCCGCCGCGGGACACAGGCTCCAGACGCGCAGGCCCAGCAACCGTGGCTCACGGGCCCAGCCGCTCCGCGGCACGCGGGATCCTCCCAGACCAGGGCTCGAACCCGTGTCCCCCGCATTAGCAGGCAGACTCTCAACCACTGCGCCACCAGGGAAGCCCGGTATCATGTTTTATATTTAAGTCTGTAAGCTATTTTGAGTTTATTTTTGTGTATGGTGTGAGGAAGTGTTCTAATTTTATTGATTTACCTGCGGCTGTCCAGCTTTCCCAATACTACTTGCTGAAGAGACTGTCTTTTCTCCATTGTATATTCTTCCCTCTTTTTTTTTTTTTAATTTGGCCAGGCCCACAGCTTGTGGGATCTTAGTTCCCCCACCAGGGATTGAACACGGGCCCTGGCAGTGAAAGCGCCCGAGTCCTAACCACTGGACCACCAGGGAATTCCCTATTCTTCCCTCCTTTGACAAATATTAATTGACCATAGGTGTGAGAGAAATAAACCCATTATTTCTCTGCTCTCTATTCTGTTCTGTTGATCCATATGTCTGTTTTTGTGCCTTTGCCGATTTTCTTTTTTTTTTTTTTAAGGAATTTAGCAATTTAAAAAAAAAATTTTTTTTTTAATTTAATTTAATTTAGTTTTATTTATTTATTTATGGCTGTGTTGGGTCTTCGTTTCTGTGCGAGGGCTCTCTCCAATTGTGGCAAGTGGGGGCCACTCTTCATCGCGGTGCGCGGGCCTCTCACCATCGCGGCCTCTCTCGTTGCGGAGCACAAGCTCCAGACGCGCAGGCTCAGTAATTGTGGCTCACAGGCCTAGTTGCTCCGCGGCATGTGGGATCCTCCCAGACCAGGGCTCGAACCCGTGTCCCCTGCATTGGCAGGCAGACTCTCAACCACTGCGCCATCAGGGAAGCCCTGCCGATTTTCTTTTTAACTTCTTTTGTTTTTGGCCATGCCATGCGGCACTCGGGATCTTAGTTCCCTGACCAGGGATTGAACCCATGCCCCCTGTAGTGGAAGCATGGCATCCTAACCACTGGACCGCCAGGGAATTCCCTGCCCCCTTTTTTTTTTTAAAGAGAACTTTATTTATTTATTTATTATTTTTTGGCTGCGTTGGGTCTTCGTTGCTGCGCACGGGCTTTCTCTAGTTGTGGCAAGTGAGGGCTACTCTTCATTGCGGTGCGTGGGCTTCTCATTGCAGTGGCTTCTCTTGTTGCAGAGCACGGGCTCTAGGTGCGCAGGCTTCAGTAGTTGCAGCACATGGGCTCCATAGTTGTGTCTCATGGGCTCTAGAGCGCAGGCTCAGTAGTTGTGGTGCACAGGCTTAGTTGCTCCGTGGCATGTGAGATCTTCCTGGACCAGGGCTCGAACCCATGTCCCCTGCATTGGCAGGCAGATTCTTAACCACTGTGCCACCAAGGAAGTCCCCTGCCCATTTTTAAGTTGGGTTGTTCTTGTTGAGTTGTAGGAGTTCTTTGTGTAGTGTCCTTTGATGCAGAAAAGTTCTTAATTTTGTTGAGATTCAATTTTTAGTTTTCCTTTTGTTGCCTGTGCTTTTGATGCCATATCCATGAAATTGTTGCCAAATTCAATGTCATGAAGATTTTCCCTAATGTTTTCTTCTAAGAATTCTGTAGTTTTAGCTCTTAAGTTTTGGTGCTGTTGTAAATGGAATTGTCTTCTTTTCTTCTCTTTTCTTTCTCTCTTTCTTTCTTCCTTCCTCCCTCCCTCCTTCCCTACCTTCCTTCCTTCCTGGGTCTTAAAAAAAGGAATTTTTTTTAAAACAAAAGTGACTACAGTGAAAGGGGTTTTAAAAAGAAAACTAAGAAAGTGGTGTTTTGCTTGGGAGGATTCTTATACTCATGCAATGAGGACTCTTTCTTTAACTTCAACAGTGGAAGTGTTGGAAGCATGCAGTGGCTGAGATCAAACTAAGAATGCCAATGTCAGGCCAAAGCCAGCTGGTGTTTTCCAAAGTGACAGAAGGGGATACTGTAGGGAAAAACACAGGCAGAGCTGCAATCTTTTTGCCTCCTCTAGAAGAGAACTTTATGTGCTGTAAGGAGAATGCTCTAGCTACCCTGGGTTCTAAGGGTAAGACTTAGTTTCTAGCAGTTTTTAAGAAATATTTATTTATTTATTTGGCTGCGCCTGGTCTTAGCTGCGGCACGTGGGATCTTCATTGCCACATGCGAGATCTTTAGTTGCAGCATGTAGGCTCTTTTAGTTGCAGTATGCGGGCTCTTAGTTGCGGCATGTGGGATCTAGTTCCCTGTTCAGGGATCGAACCCAGCCCCCGGCATTGGGAGTGTGGAGTCTTAACCATTGGACCACCAGGGAAGTCCCTCTAGCAGTTTTGTTGTTGGGGGAATTGTTTTCTTAATTTCATTTTCAGATTGCTTATTGCTAGTGTAGAAAAATACAATTGATTTTTATGTATTTATCTTGTATCCTGTAACCTGGCTGAACTCTTCTATTAGTTCTAATAGTTTTTGTAGTGTGGATTTTTTTTTTTTTAGAGTTTTCTATATACAAGATCATGTTGCCTGATCAATATGAATCTTGATTGCATAAATGATCTCTTGAGAATCAATCCCCAAACATACATTCCTTTAGAAGATTAATTGAATTTCTTTGGAATCAGCTTTTCTTGTTAACTAATACAGTTAAAATGTGTCTTCTCACATAACAAGAGGTATGGCTCCTTGTTTTTAAGCCCACCATATCAAATACTTTGTCATTTTGGAACCAGATTATATTCTAAAGGTGTTATTGGTAATGATGTCAGTCTTGAGAGAGTGGTACTCATAGTACTGATTTGATCATCCCCCCCAAAGCCTTGTTTGTCTTACTACTCTTGGGGAGATTTTCTCCTCTCTCATATCTGGACCCTTGCAGTCTGAGTTAAATGCCCATATTCTGTGTCTTCACAGAAACCTATGTTACCTTATCATATTCTTTTGAAATCATCTGTTTAAAGTGTCTTGTCGTCCCACTTAGCTTTAAGCTCCATGAGAACAGGGACCATGTCCTATTTACCTTCATTTCTCCAAGATATAGCACTGTGCCTAGAATAGAGTAGGCATTCATTCATCCATCTATCCATCCATTCATTCCTTCAATATATTGTGGTCTTTCTAAATACCAGGCACTGTGCAAAGTGCTGAGATACAGTGATGATTAAAACTTGTTAATCCTGACCTTGTGGAAATTATAATCTAATGGTAAGCAGTTACATTAAGTAATTACAAGGGTAATTGCCACATAAAGGGAAGCATAGTATATTATTTATTGTTGCATAACAAGTTTACCACCAATGCAGTGGTTTAAAAGAACACATATTATTATATCTGCTTCTGTAGTTCAAGAGTCCAGGTATGACTTAGCTGGGTGCCCTGCTTCAGAGTCTCACAAAGCTGAAATCAAGGTGTCAGCTGGGGCAGCCGTTTTACATGAGGCTCAAATGGGGAAGGATCTGCTGCTAAGTCTGCATGGTTGTTGGCAGCATTCAATTCCTGGCATGCTGCTGAATTGAGGGCTTCTGGTCCTTGCTATGTTTCCTTCTCCATATGGCAGCTTGATTCTTCGAAGCCAGCAAACAAGAGAGTCTCCGAGCAAGATGTGGGTAACAGTCTTATGTAACATCATTATATTTAGGTTGCAGTTAATTCTTCTTTAATGTTTTAATTTACATTAAAGTCACTTTTCCCATATTGAATTCGTGAGGAGTAAGTCACTGATCCTGCCCAGGGGCAAGGGGACAGAATCACATAATGGCATGACACCAGGAGGCGGGGATTATAGAGTCCAACCTAGAGTCTGTCGCCACACACAGATTGCAGTGGGGCTACAAAAAAGCCATACGCTTAATTTGAAGAGGGATGATGGTCTTCTTGAAAAAGTGAAGTTTAAGTTGAGACCTGAAGGGTGAGTAGGAACTAGCCAAGTGAAGAAATAGGTTGGAGATGAGCATTTCTAGGAGAAGGAACAGTCTATTCATAGGCCAGTGAATGAAGTCTGAGGTGCAGTTGAGGATTTGAGAGAAGTCTAGAATGGCTAGAGCAGAGGGTCAGTGGGAGATTGGTAAGAGATGTAAGCAGAGGTTTATTGTTGAGGACCTCATCATCTGTAGAGGTCCTAAAAGGTAAGGATTTTGGATTTTATCTTAAGAAACTTGCTTTTATTCAAGGGTGTAATATGTTCTGATGTGCATTATAAAAAATTACTGGCTGCAAATATCAAATGAATTGGAGAGGGTAAGAATAGATTCAGTTTGGCAATGGTCCAGGTGAAAGATGTAATGTGTAACTTGTGGTGGAGGTGTTGTGTGGTGGCAATGGGGGTGGAGAAGAATGAAATGATTTGAAATACTAGACATGCTTTTTAATTTACCAATTTAAGTATGCTTGTAAAAAAAATGGAGAGATATTTAGAAGGTATTATCTGTAGCATTTGGTGAATGATTGGATGTGATGGTGAGAGGAAGGAGGAATCAAAGATGATTTCATGGGACTTCCCTGGTGGCGCAGTGGTTAAGGATCCTCCTGCCAATGCAGGGGACACGTGTTCGAGCCCTGGTCTGGGAAGATCCCACATGCTGCAGAGCAGCTAAGCCCGTGCGTCACAACTACTGAGCCTGCGCTCTAGAGCCCGCAAGCCACAACTACTGAGCCCGCATGCCACAACTACTGAAGCCTGCACACCTAGATCCTGTGCTCCAGAACAAGGGAAGCCACCTCAATGAGAAGCCCGCGCACCGCAACGAAGGGTAGCTCCCGCTCGCCGCAACTAGAGAAAGCCTGTGCACAGCAACGAAGACCCAATGCAGCCAAAAATAAATTAAATAAATGAATTAATTTTAAAAAAAAAGAGAGAGATGATTTCAAGTATGTGCAGCTGGATGTTTGAGCCCTGAAGGAGGAGCACATTTGATGATTTTAAATTTGGATTGGTGTGAGGTGCTTATGAGACCTATATGTGGAAATGATCCATATGCAGTTTCTTACTTTCTTTTTTTTAAAAAAATACTTATTTATTTGGCTGCATCGGGTCTTAGTTGCGGCATGTGGGATCTTTGTTGCAGCATGCTGTGCCTTTCGTTGCACCATGTGGGCTTTTCTCTAGTTGTGGCGCATGGGCTCCAGAGCGTGCGGGCTCAGTAGTTGAGGCATGAGGGCTCTCTAGTTGTGGCACGTGGGCTCTAGAGCGTGTGGGTTTAGTTGCCCCATGGCATGTGGGATCTTAGTTCCCCGACCAGGGATCGAACCCGCATCCCCTGCATTGGAAGGTGTATTCTTAACCACTGGACCACCAGGAAGTCCCAATAAGCAGTTTCTTATAAAGATCTAGGGCTCAGAGAATAGATCTTGTTTGGAAATTTAAATTTAAGAGCCATTTACATAGAGTAGCTGAAGCCATGGATATGAATGAGATTATACAGAGGGCTGGGACCAAGCATTGAGGAACTCCAACATTTAAGGGTTGTGTAGAGGAAGGAAGAGCTGGCAAAGGAGTCTAAATAGGACTAGCAACAGAGATAAGAGAAGCAGTGTGTGTATGTGTGTATCTGTGTGTTAGAATGAGTGGAAGAGTGAGACTTGATGAAGAAATTCACACCTAAGATGAACACAAAGTTTTTGTTCATTTCACTGTACCCTGTATAACAATGCCCAACTTGTAGTGTTGGAAGGATCAAATGAAATATGTAGATCACCTTGTACAATGCCTAGTCCATCAAGCAAAGAGTAGCTTTTAAGATTTTTGATATTGTTATTTTCTCAATTTCAGTTTTATACAACCGTTCAAATTTGATCTTAGGTCAGCCCACTATTTTTAATTTTATTTTATTAAAAATTTTTTATTGAAGTATAGTTGATTTACAATGTTGTGTTAGTTTCAGGTATACAGCAAAGTGATTCAGTTATACATACGTACATATTTCTTTCAGATTCTGTACTATTATAGGTTATTACAAGATATTGAATATAGTTCCCTGTGCTATATAGTAGGTCCTTGTTGTTTATCTATTTTATATATAGCAGTGTGTATCTGTAGTTTGTTAATCCAAAACTCCTAATTTATCCCTCCTCCACCCCCTTTTCCCTTTGGTAACCATATGATTGTTTTCTGTGTCTGTGAGTCTGTTACTGTTTTGTAAAATAAGTTGATTTGTATCATTTTTTTTAAAGATTCCACAAATAAGTGTTATAATATGATACTTGTCTTTCTCTGACTTGCTTCACTTACTATGATAATCTCTAGGTCCATCCATGTGGCTGCAAATGGCATTATTTCATTCTTTTTTATCAGCCTACTACTTTTTAGATGTGATTTCAGTTTTGAAGGTTATATGAAATCAGATGCCTTCTTTTCTTACCATTAGTATCATATTTTTCATAGCATGAATGAGTGTTCCCTTCTTTATGCCTCCTATATACCATGTACAGACTTCATCAGAGCAATGATACATTTTTGTTTACATGTTTGCCTTTCTCTGTTAGATCAAAACTCCCTGTGTTTTTTATGTCTGTATGTTTAACGCAGACTGCCACATAGAGGGCACTCACTAAATATTCATTGCATGAGAAAAAAATATATATATACATTATAAGAATACATTAAGAGGCAAAGTAGCTGAGAGACTGGAGCTAGACTGCCTTGGTTTGAATCTTGGCTCTACCACTTATAAACTTTCTGATCTTGGGCAAGTTACTTGACTTCTGTGCCTTGGTTTCCTCATTTGCAAAATGGAGATAATAATAGTGGTGTTGTTGAGAAGATATAATGAACTAGTATATATGAAGTGCTTAGAATAATGTCTAGCACATAATACACCCTATATAAGGGCTAGTTACTATTTCTATTATATATAGTTAAGATCTGTTGAGTTCTTTGTGATAAGTACTGTGTTAAGAACTCATACACGTTATCTTTTAAAATGACTACAACAATCCTATAAGTAGTTAGACTTCCATTATATAAATGAGGAAACTGAGGTTAAAAATATTTAGCATCTTGCCAAATATATTACAACAAGTAAATGGAACAACTAGGATTTGAATTCCTATTTACCTAATTGATGAATGGACTATTGCATCTAATTTTGATTTGGTATACAAGAAATAGATTATTTTATTTATTAATTTTTATGTATTTATGATATATTTCTGGACTATGATAGCATATATAATAAGAGTTTCTTATAGAGTTCAACCTGATTAAATTCATGTGGCAAGTATAATATATAACGAGGTATAAAAGATAAGACAGGGCTTCCCTGGTGGCGCAGTGGTTAAGAATCTGCCTACCAATGCAGGGGACATGGGTTCGAGCCCTGGTCTGGTAAGATCCCACATGCTGCGGAGCAGCTAAGCCCGTGAGACACAACTACTGAGCCTGAGTGCCACAACTACTGAAGCCCGCGCGCCTAGAACCCGTGCTCTGCAACAAGAGAAGCCACCCACTGAGAAGCCCGTGCACTGCAACAAAGAGTAGCCCCCGCTTGCGGCAACTAGAGAAAAGCCCGCGGGCAGCAACAAAGACCCAACGCAGTCAAAAATTAAAAAATAAATAAATTAAAAAAAAAAGGATAAGACAAAGGCTTAGGTTCCCACTTTCTTTCCTTGGTATATTTTCTGAAATTGACAGCACTGTATCTAGAAATGCTAAGCCATAAGATTAGTAAACTTATAAACAAGAAGAGCCAGATATCTGCCGTCTGCTTGGTACTGAAAAACGGATTTTTTTCACATTCATGGCTGTACATTTATTATTTAGTGCACATGGAGTTTGTCATGCAAACTTTAAATCTGTAGGGTGAACAGTTGTATATGGAAAGTAAAGGAAACATTTTAGTATGTGAATGTTATTTTGTTCTGGGATGTTTTATTTTTGTGCTTGGGAATGTAAAGGTTTTGTGTTCTCTGGTAGCCTTGTCTGCTTTGTCTGAAAAGTAAGATACTGGATCTCAATATTGCTAGTGTTGCTGCTGTGGTCTCAGTGCCCCAAGTGACTATAATTTTTTATCCTCTCAATCTATAACTTGTGAAATTTGCATGAGAGTGAATCTTCTCTTTTAAATGTTGCAACCTGAATCTACAAGTACTTAAGGATTTTTCTCAGACTGTCTATATTTTATCCTTTTTTTTGGCCATGCCACGTGGCTTGTGGGATCTCAGTTCCCCGACCAGGAATTGAACCCATGCCACAGCAGAAAAAGTCCGGAATCCTATCCACTAGGCTACCAGGGAACTCCCAGATTGTTTATATTTTATTTCATGGTTGTGTTTGTGCTTCTCCATATGCCTTTCTGAGACCTCACTGTAAATGGTGTTTTCATCAGTACTGCGTGTGACTCTTCTAATAAGATGCAGTGCCTATATGTTTTAATAATTACTGTATCAGAAAAGAGTTAAGCTCTATAGTCTTAGAGGTGTATAAGGCAGCTTTTGTAAGATGACTAAGAATTGGACAGTGAGGATGATGTGAGGCAGTACATGTTCTACCTGAAGATGAAGGTTAGGAGAAAGCCTATTAGGTATTTCTGATGTTACCAGTTTTCAGAGTTTTTGCTCTGACTGAGATGTCAGTTTATACCAAGGCCATTTGGGGAACAAAGTAGTGAGCTTTGGGAGTGATGTGAATCACCCTCAACTCCAAAACTTCCATGAGCAAGATTTGTGTGTGGGGTGTGTGTGTGTGTGTGTGTGTGTCTGTTTATCTCTTCATATCAAACCAGCCGTTTCAGAATTAAACTACCCCATGTAGTTAGAGAATTAATATAACCTTCAATATAAAGAATGGAATTAAAGGAGAATGAATGTAGAGAAAACCCTTAATTGTACAATATTACTCTGGCATGAATGCAGTGTTTTATAGGAATTGAGCACATTTTTAATCATCAGAGAATGTTTTCAATGTCAGAAACAGTTAAGGAAAAGAGTATGGACAGAGAAGACTAGAGCAGCAAGGACTGAATCTAAACAGGTCCCTTTACTTGGGGAGGATGTGGAGAAAAAAGAGACAGGCAGCAGTTAGAGACAGGTTCCTAAAGATCAGGGAAGCTACCAAATCTACCAAACAAAAATTTCAAGGGGCTGACACCATATTACGGAGATGCACAAAAGAGAGAATAGAGAGGAAAGAACTTCCTTCCCATCTCCCACCACCTTTTAAAAAGGAGTTTAGTGTTGAAAAGCCTGGGAGAAAGAGCATGATAGCAGTCCAAGGCTTCTTAGGGCTCTGCACCTTGGAAATGGTCTTTATTGCATATCCTTGTCTGTCAAAACTGCTTCTTGCTAAATTTCCTGTTGTTTTCCATGTTGCATTTATCTGGTTTTGCAACCTCTTTGAGGTACAGGGAGTTTCAGAGATGGAGCTGTCATGGGTAAGTTCAGTTTTTTGGGGTGAAGTGATGTGTTTTAAAGGAGATTATTTGTATCACATGTGTTCTTAAGGTTTACACATAGTAGTGTATGATTGTAGCTTTTGGCCATATTCAGTACATTTACTATTTCCTCCAGAGCTGATGTGGAAAGTTGGGCTGCTAATTAGTAAAGAATTTTGCAGATGTGTCTGTGGGGTGAGCTCAGCACTAGGTGACATCAAGGGATAATTTATCAGGTAGAAAATTTTACTTTGTGCATATTGCTATACAAAAATATCTCCCAAGGTCCTTTACCTTAATTGAAAATCCAGCTGGAAAAACAAAAACTGGAAGCACACAAGTTGTATGTACAGCTTGGATTCACTCAGTACATAGATGTATTTCTGTAGATGATATGATATATGTGAAGGCATGTGAGAGGTATTATAAAAAGCTGATGTTAGAGTGTATTATTTTTGCAGTGAGGCAAGTGAGAGGGTTGGTTGCTTCCCCTTTGAGACCTCATAGCACTCTGCTGATACTTCTGTTCTAGCATGTAATAAACATTTCAGTCATTTGCTATCTTAATCATTCATTCATTTACTCAGCAAATATTTAGTTAATGCTCATTAGGTGTAGGACATTGAGCTAGTGCTAGGGATAGAGAAATAAATAAAAGCCCGCCCTAAAAGAGCTCTTTGCTTAGGGTGGAAGACAGGAAATGTATTTAAAATACAGTATTTGCCGAAACAGAACCTTTAGCAAGAGCCTCAAATTGCTTAATAGATAGTTGCTGAGTGTGTGAAAGTATGCATAGGGTGCTAAGGGATTTAATAAGGGGCACCAGTACAAACCTTGTTTGAAGGGGTCAGAGAATGCTTCCCAGAGGTCACCCTTGAGTTTTCTTGAAGGAGTAGAAAGAGCTTGTCAGATAGACAAGCAGGGAAAGGGCATTTCAAGCATGAAGAAAAGCATTTGCAGAGGCACAGAGGAATAAGAGCATGGAATATTCTCGGAATGGTGAGTGAGAAATTAGGTTTGGTTCAAGTCTGGTGGGTGCATGGAAAGAAATGGCAAGCCTGGGCTTCCCTGGTGGCGCAGTGGTTGAGAATCCGCCTGCCAGTGCAGGGGACACGGGTTCGAGCCCTGGTCTGGGAGGATCCCACATGCCGCGGAGCAGCTAGGCCCGTGAACCACAACTACTGAGCCTGCGCGTCTGGAGCCTGTGCTCCGCAACAAGAGAGGCCGCGACAGTGAGAGGCCCGCGCACCGCGATGAAGAGTGGCCCCCGCTCGCCGCAACTGGAGAAAGCCCTCGCACAGAAACGAAGACCCAACACAGCTAAAAATAAATAAACAAATGAAAAAAAAAAAAAAAGAGACCCAACACAGCCATAAATAAATAAATAAATAAATAAATGTATTAAAAAAAAAAAAAAGAAATGGCAAGCCTGTGATGAGTCTAGAGAAGTAGGCAGGGACCCGAAAATGAAAAATTTCTGTAGATATGTTATTTTATTAGTTTTTTTCTCCCCCAAATCAACTTTTGTTTTGTTGAACCTCTTTATTGTTTCTTCATTTTCTATTTCATTAATGTTTTGTTTTTATCTTTATTATACTTTTTTTCCGTAGAATCTTTAGTTGAACTCTAAATTATTTATTTTTAACCTTTTACAGATCAGTTAGGATTGTCTTTGGCAGTATGCTACAGAAACCTGAATACAGTGGCTTTTTCAAATAATATACTAATTTTTTTCAGGAAATCTTGAGAAATTCCTGTGCTTTACAACTGCTTGAGGAAGTCATCAACAATCCAGGCTTCCTCTAGCTCTCTCTTTAGTGTGCGGCTTTTGTCCTTTTGGTTACATATAGCTGCTCTTGATGCAAGCACCACGTCTTTGCTTCAGGCTATAAAAAGGACAATTTCATCAGGAAAACATTAGCGTTCCCAGAATCCCCCACCAAGCGATTCCCACTTAAATCTCCTTACTAGGACTATTGTCATCTGGCCACCCTAGCTGCAAGGCAGATAGCCAGATTGAATGTTTTAATTAAGCACGATGCCACCTAATTGGAGTTATGTCAGTCAAGAAGAGGGGAAAATAGATGTTGGGTAAACAATTAGTATTGCCCACTATGCTTATTTTTAATTATCTCTTTATTTTTGACTTTTAATTTTATTTCATAGTGGTCTGAGAACGTGATTCAACCATTATGATGTAGTATCCATGCATTTGGTAAATTGCTTCACGTACACTTGAAAAAAATCAACAAAACTTGCCTTTGTTGGGACAAGATTAGATCAAGCATGTCAGTTTTGTTATTAAAATATACTATATCCATACTCATTTTTTGTCTGCTTAAGCTTTCAGTTTCTGAGAGGTATGTTAAAATATCCTATGAAAATTCTGGATTTGTCAAATTTGCCTTTTATTTTGTCAGTTTTTGTTTGGTATATTATAAGGGTATGTTGTTAGATACATACAAGATCATGATTATTATTTCTTGACAAAATAATTATTATGTAGTGTGTGCGCAGTGCTTTTTTCCTTAGCCCACTTGTTTTCAACCCTGTCAGGCAGAATGTTCTTTGCATGATCTGGGTTCAAATTCTGTCTCTGCCATTTACTAGGTCTCTCATCTTGAAAAAGTCATTTAATCTCCCCTTGCCTCCGTTTCCATAGCTGTAAAATGGGAAATATTAATAATATATATCTCACAGAATTATTTTGAGAATTAACTGAGTTAATACATCTAAAGCAGTTACACAGCAGAACCTAGTATGTAGCAAGTGCTATAAATTTAGCTATTATAGCAATTTTAAAAAACATAACTCTTAACTACCCTGAAATGAAACCGATAGGTAACTTTGGTGGTATTGCTTTATAATTATATAACATCGACATGATACCCTAACTGTATGATAAACGAAAAGTAGAAGAAAATTAAATTAGTAAAAATGATTTCAATATACACATTTTGGGGCCTGACAATGCTAGAAGACATAGTAAAGTGGTTAGATGCTTTTACCTTCTTAAACATGACAGGTTTAGTTTTAAGAGACGACAGAAGCCACTCCACGAAAGGGGAAAAATTAAAGAGCAGAGATGCCAGTGAATATTAGAATAAAAGTGTAATAACAGGCCAGACTTATTTGTATGTGGTAAGGGAAAGAGGTAACTTCAGCTGAAATAGGAATAGCTTGCCAAGACAAACTACAGATTGATTAAGGAGAGGAAACAGGGAGGTATAATATATCTTTGCCAACTTTATCAGAGTGTTTCTTTCTAAATGTTCATTTAACCGGAATGTTCCATCAGGAAAAAAAGTTGGCAGAGTAGTCACATTGATAACTTTATTTGTGGGCAAAGCAAAAACACACTTCTTATTTATCCATGTTGTACTTTCGTGTTGGCCATGCGACGTGTGCGATCTTAGTTCCCTGACCAGGGATCGAACCTGGGCCCCTGGCAGTGAAAGTGCCAAGTCCTAACCACTGGACCGCCAGGATTCCCCACTTTTTATTTATATATTTGATTTTTTTAAATAAAGGCTAAATAAATCACCATGAATATAAAAACTATAAATGGATTCTGATACAGATGTGTTATATTGGGATTCAGAAGCAGCATTGCCATTGGTGGTCTGATCTTCTGAAATGTTGACCAATTCTTAATGATATTCTTAACAAAACAAAAAAGCAATTTTCCTCAATTTACAGGTAGTTACATTCCTAGGAAGTTCAGTTTATTTTAAAACTATGCAAGATGACTTTGTTTTTATGTAAAATGGAGTTAGAATCCAAGCTTAGGTAATAATAAATATGTTCTTTATTTACATGAATGTCTGGTAAGACATTTACATTTCATACTGGACATGGAACAATGCTTCCTTGTGCGGTATTGTCCTGTACCTGCAGGATGTCTAGCATCTCAGGCCTGCAACACTCCCTGCCCCCAATCATTGTTATAACCAAAACACTTCACCTGAAAACTTCAAAGACACCTCTGAAGTGAGATGTTACAGCCTCCTTTGAAAACTACTGCTTTAAACTTTATTTGCCTAATACTAATGTTGCTATACCAGCTTACTGTGTACTTATTGTACACTCATTGTGACTTCTTGGCTCGAAGTCCTAAGCCGCTCATCTAATAGTTAATTTTATGATTAATTACTTTGTTACAGTTCTTAGCTTGTTGTCCTTTTTTGTTATTTAATTCTCCCCTTATTACTTCTCTGAGCTGGTCAGAGGTTTATGCTTTTCTCCCCCTCTAGAAAATAACCATCCTGACTCAAGTTATCCATTTAAATTCAGCAAACATTTTTTGAGCAGTCAACTACTAAATACTAGGCACTTTGCCAGAGAAGAGATTCTCAGTTTGGTTTCATACCACACTGCTAAAGGATGAAGTTATTGCATGTGATTTGTTATTTAAAATGGTTAAATTGGGCTTCCCTGGTGGCACAGTGGTTGAGAGTCTGCCTGCCAATGCAGGGGACACGGATTCGAGCCCTGGTCTGGGAAGATCCCACATGCCGCGGAGCAACTAGGCCCGTGAGCCACAACTACTGAGCTTGCGCGTCTGGAGCCTCTGCTCCCAACAAGAGAGGCCGCGATAGTGAGAGGCCCGCGCACCGCGATGAAGAGTGGTCCCCGCTTGCCGCAACTAGAGAAAGCCCTCGCACAGAAACGAAGACCCAACACAGCCAAAAATAAATAAATAAATTAATTAATTAAAAAAAAATAAAAATAAATAAAATGGTTAAATTATCAACATATGCAAATAATTTAATTTTAAAAATATAAATTAGAGTTGAATTAGAGGCACCCCTATATTTCCTGTCACTCTCATTTGTATGTTAATATGCTTACTTGAATGGAATAAAAATGGATAGAGTAGTAGCTAATGGACATAGGATTGTATGTAACCTGTAATCTGCTTTTTCTATTCCAGAGTCTACTAGTGTCTGTTGATAGTTATGTAATAATTGCCATGCTTTTCTTTCCTGCTTACCTTTTAACAATTTTTGACAAAAATCTAGATTTGTCCATATGAGAAGAAGTCCTGCTTGTCAGAATGTGTGTTTTGGGGAGGGGGGGGGGGCTGAATAACTATTCTGGGGATAAAGAAATGAATAAGGCAGTCTTTGCTCTTAGGCATATAGGAAATTGTTCCATATGCAGTTGTAGATTCTGTGTCTCAGGGAGGAGGTAAGTTCAGGATCTTCCTAGTTGCCACCTTGAATTGGAACTGCCCTTAGGTATATTGGAGATAAATAGATAGGTAGACTAACAGCATACAGTATGCAAGTGCTGTAACAGAGATAAATAAGAACAGAGTACTAAGAAAACAGAGTGGAGCCATCCAGCTTTTCTTGAAATAAAGTAAGATTTTCCCAGGGAAAGTGATGTTTCTTATATCTTGAATAATTGAAGGGAATTTGGAAGGGAGATTGGGATAGGGCTCAGGGGGTTAAGATTACATCAAGGCATTGAGAATAGCATGTGTCAAGGCAAGTAAGTGTGGAGAGGGTGATACCTTTGGAAAGAATTACAAATATTAGTATGTAATAACTAAAGGTAGGGGGAGAAGATGGTGGGAATATACAGGGAGCAGAAGATGGATTTAGTTTTGTTAAGGAGTTTGGACTTTATTCCCCAGGTAGTGGTGAGCTATTGAAGAATTTTAAGCTGGAGAGCAACAAGATAACTTTGCAATTTGGGGGCAAAGATTGCTGGAAGAGCTGACAGACTGATGTCTCATGTTGATCTGTAAGAGCCTTCTCAACATCTAGCACAGTGCCTTGTATATAGAAGATGATAGATAGTATTTGCTATTATTTGAATGTGGCTGAAAAGTCTAATGAAAGATTATCAGTTACTTCCAGTTACTTACAGGCTGCATGCACCCACTTGACTGACCTTTAGTTTGTGGTTTGTTCCTTTGTTTGTAGACCTTGAAGTCATCTTCAACTCTAGTTTTATTTATTTATTTATTTTTGGCTGCATTGGGTCTTTGTTGCTGCCCGCGGGCTTTCTCTAGTTGAGGTGAGCAGGGCCTACTCTTCGTTGCGGTGCGTGGGCTGCTTCTTTTTTTTTTTTTAACATCTTTATTGGAGTATAATTGCTTTACAATGGTGTGTTAGTTTCTGCTGTATAACAAAGTGAATCAGCTATACATATACATATATCCCCATATCTCCTCCCTCTTGCATCTCCCTCCCACCCTCCCTATCCCACCCCTCTAGGTTGACACAAAGCACCAAACTGATCTCCCTGTGCTATGTGGCAGCTTCCCACTAGCTATCTATTTTACATTTGGTAGTGTATATATGTCCATGCCACTCTCTCACTTCGTCCCAGCTTACCCTTCCCCCTCCCCATGTCCTCGAGTCCATTCTCTACGTCTGTGTCTTTATTCCTTCCTGCCCCTAGGTTCTTCAGAACCTTTTTTTTTTTTTTTTTTTAGATTTCATATATATGTGTCAGCATATGGTATTTGTTTTTCTCTTTCTGACTTATTTCACTCTGTATGTATGGACCTTCACTCTAGGTCCATCTACCTCACTGCAAATAACTCAATTTTGTTTCTTTTTATGGCTGAGTAATATTCCATTGTATATATGTACCACATCTTCTTTATCCATTCATCTGTCAATGGACACTTGGGTTGCTTCCATGTCCTGGCTATTGTAAATAGAGCTGCAATGAACATTGTGGTACATGACTCTTTTTTTTTTTTTTTTTTTTTTTAGTCGACTTTATTTTTTAGAACATTTTAAAATTTACAGAAAAATTGAGAGGATAGTACAGAGAGTTCTCATATACCTCATACCCAGTTTCCCCTATTACAAACATATTACATTAGTGTGGTACATTTGTTATAATTAATGAATCAACATCAACACATTATTAATAACTATAGTCCCTAGTTGTTTCAGATTTCCTTAGTTTTTGTCTAATGTCTTTTTCTGGTCCAGGATGCTACATTATAATTAGTTGTCATGTCTTCTTAGACCCCTCTTTGCTATTAAAGTTTCTCAGACCTTCCTTGTTTCTGATGACCTTGACTGTTTTGAGGACTGCAGGTCAGATACATTGTAGGATGACCCACTACTGGAATTTGAACCATGACTCTTTTTGAATTATGGTTTTCTCAGGGTATATGGTGCGTGGGCTTCTCATTGCAGTGGCTTTTTGTTGCGGAGCACAGGCTCTAGGCGCACGGGCTTCAGTAGTTGTGGCACTCGGACTCAGCAGTTGTGGCTTTGTTGCCACGGACTTAGTTGCTCCACGGCACGTGGGATCTTCCTGGACCAGGGCTTGAACCCATGTCCCCTGCATTGGCAGGCGGATTCTTAACCACTGCGCCACCAGGGAAGTCCCATGGAAACTTTTAAAATCTGTAGAAAATTGAAAGACTAATGCAATAAACCTCTGTAAGTCCCTTCAACTACAATCACCAATTATTAATATTTTGTTACATTGCTTTACCTCTCTGTATTTTTTCTGGCAAACCACTTGAAAGCAAATTGCAGACATCGTGACACTTAAATACTTTAGTATGTATCTTCCAAGAATATATTCTCCTACAAAGCCATAGTATCACTATTTATACCTTAGACAATTAAACTTAATTCAGTAAAATAATTTAATATACAGTCCCTATTAAAAATTTCCCTGGGAATTCCCTGGTGGTCTAGTAGTTAGAACTCAGCACTTTCACTGTTGGGGCCTGGGTTCAATCCCTGGCTGGGAAGCTAAGATCCCAGAAGCCGCAGGGCACAGCAAAAAATTAAATAAATACATAAATAAATAAATAATTCCATTAAAAAATTTTTTTCCTGTTTGCCTCCAAAAAGTCTTTTACAGCTTTTTTTGACCCAGAATCCAATCAAGGTTTCATGCATTTCATTTCAGTGTTTATGACTATTAATCTCTTTTAATCTGGAATATTCCCCCACACTTTGTTTGTTTGAAGAGTACCATCCAGTTGTCTTTTAGATATTCTGAATATGTCTAATTTTTTTCTTATAATTAGATCTGAGTTAAACATTTTGGCAAGTATAATACTTTGTATCAGAAGGTTGATTTTACAACAGAAGACTTCAATGAGAAGTCACTCTAATTGTTTAAGTGTTAAAACTTGGATTCGGTCTGCTCATCTCCAAAGCTCGAGTACTTCACCACTCTGCTATGCTCTTCTTTAGAAAGTGGATTTGAAGATCCTGTGGTAGCATCAGATGAGTTTAAAAGTCAAGGAGAGGTAGTAATTTCCTTACCTTGGTGATCCTCTCCCTTCCCCTTCCCTCCTCACATCTCCTCTTCTCTTTTCTCTCCATCTCTCCTTTCTTTTCTTCCTTACCTTCCTTCTTTTATTTATAATTGTGATAAAGTATATATAACATAAAATTTACCATCTTAACCATTTTTTTTTTCCTACTTTATTTATTTATTTATTTATTTTTGGCTGTGTTGGGTCTTCGGTTCGTGCGAGGGCTTTCTCTAGTTGCGGCAAGTGGGGGCCACTCTTCATCGCGGTGCGGGGACCGCTCTTCATCGCGGTGCGCGGGCCTTTCACTATTGCGGCCCCTCCCGTTGCGGGGCACAGGCTCCAGACGCGCAGGCTCAGTAGTTGTGGCTCACGGGCCCAGCTGCTCCGTGGCATGTGGGATCTTCCCAGACCAGGGCTCGAACCCGTGTCCCCTGCATTAGCAGGCAGATTCTCAACCACTGCGCCACCAGGGAAGCCCATCTTAACCATTTTTAAGTGTAGAGTTCAGTTCACGTTTTTGTGCTACACTCTCCAGAGCTCTTTTCATCTTGCAAAGCTGAAATTCTGTACCAATTAAACAACTCCAAATTCCTCCCCTCCCCACAACCCTTAGCAACCACCATTCTACATTCTTTCTGTATGAGTTTGACTACCCTAGGAACCTCATATAAGTGGAATCATACACTATTTGTCATTTTGTGACTGGCTTACTTCACGTAGCATAATATCTTCAAGGTTCATCCGTGTTGCAGCATGTGTCAGAATTTCCTTCCTTTGTAAGGCTGAATAATATTCCATTATGGTATATACCACATTTTGTTTATCTGTTCATCTGTCGATGGATGGATTGGTTTTGCCTTTTGGCTATTGTAAATAATGCTGCTATGAACTTGGGTGTACAAATATTTTTTCAAGACCCTGTTTTCAATTATTTTGGATATATACCTGGAAGTAGAATTGCTGGATCATATGGCAATTCTATATATTAAAAAAAAATTAAAGATATTTAAAGATATCAATCTCTTGGGAATCCTCTTAGTAGTAGTAACAATGATCTATGTGTAGAGGACAAACTTAGGCAGAAATAGGCCTTTCCTTTAATCTGAAAATCTAAGTAGATTTGAGGGCTAATTAATTTTCGTGGTTTTGACAACTTGGACTGAAGATCCTCCTGCATTTAGGTAGGTTCCCTATATTCTGTGAACCTCTAAATTTGATGGTACTTTTTTCTTTACCACCTGTAGTCTGTTCTGTACTTTAAAAAATCTGTCCAAATCTATTAATTCTTGGAGGTGTCACTGAAGTGCCATGAAGTTTTTCCCTAAGTGCATCAACATTCATATAAATACCTCTCATGCTGTATTTGATTCTTTATTCTCTTTCTTATCTGACTAGTCATATAGCTTATTGTTTGTCCCTTTCTAGATGGTAAACTCCAGAAAATTTAAGCCAAATCTTATACTACTTTTCTGTTTGCATCCTCCCCCCAAATCTCTGCCACCAAAAAGAGAAAAACAAAGAAAAGCACCACCCCCCAAAGAAATTACCTGGATAAATAAATGATTCACTGGCCTTAGAAAGTACATTAGAAGTATCATTTAACTAACTGTTGTTGCTGTTGTTTTCACTGTGCCCTTATGATGTGCCAGGCCTTGTATGCACTGCAAGACAAAGATTAATACAACATAGAGCCTGGTCTCAAGATGCTTTATAGCCTAGCGAGGAGGTATTTATGTACAGAACTATGTGATGAGTGGTATACTGGTGTTCTGAATGTTGTTCTGAGGCAGTATAAAGAGGGATACCACAAATAGTTCCTAGAGAGAGTCAAGGAAGACTTCAGAGAGGAAGGGGATATTTGAGCGTGGCCTTCAAAGATAGGTAGAATTTGAGGGGCTAAGAAGAAAGAAGAAAAATATTTTATGCAAATGAAAGACAACTACAATGTTATGGACATGTTCATCACTTGTTTAAGGAAGTAAGGTTTTTTATGATTAGTTTGAAACAGATTTTTATCCCTAAATTTCACACATTATTTTAATATTAAACTTTCTTTTATTTGTATATTTATTTATTTATTTGGTTGCACCGGGTCTTAGTTGTGGCAGGTGGGCTCCTTAGTTGAGGCTCCAGGGCTCCTTAGTTGCAGCTCGCCGGCTTCTTAGTTGCAGCACATGGGATCCTTAGTTGTGGCAGGCGAACTCTTAGTTGCAGCATGCATTTGGGATCTAGTTCCCTGACCAGGGATCGAACCCAGGGCCCCTGCATTGGGAGCGTGGAGTCTTATCCACTGTGCCACCAGGGAAGTCCCAATATTAAACTTTCTTAAAAGCAGACTTTTAAAAAAAAAAACAACAGTGATAGTTTTCAGATGATGAAAAAAAAAAAGAGGAGTGAGTTTCAGAATGGAGAGCCCTTATTACAACACAGGTGTTTTCTGTAAATAGAGTTGGAAAAATACTGTCAGTGTGTTCTTTGTATATAAATGTCTCTTTTAACTTATCCATGCAGGATCTGAAAAGGAAAACCACTTCTATTTCATCAATCACGAGGTACATGACAACAGAATCATTGATGCACTAGGAAGAGAGTTGGGTTCCAAATCTCACTAAGTGATCTAGAAGAGTGGAGAGACAGCCAGTGTTCTGCCTCAGTTCTTCTGATCAGGGTTCCTGTGGCTCTGAGTGTTTTGCTTCTTCCTTCCCCTTCTTGTGTCTGGCCACTCTGAAGCATTGTTTCTTTGAATTTTAAGATAAGCTGTGATGTCTGTTCTATATTAATACTAAACTTCTGGGGCTATTGTCATGTCAAAGAATTTCTGGAGATTGAAGAATTAAGTAGATTGTCATGATTTCTACTGGAATTTCCACTTGGTCAACTGGAAATAATATACTGAAACAATACTCTGAAAGTCCATAGGATGATGACATTTTTGCATAGCAAGTCCCTGTTGTGCATGATCTGAAGTGAATTTTTTTTTAATCATTCTTTTTTTTAAAAATTTATTTTATTTTTGGCTGAGTTGGGTCTTTGTTGTTGCGTACAGGCTTTCTCTAATTGCAGCAAGCGGGGGCTACTCTTTGTTGCCGTGCACAGGCTTCTCATTGCGGTGGCTTCTCTTGTTGTGGAGCACGGGCTCTAGGCACGTGGGCTTCAGTAGTTGTGGCATGCGGACTCAGTAGTTGTGGCTTGTGGGCTCTAGAGCGCAGGCTCAGTAGTCGTGGCGCACGGGCTTAGTTGCTCTGCAGCATGTGGGATCTTCCCGGACCAGGGCTTGAACCCGTGTCCCCTGCATTGGCAGGTGGATTCTTAATCACTGCTCCACCAGGGAAACCCTGAAATGAATTTTTTTTAACCAGAAAGTAATGAGGTCCTTGGTACTTCGTAACTGTTCTACTGCCTCATTCATAATTTCTCAGTAGGAAACACATATCTAAGTGAATAATTGAGCTTTTTTTGGGTAAGGCAAAATATTTTCTCTGATAGTCTCATTTTGCTACTACTGACACCAGATTTAGAGGCTGAAAACATAGTTAATTTTCTTGCAAGTATTGTGTTTTTTTTTAAACCTGTTGAGTGTGCATTGAAATTATAAAATAATATTTTTACATGTAAAATAGATTGAATCTACAGAGAATGAATGTTTTAGAAGTAGACTTTGCTCTGTGCATATGGGTAATAGTGTGAGTGGTGTGGCTCATGTTTTTTATATCTGACTTGAGTGTGTATAAATAATTATAAGGTACTTTGTGTTGGGTTACTACAGTATTAGCTCCAAAGGATTCACTGCCTTCTTTCTATATTTAACATGCAATGCGTTTTTTTCTTATAGATATACATTTTATGGTGCTTGGGGGAGATTTTGAGGATGTGGGTTTAGTGTCCTATAAAGACAGTTTTATCGTTCATTATGTGTTATATAAGGCTTATGCATGAATCTTTTCTGTGCACAATTAAAATTCCACAAAAGAGACTTTTTCCTTTCAGTTTGCTGAGACTCAGCAATGTTGGCCTTAAGAAACCAACCTAATAAATTTTCCCCATTTTTTCCTAAGGTATTTTTTTTTAATTTTAAAGACATGATTTCTTGAGGTATTATTAACAATGTGTTTCTAGCCAGCTTAATGTGAAACAATTTTGGTCTTCGATGGAATAAATCTATCTTTGTTAATGGAAGTGAGACCCTAATGTAATCAGAGTTTATAGAAAAACATCCCTTACCATGTCTATTTTATCTAAATTGGCAGTAAAACATCTTGGCATGTTCTACACGTGGAGGCTTTGACCTCATATTTAGCTGCCGCCCTTGAGCCTCTTTTTTTGTCCCATTTTATTTTCTAGGTGCGCCACCGAGCTTCTGGCCAGGTGATGGCTCTTAAGATGAACACGTTGAGCAGTAACCGTGCAAACATGCTGAAAGAAGTGCAGCTCATGAATAGACTCTCCCATCCCAACATCCTTAGGTAATGGCTTTTCCTTCCTTCTGGGGATCAGTGAGAAAGCCGAAACATTATTGGAGACTTGTTAGAATAGTATTAAAAGCTGAAAAGAGGGATTCAAGATTTCATGCTAAATCTGTCTTGCTGGGATTTAGCTGTGCTCTAGGTCTTTTTCTACCTACTGAGACTTAATTTTCTGGTAATTAACTGCATTTAATAGGGCAACTTTCGACTTCCCTGGTGGTCCAGTGGCTAAGACTCCACACCCCTAATGCAGGGGACCCGGGTTTGATCCCTGGTCAGGGAACTAGATCCCACATGCCACAACTAAGAGTTCGCATGCCACAGCTAAAAATCCCGCATGCCACAACTAAAAGATCCCACATGCCACAACTAAAAGATCCCGCGTACCGCAACTAAGACCCAGCGCAGCCAGATAAATAAACAAATAAATAAATAAATAAAATATTTTTTAAAAATAAGGCAACTTCCTTATGTCTCTCAAATTGCTTTACTCTTAGTAGCAGCTCATTAGAACAGTTGTTACCTATTGCTGAATTAGTAATTTATCCAAGAGAGATGATTTTAGTGGTTATTTAATTTTCTTAAATTGGTTTAGGAGGAATCATAATTAAATCAGTGAAAATAAAAATAAAATTATGCCCCCAGGCTATCTACTTTTTTTAAAAAATTAATTAATTTATTTATATTTTATTTTTGGCTACGTAGGGTCTTCGTTGCTGCATGCGGGCTTTCTCTAGTTGTGAGCAGGGGCTACTCTTCGTTGTGGTGCGTGGGCTTCTCATTGCGGTGGCTTCTCTTGTTGTGGAGCACGGGCTCTAGGCGCGTGGGCTCAGTAATTGTGGCTCACAGGCTCCAGAGCACAGGCTCAGCAGTTGTGGCACACAGGCTTAGTTGCTCCGTGGCATGTGGGATCTTCCCAGACCAGGGCTCGAACCCGTGTCCCCTGCATTGGTAGGCGGATTCTTAACCACTGCGCCACCAGGGAAGTCCCAGGCTATCTACTCTTAACTGTTAGCACTCACTTGAGGAGACATAGTTTACCTTTTTAAAGGAGAATTATTTGTATGTATAATAAGGTTATATAATCATTACTTTCTAGTAATCAGTACAGTCAGCTCTCCATATCGGCAGGTTCTGCATCCACAGATTCAACCAATCACAGCCTGAAAATATTTGGGAAAAAAATTCCAGAAAGTTCCAAAAAGCAATACTTGAATTTGCTGTGCCTAGCAACTGTTTACATAGCATTTACATTGTATTTACAACTATTTGTATAACATTTACATTGTATTAGGTATTGTAAGTAACCTAGAGATGATTTAAAGTATATGGGAGTATATGCATGTGTGTAGTTATATGTGAATACTATGCCTTGTTATATAAGGAACTTGGGCACCTGTGGATTTTGGTATCCTCACAGGGTAGGGGGTGGGGTGGTCCTAGAACCAATGCCCTGCAGATACCAAGGGGTTACTGTATATGAATCTTTCTCACTCTATCTTGACTTTTTTAAAAAAATAAATTTGTTTATTTATTTTGGCTGCATTGGGTCCTCTTTGCCGTGCGCAGGCTTTCTCTGGTTGCGGTGAGTAGGGGCTACTCTTCGTTGCGGTGCGCGGGCTTCTCATTGCGGTGGCTTCTCTTGTTGCGGAGCACGGGCTCTAGGCATGCAGGCTCTGGAGTGCAGGCTCAGTAGTTGTGGCGCAAGGGCTTAGTTGCTCCGCGGCATGTGGGATCTTCCCAGACCCCGGCTCCAACCTGTGTCCCCTGCATTGGCAGGAGGATTCTTAACCATTGCGCCACCAGGGAAGTCCCTATCTTGACTTTTTTAGAGGTAATTTTTTTTTTTTTTTAACTTTGGGTTTATTTATTTATTTATGGCTGTGTTGGGTCTTCGTTTGTGTGCGAGGGCTTTCTCTAGTTGTGGCAAGTGGGGGGTCACTCTTCATCGCGGTGCGCGGGCCTCTCATTATCGCGGCCTCTCTTGTTGCGGAGCACAGGCTCCAGACGCGCAGGCTCAGTAATTGTGGCTCATGGGCCTAGTTGCTTCGCGGCATGTGGGATATTCCCAGATCAGGGCTCGAACCCATGTCCTCTGCATTGGCAGGCAGATTCTCAACCACTGCGCCACCAGGGAAGCCCCCTATCTTGACTTTTTAGTGAGGTGAGTGTATTTCTAGATGAAACCAAATAAGAAAATTTAAGTCAATATATATTAAAGTAGGGCATCTGTGTAAGAGAGTTGGAAAAGTTAAAAGTGCAATTTACTTAGGGTTGCTTAAGGCTAATATTTATAGTGGACTAAAGAGAAATCATATAACTTAAGTATGACTTACATGTGTGGTCAGTGGTAGAAAATTATGGAATTAGATTATACTGCTTACTTGAAACTTTATACCTTTGTATAGAATTATTGGCTTCCTAGTCCACTACAAAAACGTTCAGCCAGTAATTTTATTTATTTATTTATTTTAAAAATAAATTTATTTATTTTAATAATAAATTTATTTATTTTATTAATTTTGGCTGTGTTGGGTCCTCATTGCTGTGCACGGGCTTTCTATAGTTGTGGTGAGCTGGGGCTACTCTTTGTTGCGGTACGCAGGCTTCTCATTGCAGTGGCTTCTCTTGTTGCGGAGCATGGGCTCTAGGCACGTGGGCTTCAGTAGTTGTGGTGCATGGGCTCAGTAGTTGTGGTTCGCGGGCTCTAGAGTGCAGGCTCAGTAGTTGTGGTGCATGGGCTTAGTTGCTCCGTGGCATGTGGGATCTTCCCGGAGCAGGGATCGAACCCATGTCGCCTGCATTAGCAGGCAGATTCTTAACCACTGTGCCACCGGGGAAGTCCCAGTAATTTTATTATGACTTTTTTCCCTACCCACAAATCATATTAACAATTTTTTGAGCATCTAGTATATGCCTAGTGATGTCAGACATCAAAAAGGTATATGTAAAATGGAATGTCTGCTAGCAAGGAATTTGCGCTCTAATTGGAGATCTAGGACTTACATACATGAAAAGAGAACTAATAAAATCAGCCAGGACGCTACCGCTTGGGTAAACTCTTAAGTGATATAGAAGTTCAAAGGAGTTGGAGATCATATTAGCTTGGCAGAGTCAGCAAAGCTTTCTTGGAGGAGGTTGACTCAACCTGGAACTTGAATTTTTTTTTGAAGATTTATTATTTTATTTTATTTTTGGCTGCATCGGATCTTAGTTGCAGCACGTGGGATCTTCCTTGCAGCTCACGGGCTTCTCTCTAGTTGTGGCGCACAGGCTCCAGGACGTGTGGGCTCTGTAGCTGTGGTGCGCGGGTTCCAGAGCACATGGATTCTGTAGTTTGCGGCACGCAGGCTCTCTAGTTGAGGCACACGAGCACAGTAGTTGCGGTGCACGGGCTTAGTTGCCCCATGGCACGTGGTATCTTAGTTCCCTGACCAGGGATCGAACCCGCGTCCCCTGCATTGTAAGGCGGATTCTTTTTGGTTGTTTGTTTTAAAGACTAGGATTTAGTCTCAGTTTAAGGAGAACACTTATTTTATTTTTTTGGCTGCATTGGGTCTTCATTGCTGCACGCGGGCTTTCTCTAGTTGTGGCGAGCGGGGGCTACTCTTTGTTGCGGTGTGCCGGCTTCTCATTGCAGTGGCTTATCTTGTTGCAGAGCATGGGTTCTAGGCGCACAGGCTTCAGTAGTTGTGGCATGTGGGCTCAGTAGTTGTGGCTCGCAGGCTCTAGAGCACAGGCTCAGTAGTTGTGGTGCCTGGGCTTAGTTGCTCCGCGGCATGTGGTATCGTCCCAGACCAGGGCTCGAACCTGTGTCCCCTGCATTGGCAGGCAGATTCTTAAGCACTGCATGACCGGGGAAGTGCCAAGGAGGATTGTTTACCATTGGACCACCAGGGAAGTCCCTGGAACTTGAATTTTAATAGGATTTTAGAAGATAGGGAAGGAACTCAGGAGCAAAATAATAATAAAGCACAGCGGTAAAAGTGCAAAGCTTTTTGAGGAGTCAGTGGATTACAAACCCATTTGGCTATGGAGGGTGTGGAAGAGGAGAAAAATAATGTTCCTGCTGTGCCAGAAACCCTTAAGTAAAAGTAAAGGAATTTTGCAGAGCTGAAGACCAAGTGCCTGGGAAAGAAGTTTGCCCAAAAGATGCTTCAAAAGGCAAGGATGAAGCTTGTCTGTGAAGAAGCTAAGCGCTATCACAAAGCGTATAGGCAGATGTACAGAACTGAGATTCTAATGGCTAGGATGGTAAGAAAAGCTGGCAACTTCTTTGCACCTGTGGAACCCAAATTGGCATCTGTCATCAGGATCAGAGCTATCAGTGGTGTGAGCCCAAAGGTCTGAAAGACGTTACAGCTCCTTACCTTTGCCAAGTCTTCAATGGCACCTTTGTTAAGATCAACAAGGCTCTATTTAACATGCTGAGGACTGTGGAACCATATATTTAGTGGGGGTAACTGAACCTGAACTCAATAAATGAATTCAGGTGTGGTTATGGCAAAATCAACAAGAAGCAAATTGCCCTGACAGATAATACATTGATTGCCTGATCTCTTGGTAAATATGGCATTATCTACATGGAGGATCTGACTTATGAGACCTATACTGTTGGAAAATGCTTCAAAGAAGCAAACAACTTCCTGTGACCCTTCAAATTATCTTCTCCGTGAGGTGGAATGAAGAAAAAGACCATCCATTTTGTAGAAGGTGGAGTTGCTGGCAACAGGGAAGACCAGATCAACAGCTTGTTAGAAGGATGAACTAAGATACCTATTATGACTATTTTTGTGATCTGGTCAGTTAATTAACAGTGACTGCTTTCAGATTGAAAAAAAAATTTTTTTTTTGACTAATAATAACAATGAGAAAACCACCATTTCTTGAAGTCTTTGTCGTATGCTGCATGCTTTACCTATTAAAAGATTTAATCTTCACAACTATTCTCCATTGAAGAAACTGAGGCCAAGAGATTATGTGTTGGCTGAGATCTGTGACTCTGAGGTCTGGGCTCTTTCTACCATGCTTCTAGAAGAACTTTCTATCATGCCTCTCCTAGAGGATTTGATGGGATAGTACTGGTAGATAAACGTGGAAAGGTAGAATTGGGCCAGACTATTCAGAAATGTTTTGCATAAAGCCAAGAATATTTTATTTTATGCTTTGTGTATTGGATTCTGAGCAGGGACTAGATGACAGAGGGTAACTGGTGGCAAATGTGGAGTGGTTTAGTGTTGGGGAGACTGGTGGCCAAGAGATCAGTTAGGGGGCATCTACAGTGTTTGAGAGTGAGATGGTTGAGTCCTGATTTGATGTTCTGCTTAGGAATTGTTTTAAAAAATAAATTTATTTATTTAGTTTTTGCTGCGTTGGGTCTTTGTTTCTGCGCACAGGCTTTCTCTAGTTGTGGCGAGCAGGGGCTACTCTTCGTTGTGGTGCGCAGGCTTCTCATTGTGGTGGCTTCTCTTGTTGTGGAGCACGGGCTCTAGGCATGTGGGCTTCAGTAGTTGTGGCACGTGGGCTCAGTAGTTGTGGCTCACGGGTTCTAGAGCATAGGCTCAGTAGTTGTGGTGCATGGGCTTAGTTGCTCTGCGGCATGTGGGATCTTCCTGGACCAGGGTTCAAACCCGTGTCCCCTGCATTGGCAGGCGGATTCTTAACTACTGCGCCACCAGGGAAGTCCCTGCTTAGGAATTCTTAAGCTGATTATATTTTCATCTTGTTTAAAAAGTAGTATTTTTATTGTTTTATTATTATTGCAGAAGGGATACAGCATCACTGTGGAACATTTAGAAAATAGAATTAGCAAAAACCAGAAAATAAAAATTTTCCTTAATCTCAGCATCTAGGGATCAAACTAGTGTTAACATTTGGTGTATTTCCTGCCCATCTTTTTTTTTTTTTTTTTATAATTTATTTATTTATTTTATTTCATTTTTGGCTGTGTTGGGTCTTCGTTTCTGTGTGGGGGCTTTCCGCAGTTGCGGCGAGCGGGGGCCACCCTTGACCGCGCTGCGCGGGCCTCTCACTATCGCGGCCTCTCTCGTTGCGGAGCACAGGCTCCAGACGCGCAGGCTCAGCAATTGTGGCTCACGGGCCCAGTTGCTCCGCGGCATGTGGGATCCTCCCAGCCCAGGGCTCGAACCCGTGTCCCCTGCACTGGCAGGCAGACTCTCAACCACTGCGCCACCAGGGAAGCCCCTGCCCATCTTTTTTATTCACCACTTCTTTTTTTTTATTCTCTTCACTATGAACTTGACTGGTGATTGCATGGGAAGACTGACTTTAAACAAATTTTATTCCATGACAGCAAAATTTAAAAATATAGTTGTTATAGGGACTTCCCTTGTGATCCAGTGGTTAAGACTTCGCCTTCCAATGCAGGGGGTGCAGGTTCAATCCCTGGTCGTGGAGGTAAGATCCTACATGCCTCATGGCCAAAAAACCAAAATATGAAACAGAAGCAATATTTAACAAATTCAATAAAGACTTTAAAAATGGTCCACGTCAAAAAAATCTAAAAAAAAATAAAAATTAAAATATAATTGTTATATAAGAAGTAGAATAGTATAGTATAATGATTAAAAACGGAGGCTCTAGATTCTAGATCAAGCTGCCTGGATTCAAATTGTGGATCTTGGGAAAGTTACTTAACCTCTGAGATCCTTAGTTTTCCCATCTATAATGACGTAAATTACAGTAAATCCCTCACAGAGTTGTTATTGAGGATTAATTTAGTCCATATAAAGCACCTGGCTTGTGTTAAGTGCCCAGTAAATGTTAGCTATTATTTTTAGTTTCTTTTCCTCTGGCTAGTTTTTTAAATGTCTCATTGCATCCCGTCTGTCTTTTATCATTCATTCACTCACCAAGCATTTGTTGAGGGTCTGCTGCTGTTTTTTGTTGTTTTTTTTAAAATTTATTCATTTATTTATTTTGGCTGCCCTGGATCTTAGTTGCGGCACTCAGGATCTTCATTGCGGCATGCGGGGTCTGTTTTTTATTTTTTTTGCAGCATGCATGAGGGATCTAGTTCCCTGATCAGGGATCGAACCCAGGCCCCCTGCATTGGGAGCGCAGTCTTACCCGTGGACCACCAGGGAGGTCCTGCAGCTGTTTTTAATACATTGAAGGGTTTTCTGCTAGAGTAATGCTGTTGAATAGAATAGAACTTTCTGAAATGATGGAAGTGTTCTTTATCTGTGCTGTCCAATAGTCACATGTGGCTAATAAGCATTGAAATGTGGCTAGTACAAACACCGAACTAAATTTAAATTACCCCATGAAGCTTAGTGGCTACTATATTGGACATCCTGGCCTACAGTCCATGTACATCTTTGCTCTTGTTTCACTAAATATATATGTGTTTCAGCCTGGAAATGTGGTGGTGTGATGAATACCATTCCTATTCTGATGTCACCTTGATCTACTTTCTTAGCCTATCTCTTTTGCTCAGGAATGACACACCGTTCCCTTTTATACAAAAAATCATATTCTTTGCTGTCAGCTAAGTTTTCTAATATGTAAAAGGTAGTGTTAATTCTATCTTGATCTTCACAATAAACCAACAAATGAGATAATGTACGTAAAGCCTATGGATCTGTTATAATCCACAGTAAGCATGAAAATTATTATGATTATTGTTAACCATGGTGGGTTTGCACTCTGATGGTGACTTTTTTTGTTCTGCATAAGCCATCTGTCTCAAATATAGTGCAGTTAAAAGCATGGACATGGATTACCTTTTTAAAGAAGTTCTAGTTGTTTATATCTTTCATGTTTTTGTGTCTTTACTTTCATTGTATGTTTTGAATACAACAAAAGGAAATTATCCTACCAGGGGCCTAGAGCAAGCAGAGTCCTCTTGGCTTTTGTTACCCAGAGGAGTACTATAGCAGTAGAAGCATTTTTTATACTTCCCTAGGATGCCTTAAATATCAACTACGCATAACTATGTTCCAGTCTCAAAATTCTTAGAATTTTTATTCCCTAAATGCTTTTCAAGTTGTCTTAGAAATTTATTGTTAATACTTTATATTTTTTATAATTCAAATTTTTTGTTACTGTTTGTTAGTATGGCTCTTAGTCTATTTTCAAGCTGTTAGCATAGGTTAGTTAGTTTTTATAGGTGCAAAAGCTGAGGCAGAAGTATGAACCAAAGTTTTCCCTCATACTGAGATTATAAGATTTAAATTGGGACAAATCCATCTCTTGGAACCCTAGGATTTTCACAGATATGCCTCCTCAGGGGCTTGACCCCAGGAGGGAGGTTGCTGAGCAGATGAGGCTTTCGGTTTCCATTTTTGCTTCATCCAGCCAGAGTAGCTTCACTTTGTATCTGTTTTATATTGAACTTCCATATAAGAATTTTGAAGAAAAGATCTCCACTTAAAAACAAAGAAAACGTTGAAAATTGCTGCATTAGTGATTTTGAAGGCCTACTTGGGAAAAAAGGGTATCTGCATGACCTGCCAGATGGTGGGCATCTAATCCTCTGGGCATGGCTTGGTCCTCTGCTGGCACAGCTATTTTGTGCCCAGCAGGAGTGAGTGAGCTGAATTTTTGCAGTTTTATTTCTCTCTTTTTCTTGACCCCAACCTCCCTACTTCCTCTTTTCCTTTTATCTTTCTCCCTCCTAAGATTTCTAGTTGGAAGGAAAGGAGTGGGCCTGATGAGTCATAGAGGCAAGTAGGTGTGTATATTTTGTTTGTGTGTATGTATTTTTTTTAATACATGGATACAGTTAAGATTGGTTGTTTTATCATCAGTTGCTCTAATTTATCAGTTAAAAAAAAAGAACAATGAAGTGCTTTGTTGAGTGCAGGGACTGATAGTTCGGGCCTCTTGTGAATAAGGTTGTTTATGCCAGGAAGTCTTATGCTCAAGATCTGTAACCCAATACCATGCCTTGCTCACTTCCACTCCCCAATGGCCTTTTTGAGGACCTGTACCAAGATTTGTTCTCATACCTCTTTGTTATTCTTCATGCCATGAGAAATTTAATATTTCTTTTAGACTCCTTGTTCACATTCTCATGCTTACTTTTCTTTAGGCCCCATTCTGAATTTATTTTCCTATCTACCAATTTTTTTCACAATTGTTTGAGCTTCCCTTCAGAATCCATTTGTAACAATATGATTGCCATTTTGTTAAAATGAAGAATATGCTTTCAAATAACCAAATATTTGTTTGGAACTACTCAGTCCAGCCCTGTGCTAGGTAATATCATGGTGAATAGAAGAGAAGTAGAGGGCTGTCTTCCAAACAGTCTCCTGAGGAAGCAAACTGTACATCTAAGAAACAGATTAATATCCGCTAATGCTATGAGGATACGGCAGGGTATTTTCCCACTCTCAGCTATTAAGAGAGCACTCTTTCCAGTTACCCATTATGAAAATCCCAAAGTCATCTTTGGTTATTCCTTTTATTCCTTGCTTCTAATCAGAAGCTAAGCTCTTGATTCTAAATCTTCAAAGACTTTTGCATCTGTTCCTTCCTTTATGCATCTGTAGTTCAGTCCTCTTCACTTTTGCCTAGAGTGAGTTATTTTTCCTATCTTTTTGCCCACCTTTTCACTCTTCCTGATACATAGCTCTAATTGTATAGCTTATTTCTTAAAAACCTTTTGTGGCTCCCATTTATTTCAGAATTGAGTCAAAAATTCTTTAGGCTGACAGCTAATGTCTGATCTGTTTTTTCAGCCTTATCTTCAAATATTCCTCTTATGCACTTAACACCACTCCATGATTTCCTAATTGTGTTCTCTTGGACAAGTTATTTGACCTCTGGGCTTTGGTTTCTCCTTTTGTTAAAAGAGGGGAATGGACCAGGTTAGAAATCACAATGAGTTAATGTTGAATAATTTTTATTTTTTATTTTATTTTATTTTTAAAATATTTATTTATTTATTTGGCTGCCCTGGGTCTTAGTTATGGCACGTGGGATCTTTGTTGCTGCATGTGGACTCTTAGTTGCAGCATGCAGTCTCAGTTGCAGCATGCATGTGGGATCTAGTTCTCTGACCAGGGATTGAACCCAGGCCCCCTGCATTGGAAGCATAGAGTCTTAACCACTGGACCACCAGAGAAGTCCTTGAATAATTTTTAAATGATCAGGCTTGAAAAATATATTATCTCAGAGTATGTATGTGTGTGTGTGTGTGTGTGTGTGTGTGTGTGTGTGTGTGTGTGTGTCTGTGTCTGTGTGTGTGCTGTTCAGAATAAATGGGAAGCATTTAAAAATGATGGATTGGGGGCTTCCCTGGTGGCGCAGTGGTTGAGAATCTGCCTGCTAATGCAGGGGACATGGGTTCGAGCCCTGGTCTGGGAAGATCCCACATGCCGCGGAGCAACTGGACCCGTGAGCCACAACTACTGAGCCTGTGCGTCTGGAGCCTGTGCTCTGCAACAAGAGAGGCCGCGATAGTGAGAGGCCCGCGCAGCGCGATGAAGAGTGGCCCCCGCTCGCCGCAACTAGAGAAAGCCCTCACACAGAAACGAAGACCCAACACAGCCAAAACTAAATTAAAAAAAAAAAAAATGATGGATTGGGACTTCCCTGGTGGTCCAGTGGTTAAGACTCTGTGCTTCCAATGCAGGGGACCCAGGTTCAATCCCTGGTCAGAGAACTAGATCCCACATGCCGCAACTAAAGATTCCACGTGTTGCAACTAAAAGACCCTGTGTGTTGCAACGAAGATCCCATATGCCTTAACTAAGACCCGGATCAGCCAAATAAATAAATTTTAAAAAAGTATTTTAAATAAATAAATAAATAAAAACGATGGATTAAAGTGCATCTTTTTGATTTTATCATTGTAATCCTAGTGAGTAACTAGGTGAAAGAGTGTCGATATAGCCCTCAAAGCAAATTTTATAATACTAGCATATTGGTAAGGGGGGGTCTTAATATTGTTTTCTCTTCTCTGTACTAAGGTAGAAAGTCTAATGACTTAGGAATTGAGTCTAAGTTCTAATTTCATATAACCAGAAAGTTTCTGTAAAATAAAATGTGGAATAAGCTTCAGTACTGTTTATGTCATCGTCTGTGGAGAGTGAAGTAGTACAACCCCAGAAAGAAGGTGATTTTTAAAAAATTTATTGAGATATAATTGACATATAATGGAAGATGATTTTTAATATGAACAGTGGCTACCATTTACTGAGTACATATTATGGACCCCTGTTGATCGTTTTCCTACCCCGCCCCCATTTTTTACTTTCTAGACCTCTCCCATCTCAGCAAATGGAATTGCCATTCATCTGTTACTTAGGCCAAAAACCTAGGTGTCATCCTTAATATCTTTCCTTTACACCCTACTTCAAACCTTCAAGTAGTTTAGCATTATCTTTAAAATATGCCCTGTCTGCCTACTACTTACTACCTCCACAAGCCAGCATCCTAGTTCAGTTCCCCTCTTGTCCCATGGTAGCCAGATTGAACTTTAAAAAGGTAAATCAGATCATACCATCCCCCACTGCTGAATTTCCTTCTGTGACTTTTTGTCACCCTTGAAATGAAATCTAAACTCTGGGCTTTGATGTACAAGGCCTTAATTTGTCCTGCCTGCCTCTCTGACCTTATTTCTGATCACTCTTCCTGTAGCTTACACCATCCTAACCACCACCCTTACTGACCTTTTTGTTTCTCAAATACACCAACCTCTTTCCTACTTCAGAGTCTTTGTACTTTCTTTTCCCATTTCCTATAGTAACGTCTTTATCCCAGAATCATTTGGCATGCTTCTTCTGAGATATCCCCTCCTCATAGAGACTTCTGTTGACTAGCCTGTCTAAAATAGCCATCCAATATCACTATTTATCCCCTCATTCTGCTTTGTCTTTATAGTTCTTATCATCTTTGAAAATATCTTATTTATTCATTTGTTTACTTATTGTTTATAGCCTCCAGGGTAGGGTGAGCTCCCTGAGGGTAGAACTTTATAATGTTCACCACTGTATTGGGTTAGCTAAAAAGTTCGTTCGGGTTTTTCCGTAACATCTTATGGAAAACCCGAATGAACTTTTTAGCCAACCCAATATTTCCAGTGCCTATAAAATAGTATCTATAGAAGCAGGTACTACATAGAAGCAAGCCAGTTTGCATCACAGAAACCTACAAAACTTACAGTTCACCTCTGGATCTGAAGGTGGATGTCAGGCTTGGGCTGAAAATAGGAGGACTATTGAAAGTCTTTTCAGGGATAACTGGGCCTAAAAGTCACCATCCCCATTCTTTGCAACTAATCAGTTAAGTCTCACCCACCCCGACAAGAAATGAATTTTTATTTTGGGGAAAAAATTGAACCAGAATGTTAGAATGCTTACCTACCTTCATACTAGGTAAGCATCTAAAATGACAGCAGATGGGGAAGGAATGTTATACTGAGAAGAGGGAGATGAAGGGATTGTCTGCATACTGAATGGTGAGGCTCTTGAGACTTCTAGTCCTCTTCTATCACATGGCTCTTAAGCAGGTAGGAATCATCTGCCTCCCACCCACACCCCCACCACCTGCCAGGAAATCGGTGGATTTGGAGAAATTGAAGAGCCCCAAGTAAAAGAAGAAAACTTTAAACTGTAACTACCAAAAAACCTTCTAATTACTATCTTCGAAATATATATCCTTCCAGGAGAGGTTAGAGAAGGAGCTGCATCTATGAAACAAGAATGGTATACTATAAAATAGTAATAATTAGAGAACCACAAAGATTCTCAAAGATTCTTGGAAATTTTAAAATATAATTATTTATTTATATATGGTTCTATATGATTATTTAATTATGGTTTTATTTAAACCATTTGACTAGAAGGCCAAGGAGATAAAGGTGAGGAGATCATCCATTAATGGAGAAAAGCCAAAGATGGAAAATAAGAGAGAAAAGATAAGAAAATTAAAGGATCAATCTAGGAAGTCTGTTTTTGACTAATACAAGAACATTTTCTACAACTGAAGAGCATGAACTTCCAAAGTGAAAGGTCCTACCAAGTGCCCAGCACAATGAATGAAAAAAAAGACCCACCCCAGAGCATATGATTATGAAATTTTATAATATGGGCAATAAAAATAAGATTCTAAGCACTTCCATGGGTGGGGGTGGGGGGGAACGAGATGCCATATAAAAGACTGAAAATTAAAATGGTATCAGACTTCTCAACACCAGCTCTGGAAGCTCTACCGACGGAACAATGCTTTCTGAGAGAAAATTATTTCCTACTTAGAATTCTATATCCAGTCAAACTACCAGTCAGGCATGAGAGTAAAGACATTTTCAGACATGCAACATTTTGAAGACTTTGCCTCTCATGAGCCTTTTCTTTTGAAGCTTCTGGAGGATGTGTCCCATCAAAAACAAGGGGGTAAACAAAACAACTAAGTAAAAATAAAAAGGAATGTGTAAGATCTGGAAAGAAGGGTGATAGCAAGACCCAGGGTGACTGCTGGACAACAGTCTAGAGAATAAACAGTGCAAACTGAAGCGGGGGGATCAAGAACTCCAGGAGAAATATTGAGGAGTGGGGTTTAAGGAAAGAATTCATGGATTTCCAGATGTGTTTGACATGGTGAACATTCATATTCAGAAGAATTTTACAATTCTCTTGGAGGCTTTGGGAAGAATTAATGGTAGGCATATAGTAACTGAGCACATGAAAAATTAGGCAAAACATTAAAAATTGTGCAAGAAATAAAATGTAATCATAATATATTACTTGGCTTAGTAGTGATTATAATCAGTCATAATGATGTAAATGCTGAGTTTTTGTTTCTCCTAAATATTGATTTTACCCAAAATTGTCTTTTACCCAATATTGGAAAGGAAGTAATTTAAGAGGGTTGGAACCCTCAGCTTCCACACTGGAAAGTCAGTAGAAGGTCAGAAATAGCAGTACAAGTATGTTAGTTAGCTAGAGCTGTATTGGTAAATAGAAGAAACAGTAAAAGAATTGTTACTTACTCAGGGGAGTAGGATTCAGTGGTGATATGGGCAGCCCTGGGTTCTATTTTCATTATATACCTATTTGAAGCTTTGTAAATTATAACTGAGGAAAATTAAGTTTGGAGGCAATTGCAGTCATCTAGAGAGAGCTTGGACTATGGGTAGCAGTGTAGGTGGAAAGAAGTAATTGGATTCTGGATATTTTTGAAAGTAGAGGCAATAGAATTTCCTAATGGACTGGGTGTGGGATATTAGCACAAGGAAGCAGGAATCTAGAATGACTCTTATTTAGGTTTTTGACTTGAATGACTGGGAGAATTGAATTGCCAGTAACTACATTGGGGAAGACTGAATAGGGGACAGGTTTGGGGATGGGAGATCAGGAGATATCAAGTTGACAGTTGGGTAAACAAGTCTGGAATTCAGAGGAGAGGTTCATGATGGTTGTGTCTCTTAGTAGTTAGGGGACCTTAGGTAAGTTATGTAACCTCTGTAATCTCAGTTTTCTCATCTGTGAAGTAGAGAATAATAATAGTACTACTGTACCAGGTTCATGGTGATGCCGAAAACTTGGCCTCCCTGCACTGGTGCCAAATTGAATCTCAGAGACAGAGTTTTGGGTGAAGTGAAAAGGAATAGCTTTATTGCTTTGCCAGGCAAAGGGGGACACAGCGGGCTTGTGCCCTGAAAAACTGTGTGTCCCAACCTGGGGAGATTTGGTGAGGAGTTTTATAGCAGTGGTTCAAGGGCGGGGTTGCTGATAAGGATCAGGGTGTGTACAGGGCCTGCATGCCTTTAATCTGGCCTAGGTGGTCTCCTGATGAGCTTCTTGAGGTTAATTGAACTGTGATCTTCTCTGGAATGAAGAATGCTAACGTCTTCCCTTTGTTGGGGGTTTTAGTTCTGTAGAAGAGCTCAAAGATATTGTTATGTGTATCCCTTGAGGTGGAACCAGGGCCCTGCCCCAAGGCTGCACTTTGTTTTTCTCTCTCTTTTTTTTTGGTTTAAAATAATGTTTTATTGCCCAGGGTATTTTTTTCTAGTGTCTTATTTTGTTTGTTTGTTTTTGTTTTCTTTTTTAATAACTGTAAATTCAAGCTTAGAGAAGCTTGCCTTTGTCTTGAAAAACAAAACAATAAAGCTTTTATATCATTTGCTAACCTGGTCTCATTTTAAGAGAAAGATGGGAGTTATCTTGCAAGAGTAAAATTTATACCATGAATGATGCAGGTCTAAGTCTGATGGTACTAAAAGGAGACAACCGCATTGTTGACAAAATTAAAAATAATCTGCTGGTGGCATTTGCAGAAAAGAAGCCCTTGCAAATTTCTAAACAACAGTAAACTCTGTTAGGAAATTCTAAAGTGTTTTACGGGCCAAAAAGGGAATGAGGTTAGTAAAATGCCTCAACAGAGTTTGAATAAAATACTGGATTTGAGAGTTACTGGAACTTGGATATGTAAAAATAGAGTGTAGGTTGGGTCATGCTTACAATGGTCTCAAGTTCAAATAAACTACTGAGACAGTACACCACTTGACAAGTCACACTCTTTCCCAGGGGCTCTTCTTTTCCCTCAGTAGGTACTGGCAGAAGGTGTGCTTAGTCGTTTTCCAGTGTAGATGCCTAGCCCCAAAGCCAAAACATGGGAGAGGAAGAAAGATGGAATGAACACCTTAAGAAATTCTGCAGAGAAAATCCCCCCTTTTTTCATGGCTCCACTTTTCCTCATGCTTAAGGAAATGGAATGTTTAGGGTGCCTGAAGTGGAACTCCTTAGGTGGAACGTTTTCAGGTCTACTGAACCAATCGGATACCCAGTCTACGATTTTCTTCAAAGAATCCACTTCTTTCTCTCCTTCTGCAATTTCTTTTTCTGTCTGAGAGCTATGGTCCCTGCTGGTGTGCATTTCCACATCAAACATGATCTGCCCAACTTCTTGTGGGGAAGGACTATCTCAGTGAGAACTGCCTCTTGAACTACTCTGTCCAGATTCATGTTGTGCATCCAAAAGAATCTTCCATATCTCCATTGTGGATAGAGGATGAGGAGGGTACATGTTCTAGCCCCCCATTTTTCCCATTGCCATTGTCATTGGCGTTGCTGCTGTTCATGGGGAGCTCCACCCAGGAACTGCTGAGGCCGGCTGGTTGGGGCAGAGACTGTTCACCTTCCTCACAGTTGTTGTTGTCTGGGGCCAGTGGCTGCTGTACTGAGACGACATTGTCGCAGCAGGACCGTCTTGTTCTCGGGCAGCAACACTGCACTTTGTTTCTTTTCTTTTAACGAATATCTTGTTTTTTTATTTTTATTTTTAGTTATTTTTTATTTTTGGCTGCATTGGGTCTTAGTTGTGGTACAGGGGCTCTCTAGTTGAGGCGTGCAGGCTTAGTTGCTCCGCGGCATGTGGGAATTTAGTTTCCCAACCAGAAATCGAACCTGCGTCCCCTGCATGATTCTTTACCACTGGACCACTGGGGAAGTCCCCTGCACTTTGTTTCTTGACTACTCCTCCCTTGTCTCTGCATCCTCTCCCTTCCCAGATCAGCAAATGTTTGAAAGGCTTCTGTGCCAAGGAGCCCCACAGGGTCCTGCTCGGTTTCACTGGGAGGATTAAATGAAATAACATACATAAAGAACTTATCATGGGGCTTCCCTGGTGGCGCAGTGGTTAAGAATCCGCCTGCCATTGCAGAGAACACAGGTTCAAGCCCTGGTCGGGGAAGATCCCACATGCTGCTAGAGCAACTAAGCCCATGCGCCACAACTACTGAGCCTGCCCTCTAGGGCCCGCGCACCACAACTACTGAAGCACGTGCACCTACAGCCCGTGCTCCACAAGAGAAGCCACCTCACCACAAGGAAGAGTAGCCCCCGCTCACCACCACTAGAGAAAGCCTGCGCGCAGCAACGAAGACCCGACGCAGTCAAAAATAAAGTAAATAAATTTATTTTTTAAAAAAAGAACTTATCACAATGCAAGGCACTAAATCTTAGCTATTATTTTTATTATTGATGCTGCTATTATTATAATCATCTGAAGCATCATATAATAAGGCTGTATAGCATAAAGCTTAAGAGTTAAGGATCCAAACAACAATAAACAGATAACGTGTTAAGCAAAAAAAAAGAGTTAAGGATCCAGTCCTGACTGCCATTTGCTAGTTGTGTGACCTGGGGGAAGCCACTTAATCTGTCTTCAGTTTTATTATCTGTAAAACAGAGAGAGTAATAGTACCTATTACATAATGTCTTCATAAGGATTAAATGAGGTAATTCCTATAAAGTATTTAGAACAGTGTCTGACACATTATAAGTGCTCAGTAAATGTTATCTACTATTATCATTATTTGTGAACTCCTTAAAGAAGGAACCATCATGTTTATTTCTATGGCCCCCACTTGATCCTCATTGCCAGGCACTGTGCTTAGTACATATGTGACAGGTCGTAAAAAAAAAATTTAAGTGTTCTGTTAATATATGGAGAGTACAAACCTTGCACTTAGTATTTACTTGATACATGCTTGCTGGATTGAATTGGGGAAGAAATAAATCATTGGGAGAGTGTTTCAGAAGTATGCTCACAGAATTTGAAGTTTGTGTTTATATTTTGCTATTTTGGTGTGAGTTTATGAGTAATTGTAGACTAAAGGATAAATTTGGGAAGGGGGAAGAAGCTTTTTCAGTGCTTGGGGAGACAATCTATATACTTGGGTTTGTGGATTTTAGTTCTCTTCTGAACTTCCTGGATATAAAAAAAAAAGCATTTTGGGAACATTTAAAGTCACTGCACATATATGTATTAATAGTTCTGCCTTTGTCAGGAGACTTGGTATTTTGCTGCTTGCATGGCAGTTTTGAGCAATGTGGTTTAAAATTTTCTATGAAATAAAGAAAATACAGAATGAATTCATTCTTAGTCTCATTTTGCTTTCAGTTGTTATTCAAGATAGAGGATATTTTTCTCTCAGAAATCTAGGATATTTTTATATTTATTAAACTGGTTTAATATTTATAAGCAAGCAGATCTAATTTAAACTTTTTAGATATTTGTATTGTTTCACTAAGAAAAAGTAAAATTTGACCATGAACTTGATTTGTCCTTTTGTTATTATATATAGTGCTATTGACATGATCTAGTGATGGCTGTGGAATGTTTATTCTGCCTTTAGCTATCTTAAAATTGGACTATAAAAACCATGGAGAGAAAAGAGAAAGCCAGACTGAACCAGCTCTGCTTAGTGTCACCTGATGTGAGGCTCTGGTGGTTAATGTCTGTTCAGCTGAGTTTTCCTTATGAGTTTTCGTTATCTATGACCTCGCACAACCAGTTTTCCATGATGTAATACCTCTAAAACACGTTTGAACTGCAGCAAGCCTTACCCAAGGATAGTACTCTTTTTTTTATGGATCTAAATTCATAGCTCTTTTGGCACTTGAGTTCTGAGCAATTTCCCTCTCTTCTCCTTTTTGGTTATTGGTAATTTTTTCTAGTCTAAGAGAGCGTTGGTATCTTTGCTTTATTTGGGAGTAAAATACAAAGCAGTTCATTTTATTTTTTTATTATTATCTTTAATTAATTAATTAATTTATTTATGGCTGCGTTGGGTCTTCGTTGCTGCGCACAGGCTTTCTCTAGTTATGGCGAGCAGGGGCTACTCTTCGTTGTGGTGCGCAGGCTTCTCATTGCGGTGGCTTCTCTTGTTGCAGAGCACGGGTTCTAGGTGCGCGGGCTTCATTAGTTGTAGCACACGGGCTCAGTAGTTGTGGCTCGCGGGCTCTAGAGCGCAGGCTCAGTAGTTGTGGCGCACGGGTTTAGTTGCTCCGTGACACGTGGGATCTTCCCGGACCAGGGCTCGAACCTGTGTCCCCTGCATTGGCAGGCGGATTCTCAACCACTGCACCCCCAGGGAAGCCCCACATTTTAATATTTTACTATAGGTTTATTTCAGGCCTCTTAATTGTTTTTTTACCAAACTTTGGAGTCAGATATTTTTCTGGAAAGACCAGTACAGGTCAGAAGAACTCTTACAATATGGATGGTGCTTTTATTGCTCAAAGTTGGCAGTAGAAAGGCTTATAAAGCTAACCAGTAAGATTTTCATTAGTTTACAGATAGATAGTTTTTTATGAATCAAAAATGAAATTATTATTGAACCACTGGCCTTTTTCTTCCATACTGATTGTCACAGAACAAAGCATAGGCTTTGGAGCCTAATAGATCCAGATTCCAGTACCTCCTCTAATCTTTGTCAAGTCACTTAAGTACTCTGAACCTCATTTTCCTAGATGTTAAAATGGGGGTAATTTCATCTCAGGTAGTACCTATAAAACACCTAGCACAGTTTCCAGGTATATTGTAGGTGAGCAATAAGTAGTAATTTTCTTGACAGCTTTGATACAATGGCCACAGACCTCTTACTAGGTCCTATTATGCAGAACTGAAGAGGTCCAAGTCTGATAGTAGTGTCAGTGTTTTGTTTTTCAGAATGAGGATAGATAGATGTGTTTTAGACTGTAATCACACCTCTCCCTCATTCTTCTGTTTAGGTAATAAACTTTTGAGAAGGGATAACATTTAAACTTTAATGTTTAACTCTGAGCTTTATACATAACTGAGAGTTCAATAAATATTTGACCCACTGGATGTAAATGCCACAAAGGAACATAATAACATTATTATTTTCCTTATGCTTGTTTAGAAAGAGTCAAATCCCAAAGTCTATCATAGATCTGTGAGCATTATAACATAGAATAGTGACCCATAAATTTTTTTGATTATGTATTTATTAGTTTTCTATGGCTGCTGTAGCAAATTGCCACAAACCTAATGGCTTAAAACAACACAAAAGTATTATCTTACAGTTCTGTAGGTCAGAAGTCTGATGGGTCTTACTGGGCTAAATTCAAGGAGGGCTATGTTCCTTTCTGGAGGCTCTAGGGGAGAATCTATTTTCTTACTTTTTTCAGCTTCTAGAGTCTGTTTTGCATTCCTTGGCTTGTAGTCCCCTTCCATCTTCAAAGCCAGCCAAGACCAGTTGAGTCTTTTTCACATTGTATCCCTCTGATACTGACTCTTCTGCCTCCCTCTTCCACCTTTGAATACCTCTTGTGATTGCATTGCACCCACTTTGCTAATCCAGGATGATCACCCTAATTTAAAGTGAGCTGATTAGCAGTCTTAATTCCATCTGCAGTTTAATTTATTCTACTTGCCTACTAACATAACATATTCACAGGTTCTAGGGATTAGGACATGGACATCTTTGGATATCTTCTGTCTACCATAGTATCCCATTAGGAAAACATTTTTGAGCACATCCCCAGGTGCTACGATCAACCCTTATTAAATATTAGTAAAACTTAATTTCTCTTTTTCATATTAAAAAAAAGTAAAAATTCTAATTTTCTTTCCATACTTCAGTCTTGCTCATTCCCCAGTTTTGGAGACTGCTGGCTAATAGTAGGGCCTTGAAAGGTCCTGCCTTGGAATAAGAATTTTAACTTTTAATTGAATTCAGTAAATATTTACTGAGCAGTAACTATGAACAAGGCAGTGTTTAAAGTATATATAGAGACACAAAAGCTTGTTTCTTACTCATGTTCCAGTCCAGTGCATGTTGCGTGGAGGTTGAAGGGGAGCTCTTTTTAACCTAGGACAGGGCCTCAGTTTTCACTACTGGGTCTTCTGCATCTGCTGGCAGATGAAGGAAGAAAGTATGGAGGACAGTGTTGAGGTTTTTAATGGGACAGGCCTGGAAATCATCCCTTCTGCCCCCATACCGCTGGCCAGAACTCAGTGTTATGGTCTTAACCAACTAGGAAATGTCGTCTACTTCAGGAGGAAAAAGGAAGTGAACAAGTAGCCATTCCCTTCCATACATAACATCCCTGCCTTCAAGAATCCTCTGATTGAGTGGAAGAGGTGGACATAGCTAAAACATGTAGAAGGCAGGCCTGATAAGTGTTACAATAGAAGTTTAAATGGAGTGATATGAGTGTATAGGGAAGAGAAAGATTAATTTTGATTAGAAAAGTGGACTCATTCTAGCAACAAAATGAAAGTGGAAGTGGGAGAATTCAGGACATATTTAGGAGAGGCAGGTTATATAACTAAAATGTAGAGAATGCAGGTCGATGTAATAGATAAGGTAAGAGAGGTTGGGGTCAGATCATTCAGACTCTTGAATAACACGCTAAAGAATTTGGACTTTGATCAGGGGCTGTGAGCTGCCACAACAATTTTTTGAGTAGCCAATAGCTTCTTAAGTGGAGGGGTTGTGTCTTAATCATTTTTATATCCTTTTTATTTATTTATTTATTTATTTATTTATTTATTTATTTATGGCTGTGTTGGGTCTTCGTTTCTGTGTGAGGGCTTTCTCTAGTTGTGGCAAGTGGGGGCCACTCTTCATCGCGGTGCGCGGGTATCTCACTATCGCGGCCTCTCGTTGCGGAGCACAGGCTCCAGATGCGCAGGCTCAGCAATTGTGGCTCACGGGCCTAGTCACTCCGCGGCATGTGGGATCTTTCCAGACCAGGGCTCGAACCCGTGTCCCCTGCATTGGCAGGCAGATTCTCAACCACTGCGCCACCAGGGAAGCCCCTATATCCTTTTTATAACTATATGGAGAGGTAATATAGCATTGTGGTTAAGAGCACAGACTTTGGGGAAAAAAAAAAGAGCACAGACTTTGGGAATTCCCTAGTGGTCCAGTGGTTAAAACTCTGCGCTTCCATTGCAGGGTGCGGGTTTGCCCCGTTTGGGGAACTAAGATCCCGCATGACACGTGTTGCGGCCAATAAAAAAAGAGAGAGAGCACAGACTTTGGAACCCACTGTTTAGGTTTGACTCCTGGCTCTTCCACTTATTAGCTGTTATGACTTTGGGCAAGTTACTTAATTTCTCTGAGCCTGTTTCTTCATCTATATGATTAGGTTAATAAAAATGTTACTTCATTGGGTTATCGTGAGAATTAAATGAATACAACGTAGGACTTAACTGGTGGCACAGTGGTTAAGAATACGCCTGCCAATGCAGGAGACACGGGTTTGAACCCTGGTCCGGGAAGATCCCACATGCCACGGAGCAACTAAGCCCGTGTGCCACAACTACTGAGCCTGTGTGCCACAACTACTGAAGTCTGTGCACCTAGAGCCCGTGCTCCACAGCAAGAGAAGCCACCGCAATGAGAAGACAGCGCACCGAGGCAAAGAGTAGGCACCTCTCGCCGCAGCTAGAGAAAGCCCATGTGCAGCAACAAAGACCCAACACAGCCAAAAATAAATAAATAAATAAATTTATTACAACAATGAATATAACATAAAGTGCTTAGAACAATGGTAAACGCGCTTTGAGTTAGTTGTTATCATAATTATTATGATCATTACCAGTGCCTGGCACACAGTGGCACTCAGTAATTTTTGGGTGGTCAGAGTTGTGTTTTAAATTATCCAGCAAGTGTTTATATACTGTCATATGCCAGGCAAGAGAATGCTATTAAGAAGCTTATAGTCGGGAGTCCCTGGTGGCGCAGTGGTTGAGAGTCTGCCTGCCAATGCAGGGGACACGGGTTCGAGCCCTGGTCTGGGAAGATCCCACATGCCGCGGAGCAACTGGGCCCGTGAGCCACAACTACTGAGCCTGCGCGTCTGGAGCCTGTGCTCCACAACAAGAGAGGCCGCGATAGTGAGAGGCCCGCGCAGCGCAATGAAGAGTGGCCCCCGCTCGCCGCAACTAGAGAAAGCCCTCGCGCAGAAACGAAGACCCAACACAGCTAAAAATAATAAATAAATAAATAAATTTATTAAAAAAAAAAAAAAAGAAGCTTATAGTGTAGTAGGGGAGATATAAGGCATATTATAAAACAGTTAAAGGTAGAAAATGATGATGCTGTAGCAGTGTGGTGTTGATGGAGTGCCTTGGTAATTCAGAAGCATGCTCGGTCAAAAATACTTCTACTTAGAGGGAGCCAAAGTCTCTGGTCAAAGTCTAGTTTACCAGTAGTATCAGAGTTGGGAGTTTCCTGTTGTAGTCTTACTAACTTTAGAGTAGTGATCAGCTAGCTATCCTTGGTCTGCACTGAGCCTTGCCACTCAACATGTAAGTCCATAGACCAAGCAGCATTAGCATCACCTGGGAGCTTTTAGAAATTCAGAATTTCAAGTCCCCCCTGACCTATAGAATCTAAGTCTGCAGTTTACATGATTTCTAGGTGATCTGTTTCCACATTAAAATTTAGGAAGCACTGGTCTAAAAAATCAAAAGCAACGTGAATGTGTGTGTAATATGAAATTAAAAATAACAAAGTTGAGTAATCAATCACTCACTCTCAAGCATATCCATTAAGAAAGTGCTCCCTTCCCCAGCTAAGTAATTTTATCTTGCATGATTTTGGGTGGTGGTAGTGGAGAATAAGAATCAATCAGAATGTAACTTTTTTTAGATCCTGTCTCTTACCAAAAGTGATTTTAAGCTTCAGCCACAGTTTAGATTTTGATTAAAGAAGCAATAAAAATTTCAGTAAAAACTTATTGTTGATATTAAATGCTTTTCTAGGCATAAATCACTTCCCTGTTAAGGATGAGTAATATTTCCCTTTTAAAGTATATTCTGTTTATAGCAACTGGAATGATTAACTCTGCTCAAGCTCTTCTTCCAATATAAAGCTAATGCCTGTCTCAGCTTGCCAGCTCTGTAACACCATTTTCGACATGGTGGTGGTGGAGAGGAAGTGAGGGTGAGGAGGCCTGGCAGAAAAGTTTCACATAGAGGTAGAATTGTGCGACACCACTGTGATGTGGTGATGAGAGTAGGAAGTGTGAGTAGGAAGTGTGGTGCTGGAAAAGAAGTGAGGTTGAGGAGGTCTGGCAGAAAAGTTTCACATAACGGTAGAATTGTGCGACACCACTGTGATGTGGCGATGTGAGTAGGAAGTGGGGAAGACTGTCACATGAAGCCAGTGCCTGCCTGAATGTGTTGTCTGTGACATCTCTGTGGATGATGTGGTCATAGTGACGGTGGATCTGGGGGGGAAGGGAAGCAAGGGTGTATCACACCCAAACCAAATACTTTCAGCTTCTAGGAGATCCATAACTTTAGAATGTAGCCATTGTTTTGCTAGTAGAATCCTATTGCCTAGCTTCTATATAAATATTTGATTAAATAAAGTAAACACCTCTTGGCTTTCCAGCCTTGTACCTGCCTCTGAATGTTCTTTCTTATAAAACGAGTTTACATTGTGAAGCTAATTTGGTGATTACTGCTTTTTCATTCAAGAAATGCTTGTTTAGCATCTTACGTGCAAAGCATTGTATGTCAGGCACTGTATATAGAAATAAGTTAGATGAGATCTGTACTCTTAAAAACCTTTCTTATATTCCAGTCTGGAGAAAAAGTCAGAAAGGTTAAGAGAAGAATAGCTAACATTCTCTAGTGCTTACTATGTTCCAGGAGCTCAAGTTGTCTCATTTTATCTTCACAATAACCATATAGGTTAGGTAATATTAACATTCCCATTTTGCATGTGGAAAACCCTGAAACACAGAGAGGTCATCAGTAAGTGGCAGAGCCAGGATTCAAATCCAAGTAGTCTGACTCCACACCCTGGACTACTTCACTTATGCTAATGAGCAGTCTTTCAAAGAAGGATGTTAGCAGTACTGGGGGGCAGGAAGAGAGAGAAAGAGTACTAATGTTTACTGAGGGCATCCTGGAGATCGTTGTAGAGAAGATGAAATTTTAGCTGATCCTAGAAGGATAATTTTCAGTAAGTAAATGAAGTCTTCCAGCTCAGGGAGGAGCTTTAACTTAAGTTTCCAGGTCATAAAAATCATTCATGCCTTTCAACAAATCTTTACTGAGAGCTTCCTTACTGTGTGCAAGGTACTATACTAGGTGCTAGAAATACAGAGATAAATAAAACTCTGAATCTTCCACAGTAAGGAAAGTTACAAAAGAGTAATGTGGGCAGAAGGCAGGTTATAATGAATTTAGAAACGAAGGAAGGTTAAAGATATGTAGATAGTGTATAGTGTATGTAACCTTAAAGTTTGGTCACAAGTGCAAAGAGTGTATTAGGATCATATTTTAGGGAGAGGGACAAGGGAAGCATTTTTTAAGATGGGTAAATTTAAATATATTTGTAGGATAGAACCAGAGGAAAGGGAGAGATGGGTGAAGAATAAGGCTCATGGGAAAGTGTGAGCTTCCAAAGATAAGTTGGAGCAAATCATGGAAAGTTTCAAGTGCTGTGGTAAGGAATTTTGACATTATTCTATAGGCAGAAGGGAACCATTGAAGGTTTATAAAGAAGGAAATGACATATTTCGTGTTTTGAAAAGGTAACGCTAATAGCCATGTAAGGGATGGCATAATTTAGAATTATTAATAATAACAAAATAAAAAACAATTAACCTTTATTTGATCATAGGCTAGACATTGCTAAACATTGTCCCTGAAATATCCATTTAATCCTCCTAACAATCCTTTAAGGTAGTGTTATTTTCAGGTCCATTTTTTTCAGATAAGGAAATGGAGATTTATAAAGGTTAAGTAACTTGTTTAAGTTCCCCTAGGTGGATATGGATAGATTTCTATGCTCTAGTGTAAAGGTGAGCAAACTCTTTCTGTAAAGGACTAGATAGTAAATGTTTTAGTCTTTGCAAGCCATACAGTCTCTGTCACAACTATTCAACTCTGCTGTTGTAGCACAAAAGCAGCCATAGAAAATACCATGTCTGTTCCAATAAAACTTTATGAAAACGAGTAGTAGGCCATAGTTATTAACCCCTGTTAGTGCCCATTATAGTTTAGAAAGCTGTAGTGAAGGAATAAACATAGCTTATTGTATTTTACTTTACCTCTTTTTGCTATGGAGGAGTAATGAGAATAGAATTATCCTTAGGTAGGAATACCATTTAATCTCAGAGAAGCATCATTTCTGTAAGAGGTTCACTAGAAACAGCTATTTTTTAAAAATTTTTATTTATTTTTGGCTGCATTGGATCTTCGTTGCTGCACGCGGGCTTTCTCTAGTTGCGGCGAGCGGGGGCTACTTTTTGTTGCAGTGCACAGGCTTCTCATTGTGGTGGCTTCTCTTGTTGTGGAGCATGGGTTCTAGGCGTGCAGGCTTCAGTGGTTGCAGCACACGGGCTCAGTAGTTGTGGCATGCGGGCCCTGGAGTGCGCAGGCTTTAGTAGTTGCGGTGTGTGGGCTCAGTAGTTGCAGCACATGGGCTCTAGAGCGCAGGCTCAGTAGTTGTGGCGCGTGGACTTAGTTGCTCCGCAGCATGTGGGACCTTCCTGGACCAGGGATCGAACCCGTCACCCCTGCATTGGCAAGCAGATTCTTTTTTTTCTTTTTTTTTTTTTTAACATCTTTATTGAAGTATAATTGCTTTACAATGGTGTGTTAGTTTCTGCTTTAAAACAAAGTGAATCAGTTATACATATACATATGTTCCCATATCTCTTCCCTCTTGCATCTCCCTCCCTCCCACCCTCCCTATCCCACCCCTCTAGGTGGTCACAAAGCACCAAGCTGATCTCCCTGTGCTATGCGGCTGCTTCCCACTAGCTATCTATTTCACATTTGGTAGTGTATATATGTCCATGACACTCTCTCACCCTGTCACATCTCACCCCTCCCCCTCCCCATATCCTCAAGTCCATTCTTTAGTAGGTCTGTGTCTTTATTCCCATCTTGGCAAGCAGATTCTTAACCACTATGCCACCAAGGAAGTCCCTAGAAACGCTATTTATGCATACAATTTAACCACATTCTGCAAAACACCCACTTAACCTTTTATTACAATTGCTTTCCAACAGAATTACCCCTAGAATGAAAATTCTGTGAGAGAAGGGACTTTGTTTTATTCACTGTCCTGTCCCTAATGCCTTACAATTAGTGGCCATTCAATAAATAGTTGTTGAATAAATGAATGGAATACTGACTCTCGTAATTTCAGTGATTGGGGAGTTGTACGAACACTTAGAGAACAGTGACCTATTTTTAAGATACCTCTACAATAAAGAAGATGTGGTATATATACACAATGGAATATTACTCAGCCGTAAAAAAGAATGAAATAATGCCATTTGCAGCAACATGGATGGACCTAGAGATTATCATACTAAATGAAGACAGAGAAAGACAAATGTCATATGATATCGCTTATATGTGGAATGTGAAAAAAAATGATACAAATGAACTTATATACAAAAATAGAAATAGACCCACAGACGTAGAAAATAATCTTATGATACCAAAAGAGAAGGGTGTGGGGGAAGTATAAATTAGGAGTTTGAGATTAATATATACACACTACTAAATATAAAATAGAAAACCAAGAAGGACCTACTATATGGCGCAGGGAACTATACTTAGTATTTTGTAATAAACTATAAGGGAAACAAATCTGAAAAAGCATATATATATATGAATCACTTTACTGTACACCTGAAAGTAATACAACATTGTAAATCAACTGTACTTCAATAAAAATGTTATTACCAATAAAATAAAATAAAATAAAATGTCTTTAATAAGAAAAAAGAAGATACCTCTACAACTGCATCTCCCCTAGATTGATTGTTTTCTCATGTATCTTGCCTGGATTTCCTTTGCTCTAGTACAGCTTCCTGTCTTTTACCCAACTAGTTTCTGATGTTAACTGAAACTCTCAGATGCTCTATCTGCATAGCTTATAGACGCTATACTGTGCTGGCCAGAAACATTCAGGAGTCCAGATTCAGTCTTCCAGCACTCTGTGTTACTTACGTTCATTATTCTTTAGACTTTTACCTGTCCCACATTCCTCCCCTCATTCTCTTCTGTATTAGGTAGTGAGTTTCATAGTAAAGAAACTGACAGATGAATAAAGTTAAATGTCCCACTTTTACAAAGCAGGGGATGGAGGTAGGGACAAAGGATGGGGAATGGAGGGGAGAGTAGGCATACGTAGAAACCAGCTTCTGCCCAGCCACCTGTGACCAAATTGGATTCTTACCTGGTCCACTTCTAAGTTATAATTATGGAAATGGCTTACATTTTTTTAACTCTTACTATGTACCAGTCACTGTGCTATGAACTTTACATTCATTATTTCATTCAGTCTTTCCAACAACCTTACGTTGTGGACACTATTATCCTATTTTACAGAGAGGGAAACTAATGCTTGCCTAGTAAAGAGTGGAGGTGGGATTTGAACCCACACCATCTAACTTTAAAGCTCTTTTAACTACTCTGTTATTTCGCTTCCTATTTATTCCCAAGCCAGAGGTAAGTTTCAGCTAGTCATTGGAACCTGCATCCTATTTTCCATACTACCTAGATATTTCCTTGGGTTCTTTCCTTTCTCAAGTCCCCACCGTGTCTCTGGATGCATTTAGAGAAAACCAGTGGTCCAGAAACCACCTCTTGGAGAAACTCTGAAATTTCCACGTTAGTAATTTTGGTTGGAGCAGCACGTCTTTAAAACTCTGCTGTGATGTTACAGCGACCAGGCATTCTCCCTCACTTTCTTTTCACTCAACAATTATTTACTGAGTGAGCAAACTATTTCCTAGGCACTGTTAGGTCCTTGAGCACAGGGAAGAATATGACCTGGACTCTGCCTTCCTGGAACTTTATGGTCCTTTCCAGCACAGTTACTGCTGTGCCTTCACTCTTACTTTAGTCAGTCTCCTCCCTTTCCTTTGCCCTTCTAAACTAGAGCTTACTTGGGACCTGTGGGTATTGTTAATGAGACTTCCTTCTTGACAGCCCAAGCCCCAAGTGTCACTGACTTTATGTCATTTATTTTCTCCTACTTTATAATCATCATCAGTCATAATAATTGATTTATGATTTTTATTTAAAAATTATTTTTATATATAAATGTAGCCTGTTGGTTGAAAAAACTTCAAATATGACATAAGTATGTGCACTAAAAAATAAAAATCACCCTTTTCTCCCTCAGTACCATTTTTTATTAATGCTTCTAGACATTTTCTATTAATATACAAAATTTTTTTTGCACAAATGGGATCTTAAAGCTCGATGTTTTCATTTAATGGTATATTTTGGGTATGTTCTCATGTCAGTGCATAAAGTTTACTTCATTCTTTTTAATGCTATATAGTATTCCAATCTATGAATAAAACCATAAATTTAAAAAAATATGTATTTATTTTTGGCTGTGTTGGGTCTTCATTGCTGCGCGTGGGCTTTCTCTAGTTGGGGCGAGCAGGGGCTACTCTTTGTTGCGGTGCACGGGCTTCTCATTGCTGTGGCTTCTCTTGCTGTGGAGCACGGGCTCTAGGCGTGTGGGCTTTAGTAGTTGTGGTGCATGGGCTCAGAAGTTGTGGCCCACGGGCTCTAGAGCACAGTCTCAGTAGTTGTGGCACATGGGCTTAGTTGCTCCGCGGCATGTGGGATCTTTCTGGACCAGGGCTCAAACCCGTGTCCCCTGAATTGGCAGGGGGATTCTTAAACACTGCGCCACCAGAGAAGCCCTATACCATAAATATTTAACAAGTTTTTATTGGTGGGTATTTAGATTCACATACACCGGTGAGGTAGATGTCCTTTTATGTGAATTTTTGCTCATCCAAATTGAGTATACTTGTAAGATAAATTCTAGAGGTGGAATTGTTGGAGCAATTAAAGTTTTTGCTAGATGTGATCAATTAATTACCCTTTGAAAAAGTTGTGCCAAGAGCTCAACAGTGTTTTCTATCCCAGTTTCCTTACCTTCTGGACAACACTGAGCATTAGCATTCTTTTTTTTCTTTTTGGCTGTGCCGCGCGGCTTACGGGGTCCTAGTTCCCTGACCAGGGACTCAACCTAACCACTGGACCACCAGGGAATTCGCCAAGCATTATCATTCTTAACCTTTGTTCATTGATAGATTTAAAAGGTAGTATCTCCTGTTTTAGTGTACATCTCTCTAATTATGAGAGAATTAAAGTACATTTTGATATTATTAGCCCTTTATTATTTTCGTGTGAGTTATACACGTACCTTTTGCTTATTTTTCTACTGGGTTCTTTTTAAAATTACATATTTAGAAGAGTTCTTTTTATGTCAAGGAAGTTAGCCCTTTGTCATCCAGCCAATGCGGGTGCTCCCAACCCCAGTTTGTTGTTTGTAAATTACAGACCATCAGATTGGGTAGTTCAACCTACTTACTTTCTAGGTGAGGAAACTGAGCCCCATAGGGTTAGTGACCTTTCTGTGTGTGTGAGCACGTAGTCAGATAATGGCAGAGCTAAACCAGCACCAGGTTTCTTTGCTTCCAGTTTGGTGCTTGTTCCATTATACCATGCTGTTTTTAAAGGCTTGCTCCCCTCCCTCTTCTACCATTGCTTTTTACCACTAGGTCTTGCCGCAACCAGATGTTTCATGATAAACTTAGAAAGTTACAGGAGTGCTATCAAGGTTTGTTATACAACAGGGGTCCCCAACCCATGAGCCGAGGACCAGCACCGGTCTACGGCCTGTTAGGAACTGCACAGCAGGAGGTGAACGGCAGGCGAGCGATCCAAGCTTCATCTGCCACGGCCCAATACTCCCCATTGCTCACATTACCACCTGAACCATTCCCCCCCTCCCCACCCCACCTCACCCCCTTCCCAGGAAAATTGTCTTCCACGAAACCCGTTCCTGGTGGCAAAAAGGTTGGGGACCGCTGTTATACAGGAACCCAGTAGACTTCACAGGTATTGGATTGTCTCGCATGTGCAACTACACTAGTTATGTTCATGTCCTTTTCATTTGTTTAAAAAAAAATCTGTTTCGTTTTGTAGGTTCATGGGTGTGTGTGTACATCAAGGACAATTGCATGCACTCACAGAGGTAAGACTTCAATGAGCGTGTTGAAGTGACTTCTTTGCCTTAGTTTCAGCATGTATGGTTCCACTGTAATTGTTACTTGCATATGTACGCAAAATATGTGTGCATTTATGGTTATGCAAAAATGGCATGTTAACAATGTTTTCTTCTGTAGCCTGGGGACAATGGCCATATCTCTTAATACTCATGGATTCCCTAATAACACGTGGTGAGTTCTCGGGAAATGAGTGCTCAAATATTATATTGGTTCTTGCTGCCCAGATGACCCCCTCCTAAACTAAAGGATGGCATCACCTGGCTGCAAACTCTATCATGGCAACAAATTCCCAGGCTACCCAGAAATTTGTGGTGTCCTGATCTAAAATTCCACTGTTGCTGCTCTAGTTTCCTGATTGAAGGAAACTACTCCTTGGAGAATTTACATCTTTATTCTCATTTCATTTTCAGCCTCTTATAGGCAGGTAAATATGTGGTAGTCATTACTCAGCCTCTGAGGACCAGAGAATTCTCTCTGGAACAAAGGCTTCCCAAATTCAGGTACTGGGTTACCAACTTCAGAATTTGCTTGAGTGCTTCTTAGAAACACAGATTCCTGGAATACTCTAGGTTTAGTAGGTCTTCAGAGGGCCCATATGTATTCTTGAAAGCTCTTCAGATTATGCTAATGAGCATCTAGATTTGAGAATCTATGTTCTGGAATGTTTTCACATTTCTCCTTGAGAAGTACCAAAATACAAAGTGAAGAAATTTAGGAAGGAAAATTGTTTAACAGAATTTGCAAGAGCATTGGTTTCCTGCTGGCTTGGTACCTGGTATTAATCATTAATATCTTATCAAGGAGGGTGCCGTGTGCCTTACCCTATGTCTTTTTTCTCAATTACTGAGGATACCGGAATGTGAAATGTGTGTAGCTATGTCCTGCCTCTTGTATGGAAGACCAAAGAAAGTGGGTTAGTGAGGTAGTGAAGAGCATGGGCTTTGTAGTATTGATTGCCTAGGTTTGAATCTCCCTGTGCTGCAATGTTTTCACTTGTAAAACGGGAATAATGATAGTAGTACCTATCCCAGGGAATCTAGATAGGGAAGAGGACTATAGCTGGGCCCTAAAGTATTTGAATTTTAAAAGTCTGGGGTAAAAGGCAGATCGAAGAGTAGCTAGGGAGATAGGAAGAAAACCCAGGAGTGTGTTGGCCTGGAATGGAAAGGAAGGGGTTTCAAGGAGGAAGGAGTAATTATGTAACTGTGGCAAATAACTGTTGGTTAGATCATGACCTCACAGTGATATCGTGAGGATGAAATGTAAAACGCTTATTTAACACAGTACCTGGCATGTAGTGATTGCTTAATACATTTTAACTATTACAGCTTTTATTAACGATGACTAGTCCCTCCTGAGCTCCTTGAATTGTATTTTTCATTTGGTACTTAGTTCTGTACTGCTGTTAATGTCATTAAATTTTTAAAAAATTTTACAAAGTATAACATAACAGAAAAGCACACATGAAAAGTGTGCATCTCACTAGGTTTTCACAAATGAACACACCCATAACCAGCATCCTGGATCAAGAAACATTTTCTGTGTATTTCTTTTCTCAGAAGTAAGTCTATAAATTCCTCAAAGACAAAACTCTCTCCTCTCAAGCCTTCTATCCACCAAAGCTCTGGCACTAATAAACTAATAAACACTTGTAAAAGTATTTGTTGCACTCTCTGTTTATATCACTGTTTTCTGAAATGTGAGTTCATTGGAAGGGCTTGTGCGTCGGTTTTACTGACAAAGAAGAACATGCTTTGAAATCTTTGATCATGTCTCAAGTTTAAAAGTGGGTGTAGTAGAAATGGCAGAAATGTATGATCATAATGCAACATTCTTTTGGCCATGTTGCACTTAAATAATATTTTCTGTTGCTTATTAGCTTGTTTATAGCCATATACAACATATAGTAAGTGCTTTGTGAGTATATTTCCAGTATCATTAATGAGATATTGATATAGTTTATGATATTAATAATCTTTATTATGATGTTAATAGGCTGAAGGCCGTGAAGCCCAAATATCCAAATGTTCTTGCTTGTTTTCAGAAGGGGATCAGCAAAGGCCATCATGCCATAGATTTCTGGAGACTCCTAGGTTTAATTGCCTTATAATTTGACTTGACAGCACAGCTATTGGTTTCACTAAGTATCATAAAAATAAATTATTAATAACATCAAGCATACTGCTTGGAACTTGGATGATATTTAGTAAATATTTCTTGGTTGGCAGAATGCCTGCCCTCCACAGTAATGTGAGCACCATTCCTTATTTCTCTTAAAATAGTTTGCCAATAATTACAGTAGACAAGCATAGGTCTTATTAATGCCTATAAAGTATTGATATTATTAAGAAGAATATTTCTCATATACAATGGTGATATAGACTTTTCTGGGCTTCAACCATTTCCACAAGTCTTCATTGTAATTGTAGACATTAATTGAACTTGGAACAGTAAGACATTTAGGTGTGTTTTTTTAAACTACCTTTAGTAAGGATAGACTTCTAAGTTTTTAAGCAAATGAGTATTTGTTAAAGAGAAAGAAGTTGATATCAGGTAGAGGGACTTCCCTGGTGCCGCAGTGGTTAAGAATCCGCCTGCCAATGCAGGGGACACGGGTTTGATCCCTGGTCTGGGGAGATACCACATGCCGCGGAGCAGCTAAGCCCGTGTGCCACAACTACTGAACCCCGCACGCCTAGAGCCCATGCTTCGCAACGAGAAGCCACCACAATGAGAAGCCCGCGTGCTGCAACAAAGAGTAGTCCCCGCTCACCACAACTGGAGAAAGCCTGCGCAGCCACAAGGACCCAACACAGCCAAAAAAAAATAAAATAAAATAAATAAATGTTCCTTTAAAAAAAAAAAAAAGGTTAGGTGTAGAACCTTTTGAGTTTAATAAGTTGAATTAAGAATCTAGTTCTGTGAGCCCCAGCCTTTCAGAGGGAGCGGTGGTGTGTTCGCCATCTTAGGGAGAAGATGTTCTTGTCCGTGGCGCACTTGGCGCGGGTGAACCCCTTCAACGCGCCCCACCTGCAGCTGGTGCAAGATGGTCTTGCGGGCCCCCGCAGCAACCCCGCCGGGCCCCCGGGCCCACCCCGCTGCTCCCGCAAGCTGGCAGCCGCCGCTGTGGAAGAGTACGGTTGTGAATATGGCTCTGCGAAGCTTTACGCACTGTGTGGCTTTGGTGGGGTCTTAAGTTGTGGTCTGACACACACTGCTGTTGTTCCTCTGGATTTAGTGAAATGCCGTATGCAGGTGGACCCACAAGAGTACAAGGGCATATTTAATGGATTCTCAATTACACTCAAAGAAGATGGTGTTCGTGGTTTGGCCAAAGGATGGGCTCCGACTTTCATTGGCTACTCTGTGCAAGGGCTCTGCAAATTTGGCTTTTATGAAGTCTTCAAAGTTTTGTATAGCAATGTGCTTGGAGAGGAGAATGCCTATCTCTGGCGCACATCACTATATTTGGCTGCCTCTGCCAGTGCTGAATTCTTTGCTGACATTGCTCTGGCTCCTATGGAAGCTGCTAAGTTTCGAATTCAAACCCAACCAGGCTATGCTAACACTTTGAGGGATGCAGCTCCCAAAATGTGTAAGGAAGAAGGCTTAAAGGCATTCTACAAGGGGGTTGCCCTTCTCTGGATGAGACAGATACCATACACCATGATGAAGTTCGCCTGCTTTGAACGTACTGTTGAAGCATCGTACAAGTTTGTGGTTCCCAAACCCGAAGTGAATGTTCAAAGCCAGAGTAGCTGGTTGTCACATTTGTGGCAGGTTGCATAGCTGGAGTCTTCTGTGCCATTGTTTCTCACCCTGCTGATTCTGTGGTGTCTGTGTTGAATAAAGAGAAGGGTAGCAGTGCGTCTCTGGTCCTCCAGAGACTTGGATTTAGAGGTGTATGGAAGGGACTCTTTGCCCGTATCATCATGATCGGTACTCTGACTGCGCTGCAGTGGTTCATCTATGACTCCGTGAAGGTCTACTTCAGGCTCCCTCGCCCTCCTCCACCTGAGATGCCAGAATCTCTGAAGAAGAAGCTTGGGTACACTCAGTAGATGAAAGCAAATGTGGACTGAATCTGCTTGTTGGTCAGTGTTGAGGAAAATGCAGAAGGAACTTTTATATATTTGACAGTGTAGGAAATTGTCTATTCCTAATATAATTACTGTAGTACTCTTGCCAGAAGCAAGAGTTTCAAACTTGCTGTTGAAATAAACCCAACTGTTCATGAAAAAAAAAAAGAATCTAAAAGTGTGTCTTTGACTCAGAAGACCTAACCTTATCTTTCATTTGGTCACAAATATCAAGGAAGTGGAAATCTTTGGTTTTTAAAGACAGAAAATATAACCGTATGGTCAGTTAGCTATTGCTGTATAATATCCAGCCACAAAACCATGCAACAATAAACATTTATTTCTGATACCTCTGCAGGTTCAGCTAAGCTGAGCTGGGCCCAGTTGGGCAGTTCTGCTGCTCTCACTTGTGCTCACTCATGCATCTGCAGGTCAGCTGGTGGTCTGCTCTAGGCTGGGCTTTGTGGGGCACTTTGCTCCAGCTGTTTCTCATTATCTTCTGGGACCAGTGGGCTAACCTGGACATGTCCTTTTTAAGATGAAACCAGAATAGTAAGAGTATGCCAGCCCATTTGCACAAGTGCTTTTCATGATTCTGCTTATGTTCAAGTTTGCTTGGCCAACATCCCATTGGACAAAGCAAGTCACATGCCCGAGTCCACACTGGGAGCATACTGCAAAGTTACATGTCAAAGGACATTGATTCAGTAAGGGGTGAAGAATTGGAACCTTTGTTTGCAATTTCCCATACCCTATAAATATCCCAGTCAGCACATCATAATTATTTGTCTTTTCTACCCTACTTGAGGGTAAATACTTGCTCTCATTTTAAAAATCATAACTACCAGTTACTAAACACCCACTATGGGCTAAGTGCTATGCTCGGTGTTTTATATATTAGCTATAATTCTTACAATTCTACAGTCCTATTTCCTCTGTTTTATAGATGAAAAAACTAAGGCTTAGAGAAATTAAATGATTTCCCCAAAGTAGGATTTAGATCCAGGTTCATCTGACTTCATAGCCTGTACTGTTTCCATTACAACATGATGTCCTTAATTCACGTATGTATTCCCCATAGTGTTGAGCACAGGTTCTTGTATGTGTAGCATGTGTAGTATTTGTAGAATTCGATTCTGACTAACTTTGTATATTTTGGGTTATTTGGGAAAGCTGTTTTCTGGTTACTGGTTATATTAGAATGTATTTGGGTACAAGCAACAGAAAATAGTTAAATGGCCTTAAACAACAAAAGGACATGTATACTGGAATTCCAGCAGTTTATTAGGTTAGGGGTTGGTTTAATTCAACAGCTAAATAGATGTTATCCAGAGGACCCTCCCCCACCTCTTTCCATCTCTTTGTTCTGTGCTTACATTGTCAGCTTCACCCTAAGGTTGGCTGTCATTCATAATCAAAAAGTGGCTGCCACCAACTTACATGCTATATGTTTTCTCTTCTATAGTCAAGATGGGGGGGGGGCTGTCAAAGAAAGAGAGGAGAGAGAGATGCTTCCAGACAGATTATACGACATCTCATAATGTTTTTTTGTGCTTTGTTTTTGTTGTTGTTTTGTTTTTATTCTTGTTTTTTAGTTTGTTAAGAAAAGCACGAAGAGGGAAATATCCTCATAATCAAACAGTTTGGGGAACCTTTTTGTGCAGAACCTCTTAGTGCCTAGAAGATTGGGAATTTGGGGGATGAATAGGGTATAAGGTTATGGGGCAGGGTCCTCAAGTGACAATACTCTGGTCCAGGGAGTCAGCAAAAGAATTGCTTGGCGGGTAGGATGTTTTGGGGTCTTTCTTGCCATTTCTGCCATGGAGAAACTTCTTTTTTCCACTGCGGCAATGAGAACCACTTAGCTATAAACAGAGCAATTGCTTGGCCTCTTTGCAGCAAAGTCACCTCAGCCAGGTAGATACTTGGTACTGAAAGAAATGCTCTTCCCTCATGAGGGAATGGTCAGCCCTGCAGGTGGTTGAAGAGAATTTTTTAATTCACATAGCCCTCATCCTCTTCTCACTCACCATTTCCACCCCAACTCTACACCTTCTTTCTTAAGAAGAGTTACTTTGGAAACTCCTTGTTTATGTGGGTTGATATGTGTTGTTTCTGAGTCGGTTTCTGTCAGACTTGTAAGAAGCCTTATATAATCAGAGAGCTTACAATGAAAGGAAACTCTGTGGGTTCAGTGACCAAACTCATGCATTATTTATAAAAATGAGCAGCCAGACCCCGATTCCAGTTTCTTGGTGTGCAGTGATATTGCCATTAGTTTTGCCTGCTGCTTTTCTTGCTTTTGTGTGACCCAGTACAGAGTATTCTCCTGCCCTTATTTACCTTGAGCCAAATGCAAAGTTGTCTGGTGCCTGCCTTGGGTTAACTTTGGCAGCATACCCATACCGTATCTTTCAAGCATGTGGCTGCTTTTCCTGTCCCTAATATGTCTTTGCTTCAATTTGATATGCTACTACATGAGTAATCTTCATTAGGCATACTTTGATAATGTGATGCTTCTGTTTAAAAACTTCTGTTTAGCATTCTAGACTCTCTCTAATCGGATTTCAGAATTCAAATCACTCCCTTTAGTTGGGTGGGTTTTTTTGCTGTCTTCTACACATGCTGGCCTTAGATATGCCTTCCAGGACCTGGGATGCCCTTGTCTCTCTTCCTTCCACTTTCCAAGTTATGTCAAATCCCTCTAGTGGAACTCAGTCTCTTAAATAGGGTCTGTATAATGCCCTGTGTGGCTGGGCCCATAGTATATATAAGAAAGCTGAATTAACTCCAGTGGAAAGAGCCAGAAGTCAAAAATAGTGTGAAATGTTACATCTCAAGTCCTTTCACGATTAGAAGTTTATTTCATTTATACTTGTAAAAATAGCTAAAGCATTCCTATTAATGCATGTTGGCATCTTCTTTACTTTTGAAAAAAGTAGCTTTTGTTTAACTTTTTGGTTTGGTCATTTAGTAATAAAAAAAATCTCTAAATAAATTGTGGTACATGTTTTCTGCCCTTATTTTTAGTAACTCCCTAAGACATTTGAGAAATAAGAATTTGCGGTTGGCAGTTTAACCCACAAATAATAGAAGAGTTCATTTAGTTTACTTGATTCTTAAAGAAGTTTTCTCCTGACTTGCTAGCTTGCCTCTAGCTCATTTAGTCATTCAAAAAAAAAAAAAAAATTTACTGGCTCTCACTATGTGTCCAGCACTATTCCAGGTACTGGGAATATAATAATGAACAAATAATGATCTCTACCCTCATGGAAATTACATTGTAATGAGCAGGGGGTGGGCAGAGGAGTTAAACAGGAAAACAAATTGTAATATATATGGTGTTATGTGCTGTGGAGTTTGCAATTTTGAATATGTGGATAGGGGAAGTATCACAGAAGAGACAAAAATTAAGGAGGTAATGGAGCTAGCTATGTGAATATCTGGGGAAAGAGTGTTCTAGGCAGTGGGAACAGTAAGTGCGAAGACATAGAGGCAGAAATGCCTGGTGCTGAATGTGGTCGCAGAACTCCAAAGCCGGTGATGTGGCCGCAGCAGAGGGAGTAAAAAAGAATAGTAGTAGATGAAGGTCAGAGAGGAAATACGGGCCAGAGCACATAGTGTCTTACAGACCATTGTAAGAGTTTCAGCTTTTACTCAGGATGAATTGAGAAGTCTTTGGAGGTTTTTGAGTAGAGTTGTGACATGTTTTGACTTACCTTTTAACAGAATCACCCTGGCTACTGTGTGGTGAATAGACTGAAAAGGAGGCAAGGTTGAAAGCAGGAAGACTAGTTAAGAGAGACTATTGCAACAGAGTCCATGCAATAAATAGAGACTATGCCAAAAAAAGTGAGAGGTGATGGTAACTTGGACCAGAGTGGTAGCAGTGGACCTTGTGATTCTGGATCTATTTTGAAAGTAGAGAAAACAGGCTTTCCTGATGCATTCGGTGAGAGGTTAGAGAAGAGGAAATAACTCAAGGATAACCAACGTTTTTGGCCTGAGCATCTGAAGGATAGAGTTGCTGTTAATGGAGATGGGGAAGACTACAGGAGGTACAAGATGGGAAATGATCAAGAGGTCAGTTTTGAACAGGTTGAGTTTGAACCTGTTCAAGTTCAAGTTATCTCCAAGTAGAGATAACTTCATAGAGCATTGGGATTCCAGGTAGTACTCTGAATGATACCTTCCTTCTGCACATTCCTGTTTCTGTTTATCAGCTTTTTCACTAGAAAATATTTTATTGATTTAGAAGGAGGCGTTTTTCAACTGCTGTATTACTTCCCGAGTAATAATAATGAAAATCATTAAGTCGTTTTTCTTATTTCAGTGTGCCAGGTCCTGCTAAGCCTCTCCCTTGGCGGTGGGGGTGGGGATAAATTAGCGTACAATCCCGTGGAATATGTGCTATTTCCCCCATTTTACAGGTGAGAAATCTGAGGCTCAGAGAGAAATTAATTTATCTGAGGTCTCTTAGCTAAGTAGTGGAGCTGGGATTGAGTCAAGTTCCACCTGACTGTAATCCAGTTTACTCGACTTTAAGCTCCTTGATCCTGGCTATTTTGTTCACTGCTGAATCTTCAGTAACTGGCACATAAAGGCATGCAATTAATGTTAGTTGGGTGAATGGACAAATGGATGAATGAATGAAAACTGCTTCCCAACACTTGAGCTTCCAGCAATTAAACTGTTAGCCACAAAGACATCTGCCTCTTTCAAGGTGTTTAGGCCAGCCATTTGATGAATCTTTTCACAGTGTTGATAGTGATAGGACAGAAAAGGATTTAGAAAATGGTTTACGAGATTTCTAGCTAATATTTCTCTTAATCCTCCCCATGATTGTGAAACTAGTGTGGCATTTGAATTCATAGATCTCTTTGTGAGTTTCAGCTAAACCTGTTTCTAACAGAAGTTTTGACAAGTATGTTTTTCTTAACTTGGGAAGTGGTATCATTCATAGGAATTGGGTCTGTGGTGGCTCTTGACAGCTTTTCCTGCTTTGGATTCTGTAGCAAGTAGGACAATGGAGGGAGGGTGGTCTCCCAATATACCTCTCACACATTCCTAGTATTCAAGGGCATTTCAGCATTCCTACACCTGATACCTAATTACTGTCTGTACCTTCTGTGTTTACTTGCTCTTTATGTTGGTCTTTTCTTGTTATCATGGTCACCACTGCTTGCTTATATAGTAAATTCTTAGATCAGTGATTTCCAAAGTGAATCATAAGCTTTTCTTTCCTCAACATGCTCATTTTAGCTCATTTCACCGTCTCATAGTAATTGCTTGTGTCTACTTCCTGCTCAACAAATAATTATTAAGCAGACACTTTGTGTCAACGGCCAGTTTAGGTGAACTTCAAAAAGGAGAAGTTGTTCTGTGAAGGGGCAGAAAAGTTATCTAAAGTCTTCTGTAGTACTTGGCACAAGTAGCTACTTCATACATGTTTATTAAATGAATTACTAACTTGTAAAAGTATTAGTTGAGTGCTTAGCTTTTCTACAAATGATAGTTCTCTTTTCCTTCATCCCTGACCTCTCCCTTTTGCTACATCTGATCAGTCACCATGACCTGACCATTTTACCTCTTACTACCCTGAATGCATTTACCTTAGGCCAGTTCCTTCTGCCATTGTCATCTCTTTCGCCACAACCTTCTAAACTAGTCTCCCTGTCAGTTTTGTTCCTCACCTTAAATCCATACTGTCCATATTGCGAGCCAGAGTGGTCCTTTTAAAATACAGATCTCTTTTTTAACCATCTTAGCAATTTTTAAGTGTACAATTCAATAGTTAGTATTAAATATGTTTTTATTGTTGTGCAACAGATTTCTGGATCTTTTTCATCTTGCAAAATTGAAACTCTATACTATTTTTTTTTTAATTACTGCATTTTATTTATTTATTTATTTATTTATTTATTTATGGCTGTGTTGGGTCTTCGTGTCTGTGCGAGGGCTTTCTCTAGTTGTGGCAAGTGGGGGCCACTCTTCATCGCGGTGCGCGGGCCTCTCACTATCGCGGCCTCTCCCTTTGCGGAGCACAGGCTCCAGGCGCGCAGGCTCAGTAATTGTGGCTCACGGGCCTAGTTGCTCCGCGGCATGTGGGATCTTCCCAAACCAGGGCTCAAACCCGTGTCCCCTGCATTGGCAGGCAGATTCTCAACCACTGTGCCACCAGGGAAACCCTAAACTCTATACTATTAAACAACTCTCCATTTCCCCCTTCCTCCAGTCCCTGGTAACCACTATTCTATTTTCTGTTTCTATGATTCTGACAACTCTAGGTACCTCAGAAAAGTGGAATCACACAGTATTTGTCTTTTTGTGACTGGCTCATCTTTCTTAGCTTAGTGTCCTAAAGGTTCATCCATGTTGTAACATGTGACAGGATTTCCATCCTTTTTAAGCCTGAATAATATTCCATTGTAAGTATATATGTACTATATTATACTTATCTATTCATCTGTCGATGGACATTTGGGTTGCTTTTACCTCTTGACTATTGTGAATGATACTGCTTTGAACATAGGTGTGCATATGTCTCTCTGAGACCCTGTTTTCAGTTTTTTTGCATATATACCCAGAAGTGGAATTGCTGAATGATATAATCGTTCTATTTTTAATTTTTTGAGGAACCACCATACTGTTTTCCATATCTATTATACCATTTTACAGTCCCACCAATAGTGCACAAGGGTTCTAATTTCTCCACATCCTTATCAACACTTGCTATTTCCTGGGTTTTTTTTTTTTTTTTTTTAATAGTTGCATTCTAATGGGTGTGAGGTGATATCTCACTGTGGTTTTCATTTGCATTTCTCCATCTCTAATTTGTTGCAGAGACTATCCTTTCCCCTTGATACATGAGGGTGTATTTCTGGGCTTTCTATTCTATTCCATTAGTCTATATGTCTGTCTTTTTGCCAACACCACAGTGTTTAATACAAATCTAATTTTGTTTTCCTTGCATAAACCCTTCTATGGCTCCTCATTGCCCTCAGGGTAAAGTCAAAACATCTAATCCTGGTACTCATTATCTCTGTGGCCTCACTGCTCATTCTTCTCTGACCTGTTGGTTCTTGTCTCAGTTGTGCACTACAGCTGTACTGAACCTGTTTCTCTTTCAGTTCCCCAAATGGGATGTGACCCTTTCCACCTCTGGGTCTCTGCCCCAGCTCTTCCCTCTGCCTAGGACACAATCCTTCCATCTTCCAATGGTCTGGCCAACTCTTATTTAACCTTCAGGACTCAGCTTAGCTATTACTATCTCTGGGAAGCCTTTTCTAATCTCCCAAGATTAGTTAGGTACCCCTCCTACATGCTCCCATAATGCAATAGTATTTATCATTGACTTTAATTCACTGTTTGCTTGTGTATGTAGTTTATAAATTCCTTGAGGGCAAGGGCTGTTTTGTTTGCATTGACATCCACTGGGTCCTGCATAGTGCCTGACAATGATAGCTGCTTATCATATATATTTTTTAATACCATCTTTTAAAAATTTTTAATTAATTAGTTAATTAGGGTTGTGCCAGCTTTAGTTGTGGCACACGGCATCTTTGTTGCGGCATGCAGAATCTCTAGTTGTGGCATGCAGGATCTAGTTCCCTGACCAGGGATTGAACCTGGGCCCCCTGCATTGGGAGCACAGAGGCTTAACCACTGGACCACCAGGGAAGTCCCTTATCATATTTGTTGATTGAATGAATAAATGAATAATCAGTGGCATTTTCTGGCTCAAAAGCATTCAGTGATTTCCTGGCTGATTACAGTATAGTTTTGTAACCTTAGTTGCTTACCAGAATTGCTTAAGAGCTTTTTAGAAAGTGCAGATGCCAGGAGTTCACACAAGGCCTATTGGGTTAAAGTCTTGGGTGAGGCCCAGGCATCTGTTTTTAAAAATAAATTAATAAAGCGCCATAAGTTATTTTGATGCACAGCTAGTGTTAAAACATGGAACTCAGGATAAACTCTTAGCCTGATACTCAGTCCTCTGTGCTCTAGCATCATCCTGCCTTTTTTTTTCTAGTTCTCCTCCTCTTTAACAAGTACTCTGTAACTCAGGCAAACTGGGTTTAATGTGTTTACTAAACACTGTGTGTTTTCCTGCCTCTTTATTCATATTATTTCTTCAGCCCAGAATACACTCTTTCCCTTTATCCTATAGAAATCTTCCTTCCCTTCAAGACTTGGCTCAAAGTCCACTTATTCCTCCATAAAACCTTTCCTGATTCTCTGCCACTGCTAAACCTCCCTACCTCTCCCTTATGTAGTCAAAATGTTTCCCTCCATCGACCTTGTCTTACAGTTTTTTTGGCACCTCTTATTAAACATTTTGCCATATATTGAAGTTATTTTTGCTTTAGTTTCCCTGCACAAGTGTAAGCTCCTAGAATAGAGGAGGAACCCAGGCTTGAGGGTCAAAAGACTTGGGTACAAATCCAGGTTCCACCATTACTAGTTGAATAACCATAGACAAGTTATTTAAATCTCTGGGCTTGATTTCCTCATTCATAAGAAAAGGATGACAGGGCTTCCCTGGTGGCGCAGTGGTTAAGAATCTGCCTGCCAATGCAGGGGAAACGGGTTCGAGCCCTGCTCTGGGAACATCCCACCTGCCGCGGAGCAACTAAGCCCGTGCACCACAACTACTGAAGCCTGCGCGCTCTAGAGCCTGTGCTCGGCAACAAGAGAAGTCCGCACACCGCAACGAAGAGTAGCCCCCGCTCGCCACAACTAGAGAAAGCCTGCGCGCAGCAACGAAGACCCAACACAGCCAAATAAATAAATAAATAAATAAATAAATAAATAAAAATAAATAAATTTATTAAAAGAACAAAAAGAAAAGGATGACAGAATGTTTAAAGATCTTGCAAAGTTCAAATGAGGTAACTGTGAAAGTGCTATGTAAAACCAGTTGCTGGCTATTATATAATGGCAGGGATAGTGTCTTACTTATCTGTATGCTCCTAATCTCCCAGCAGTACCTTGTGTTTAGGACACTCTTTTATAGACATTGGCTGAATGATTGGATAGGGAGAAAGGAAGCAAACAACAAACATTTTATGTTATCTAAAAAGTGAAGTTGAGGTAAATTTTCCAATGCATTTTAGTACCTGTATGAATGGCTGGAACTCTTGCCTCATGAATGGAGTAATTTCTAAATGGCCTCTTACATTGTTCAATTGTAAGGCCTCTTGCATAGTCATCCTTTTCCTCTGTAACTAATTTGCTCAACAGTTTCTTTTCCAGCCAGATTAGCTAGTCAATCAAACATACATTTCTGGTACACCCAGAAGGAACAGAACCGAGCACTAACTTACAAATAAAACAGCAGACATGTTACTTACCTGATAAGTCTTTAAGTCAACTAAGGTGTTTGGATGAGAAAATATTTCATTTTTTTAACCAATAATTTATTGTACTTGGCAGTATCAGGGACACTTTTTAAAAAAAATAACTTTTTTCTGATTATAAAATCATACATGCTCGTTAGAGAAATAGCTAATATATATGGAATGTAAAGTTTTGCATGCATTTTCTTTTTTCATCCTATGACAACCCTGTGAGATATAGCTATTATGATTGCTATTTTATATAAAAAAAAGCTAAGGATTAGATTAAATAATAGCTGAAAAGCTCTTTTTCCATTTTTACCTACTTAACTCAATTTTCAAGTCTTAGTTTAAATTTTCACTTTACTATAGTGGCTTTTCCCAATGATCTCCCTCCATCTAGGTCGTTACTTAGATTATTATTCTCTTTGATAGCACTCTTTCCTTTTTCATGGTAGCACATCTCATAACATATAGTTCTTCATTTATTTGAATGTTTGTTTATTGTCTCTCTCATATGTCAGTTCCAGTAGGACTGGGACCATGTTCTGTTTTGTTTACCACTAGCAACAAATAGGTAACAGGTCACTGAAGAGCTTGGGGTTGGTGGAGGAAGTAGCAGGCTTCCTCAGGCACTGCCATTACATTAAGCTCAGGAAGCTAAAGACCACATTCTTAGATGTTGGAAAGTTGGAGTATTGGTTAGAGGGCACCACAGTTAAGGAGGACAGTTGTGTTTAGTATGATTATTCTCTTCCCTAACAATTCTCTTCATAAAGCTAATATGGGTTACTTTGGCCCCTTGGCAAGGATGTTATAGAAGGACTTCAATTGTATGATGTGGGGCTTAGAATGGACTGCCTTTCAGGTCTATCCCATCATATTATATTGTTATTCCATACCCTTGGGCATTATTTTCCTCATGAGTATGTACCTTTGAAAAAACTGTTGATCCATCCGTGAGATAAGTAAGGACAATGTATATATACTGACTAGCTTATCCTGTACATAAGGTCATAGAAATACTTTTCTGAGAATACCTAAAAGAAAAGGAGATATTCATGAAGATTAGGGAGAAGAAGATTAAAAATTTGAGAGAGAGAAAGAGGCTGCATCATACAGGGCCTTATAGGCCATGGTGAGGATTTTGAATTTTGTTTTAAACACAGCAGGAAGCAGTTGAAGGATTTTAGACAGGAGAGTAGTAGGATACAATTTGCATTTTAAAATAGCACTTTGGCTGCTCTGGAGAATTGACTGTAGAGGGACAGAAGTGAGGGCAAGGAGACCAGTGAGGAGAAACTTATAGATTATATGAGAGATGTGGGTAGCTTGAATTGCAGTGGTATCTGTGAAGATTTTTAAAGATCTGTTTTAGAAATAGAAAGACAAGGTCTTGTGACTTAGGTAAGAAAGAAGAGTGAGGAATCAAACGATGCCCATTTTCTAGGTGGGTGGTTGTTTCATTTACTGAGATGTGGAAAACTTGGAGAGTGCTGCTGGAGAACTTCCTCAGCTGTGTGTGTATTACCTGGGTTTTTTTTTTTTTTTTTTTAACGTAACACTGTAATCGGCATAGTCTCTTCGCTACGGAAGACCAGACTCAGTCTTTGAGCTTTTCAGGGATAACACATCACTACATCTTAAAGCCCTTCCTTGGACAAGAGCTTTCTGGCCTAAGGTCTGAAGACTGAGGTAGCTGATGAGAGCTGATTCATGGAGAGTGTAGAAGAGATTTCTATATGTAGATACATAGTTAGGGACACTTAATTCTTTCATTAATTCAATTAGTATTTATTGGGGCTTATTCTGCTAGACACTGATCTAGGAATGGCATTGAACCTCTTCTCGGTGAACTCAAGAAGTGAAGTTAATTGTGCGTTAGGACTTTCTGAATTTATTTGCAAAGGGTTTAGAATTCAGTGCTATGGTCAAAATGTGCTAAGAAAAATGTTTTAGAATTTAGCATCCCTAGAACGCTTCTGAGTGACATGATATCCAGATCTGCTGCTTTGTTTGAATTGAGAGTTGGCCTTAGACTAGCATTAGCTGCTTCCCAGAGAGTCCAGTGGCTGATAGAGGAAAGATAATTTGGAACATGTTGGTAAAATAAATCTAGACTTAACTTCACTGAAGATTAATCATCTGATTTTTCTCATTTACTCTCTCTCTCTCTCTTTTTTTTTTTTTTTGGCTGTGCAGTATGCAGGATCTTAGTTCCCCAACCAGGAATTGAACCCATGCCCCCTGCAGTGGAAGCGCAGAGTCCTAACCACCGGACCGCCAGGGAATTACAGAGGGCACATCATTCTGACACTTGAGATGGTCTGAAACCAAAGAAAAGGCTCTCTCTTTTTCCTTACAGCTGTAGATACTTATGTATACACCAGACCTCAAGTCTGTTTTCTCTGCAGTAGAACCAGAACTGGCTGAGTCCTCTGTTTCCACCCCTTCCTTTGATAACTCCAACTAGTCTTTGTGAATTTTTGTGAACTTGAGGGTAATTAGTTACCTATCTGACCCTTAGCCTTCAGAGGAGATTTCTGCCTGTACTTGGAGTGACTATTGGGTTGGGAAGTTGTCTTCCACATAGCAAATTGGAAACCTTTCCTCCCTTTCTACCCCCCTACCTACCATTTGCCACTAGAAGATACCATTTGAGCTTATAGTTGCCTCTAACTTTTGCTTGACCTCTTCCTTACCCAGAGAACAAGTAGTGTGTTGATATGGGCAGAAGAGGTAGAAGAAATGATTAGCTCATTTGAGGACAGAGTATCCTTTGATATAAATCACCTTAATTAGAAACTTAACCTCTTTTGGTTTCCATTTTTCATTTTGTCCACTGTCAAGCCCTTACTCCTGAGATCTGCTAAGGGGAGGCAGGATGTGTTGTCTTCCTTAACAGATTGCTTTGTTCACTTTGAGCCCAATCACCAGGTGAATGTCAGAGGTTCCTGTCTGAAGCTGGAGAATGTGGGGTTGTAGTAGATGTGGGGTAGCAAGCTGGAGGGAAGAATGTTTTTAAACATGACCTTAATATCCATGTTGCTGGTAGAGATATTATGGATTTGGGGATAGGAAAGCAAGCTGGATGGAGTAGTCAGGAGCCCTGGGCTGATCGTAAATCATGTCTGAAACCATCGATTGCTAGTAGAGCTTTATGGGGCAAAGAAAATAGTCTTATTGTTATCTTAGTTCATTTCTTTGAGAAGATTTGTTTTACAGATTTATCTTTTAATGTTTATTTAAACAAATTTGATTTTGATTATGAGATGTTTGCTGTAAGAATTAAAAATCTGTGGGAAAAGTTTAGTCGTTCCTTTTTTTTTTTTTTTTTGTCTGTGTTGGGTCTTAGTTGGGGCACACAGGATCTTCGTTGCGATATGCGGAGTCTTTCTTTGTGGTATGCAGGGTCTTTAGTTGTGGTGCATTGGCTGTCTATTTGTGGCACGTGGGCTCAGTAGTTGTGGCGCGAGGGCTTAGTTGTCCTTCGGCATGTGGGATCTTAGTTCTCCGACCAGGGATCGAACCTGTGTCCCCTGCATTGGAAGGTGGGTTCTTAACCACTGGACCACCAGGGATGTCCCAGTCATACTTTTTTGAATCTTGTGGGTAAACAGTCATTTTGTTGTTTATGGTAGTTTACGTGCATAGAAAAACACTCTTACTACTTCAGGTGCGTTAAACAAACATGTTCTTAAAGTGGTGAATGGGTTATACTAAGTGTCTGTGGGAAGTGTGAGGAAAGAGGGGGCAATATCTTTATGGCCTCTTCTACTTGGCTTTCAGCTACTGATAAAAGAAATACCCTCTATAATTTTCATAAAGGAGATCTTAGATATATTTTTTAAGTCCATATGACTCTGACCATTTTAAGGAATCTGCTGACAGAGTGTCAAAGGATCCTTAATTTCATATTACTGAGTGGCCAAACACACTGTTTTGTATTTTGCTTTAAATTCATTGCTACCATAGTATCTGCCATATAGTAAGCATTATTAAATGTTTGTTTTGCATGATATTTATCAGAAAATTCCTCTAAAAGCACATTTCTCTTTTTGATCTTAAGTTACATTAATGACAGAATTGGGAGGGCTTCAAATAAAAGAGGGAACTTAAAATCTGCCTCTATTTATTTAAATGTACTTAATCATTCATTTATTAATTCAACAATTTATTGTTTGTGTCACTGGATACTGGGCTTACAGAGTTGAGAAAGATCTGGTCCCTGCCATCAAGGTTATAGTACAACATGATAAGCAATAGTAGAAATACATACAGGGGACAAAAGTGGCACAAAGTATGGGATGGGGTATCAGGAAATGCTTTCCAAAATAAGAGACTCAAGCTGGGTTTAGAAGGATGAATAAGAATTAGCAAAGCTGTGAAGGGGAAGAAGAGTATTCTGGGCAGTAAACATATATGAAGGCAGAGAGAGTGAAACATTTAAATATTCTGAAACACATTTTGGGTTCCCTTTCTCTTTGAATCAGTTCATTACTACTGACTGTTTGAGTCAGGCAGGTCCCGGTGGACCTCCTGGAGTGGAGGCTGAACCATGGCAAACTCAGGCCTTGGCAGATGTGTGGATGTGCACTTGCAGTGGCTGTGGAACCTCGAGCTGAGAACAGGAGGCTCCTTTGGAGCATGAGCCTCCCACAGGGCGCTCTTGGGATGCCTGTCCCAGAATTACCCAGGGCAGTAACAAAGCTTTCTTTTCTTCTTTAAACCAAGCCAGCAGGATGGGATGTCTGCTAGCCTTTGTGTTTGGAGCCAACCAACAAATATACAGTGGCCAGCACAATGGCATTGTTGGGCTTCAGTGAAAACTAGGTCGGGGCCCAGGCCCTCCTCTGCAGAGGGCCCATCCAGAGAAGAGGTTTGACAAGCCACTGATTTGGCTATTTGGCATTGATGCTGGTTTCTGATGGGCTTCTGACTTACTTTTGGTATATAAGATTGTAGGATCTCTTCCCCTTGTTTCTCTCAACACATCTATTTGGAATCTCTGAGTTGCCTTTGACTCTTTTTCCTCAGTTCTCATATCTACCACTCAGTTGCTGAATCCTTTAGATTCTACCTCTGCTTATTCTAACTCTAGCCCACTTTTTCATGCCTATGATAGCATTCTAAGTCAGGCATTTGGTCGTCTCTCATCTGGACTGATGCAGTACCCTTCAAACCTCCCTCTAGCTCCTCCTCTATCCTGCTACCACCATGAGCTTTCTAAAATGTAGTTTTGGTCATGTATTAGTTTCCTAGGGCTGCCATAACAAAGCACCACAATGTGAGTGGCTTATAAAGACAGAAATTTATTCCCTCATAGTTCTGAAAGCTAGAAGTCTGAAATCAAAATGTTGGCAGGGTCTTGCTTTCTCTGAAGGCTCTAGGGGAAGATCCTGCCTTGCTTCTTCCTAGTTTCTGTTGGTGTTCCTTGGCTTACAGATGCATCACTCAAACCTTTGCCTCCATTGATACATGACATTCTCCTTGTATGTCTGTGTCTCCTCTCCTCTTTTTGTTAAGATACTGGATTAAGGATCCACCTTACTCCAATAGGACCTCATCTTACTTGATTACATCTGCAAAGACCTTATTTTCAAATAAGGTCACATTCACAGGTACCAGGGGTTAGGAATTGAGCCTATCTTTTTGGGAGACATAGTTCAACACACAATAGATTATATTATACCTTTACCTATAAACCTTTAGTGGTCCCCATGATCTGCTAAATTAACTATAGATGTTTCATCTTGGTGTTCCAGAACTTCTACACTAACAATAAATATAATAATAATAGCAATAATAACAACTAACATATTGAGAACTTCCTTTGACATTGTTCTAAGCATTTTACACATCAGTTCATTAAATCTTCATAATTCTATGGATTAGGTTCTATTATTATTCCCATTTTATAGATGAATGTTAAAGAGTAACTAACCCAGGGTCACACGACTAGTCAGAGATGAGATTCAATCCTAGGCAGTCTAACTGTGCAGTTTGTGGGCTTCACCACTATAATGTACTGCCCAGCTTTACTTTTTAGCTTTATCCCTTCTCCCCTACTTATATTTTATGCAGGGAAAGAAAAACAAAAAGGAATAACTACTAATCTCTGCACTTTATCTTTGTGTTCCTTATGCATAAAATGTCTTTTTTACTCCCAACCCTACATATGGGCTTCCAGGAAACAGAACTGAATCCTCAATGGGTGGTTAGCCAGGCCTATGTGGGGGAAGGTATTCCAGGTAAAGGGACCAGCAATGTGCACAAACGTGCAAGTAAGGAGGGGTCAGACCCTTATAAGCAGGAGTGAAAGACTTTGTATGCCATGGTAAGGATTGTGGATTTTATCCTAAGAGTAATAGGGCATCAGTGAATAATTTTAACAAGGGAGTGGCTTCAGTTGGCATTTTAGAAGGTTAATCTTGGCTGTATTAAGGAAAATGGATTGGAATGAGAGCTAAGTCTGTTCAAGATGTAAGAAGGGGAAAAGGGGCTTCCCTGGTGGCGCAGTGGTTGAGAATCTGCCTGCCAATGCAGGGGACACGGGTTCGAGCCCTGGTCTGGGAAGATCCCACATGCTGCGGAGCGGCTGGGCCCGTGAGCCACAATTGCTGAGCCTGCGCGTCTGGAGCCTGTGCTCCGCAGGAAGAGAGGCCGCGATAGTGAGAGGCCTGCGCACCGCGATGAAGAGTGGCCCCCACTTGCCACAACTAGAGAAAGCCCTCACACAGAAACTAAGACCCAACACAGCCATAAATAAATAAATATTTTTTTAAAAAAATCACAACCCTAAGAGGTACAGAAAATATTAAAAAAAAAAAATAAAGAAGGGGAAAAGAAGACTAGATAGAAAGCTAATGGCATAACCTAGGGGAGGGATGATGATGATTAGATATTGATAGTGGGGAGAATGAGTTGTGTACTGTGAGCTAAGCACTGTGCTAGACGTACTTTGTATACCGTATCTCTTTTAATTATTCCCTACCTTTGATTAAATACCAAATCATATTGGTTCTACCTCTGAGATGTCTTCAGATGTTAACCTCCTTTCCATTCTTGCTGCCATTGTCTTTCTCAGGCCTTTGTTACTTCTCACCTGGATGATTCCAGAAGCCTCCTAACTGTTCTCCCAGCCTCAATTCTTGACCTTTCCGTACAGTTTTTACATTACTGTTAGAATGATATTTCTGTGAAGCATGTCTGATCATTGTCCTGTATGAAAAAAAATTGTTAGTTGATTATATGTCATCTCTACTGGACTGTGAACTCGACTAGACTAGACTGTGAACTAAGGGCAGGGACTCGCCCCACTTAGTTTTATGTTTTTATGTAGTAGGTTTTCAGTGTTTGTGTAGGTGGATGGATAGATGAATGGGTCTACCTCAGGACAACTGTGCTAATTACGTGGCAGCAAATGATCTCTGTTAGTTGGATGGCAGCACATTTATCTGCCTTGGGTAAGTGCCCTAGCTCTAGGCTATTTGGGTAGATTCTTCAAAAAAGGTACAATAATTCTTACAGTTGATGTTTTCTTCAGGACCTCTCCGAATATGTCTTTGAACCACTGTTCATAGATGTTTGTTTGATTACAGGTATCAGTACATTGATAATTCAAAGTTAAAAAAAAAAAAGGTAACCGTTTGCCTTGTTCTTCTGACTGGTTATGATTGGGTGAGGTTATGGTGAGAATCAGCAAGAATTGAGAACAGGAGCCCTGGGTGTAGTGAATGTTACTTAAGGGAGAGGTAAGTATTGCCTAGTCCTGCTCCAGAATATTCTTTGTATGGGCATGTTTATGTGTCTGTCTGTGTCTGAGTGGTACCGTCAGAGCCTATAGGGTGTATGTCGGAAGAACCATACTCTCAGCCTAGACAACTCTTAACTATCTTTTTAGGATCCAACTCAGGTGTTACTTTTTCTCTGAAACTTTCTAAACTCCTCAGTATCTACTTTCATACCCAAGTATTTACCTCTGCTAAAGGGTTATTAGTATTATTTAGTTACCTATGTGTCTTTCATTGAACTTCTTTAAGGTGTAAACTGAGTGTTTACATACCTACATTTACTATGTGGTTGGGACTCTTCCAATCACTGGGAGATATAATGTTGATGTAAATGGACAGGTTCTTACTCTCATAAGGGGGTGACAGGAATGGGAGGAGCGCTTAATAAATCTTTGTAGAAATAACCTGAATTGATATTCCTTTTTTTTTTTTTGGCCACACCGTGAGGCTTGCGAGATCTTAGTTCCCCGGCAACCAGGGATTGAACCTGGGCCCATGGCAATGAAAGTGCCACTGGACGGCAAGGGAATTCCCTGAATTGATATTTCTGAGTGGAGAATTGTGTCCACTTACCCGTCCCTTTGATGATTTTCTAGGGTGTTGGCATATGATTTCTTACATACATAGTAATATTGTTTAGTCACCAAACACACATTTGTTTACTGAGTGCCTTCTAAGAAAAGAGTCTTTAATGAAATCAAGTATCAAACACAAATGAAATGGCAGAAACGCTAACATTTTATTAGACCGTGAAGAGGAGAGGTTTTGGTGTAGGTAAAGTTGGGGAACAGTCACTTAGAGGTATTGAAGTACCTATAACACATTTGATTGGCTGATACTATAGTTTTCTGAACTTGAAAGTTTAAAAGAACAACAAAGTTGTAAAATCTTCTCTCTCTAGTAGGTATTTAAATGTGTTGCCAGTGCCTTAGGTGGTTTTGTAGAGCTCCCAAGGGAGTGGTCTGGAAGAAAATGAAAGCAAAGCAGCTGTTATCCCCAGCCCGGAAAGCTGAATGTGCTGGAACAGTTGTTCTTGCCTCTGCTTCCCACAGAGGGATTTGTTCAGAACACACACCAGCTGAGTCTGCACAGGGAGTTGCTTATAGGGAAGTGGACACTCCGACTAATGGGCACACAGTGTAGCAACTTAGAAATCTTCCTTCTTGGCAGATCTCAAACTTCCTTTCCTCATACATGCAAAGGTCTTGAGACATTGAGAAGTTGTGGTTTCTGAGGGCCCAGAGGCTTATCAGCTCCACCAAAGTATTCACCGAAGGCAGGCAAGAGAAGTGGGTTGTAACAATAAATTCCATTTGGTTTCCCTCTCTGGATCTGGTTTGTGCTTTTTCCATCTTGCCAGGAAAAGTCAGAGCCTACTAGCCAGTGTGGTTCCTCACCTTGTCTCACCTCTCTCCTCTGCTCTCCACCCTGTGGCTTGGTCTGTGGATTTCTCAGGCTTTCAGAGACATGACTGGACAGAGTAATAAACATGTGTTTCTCTGAACCAGAATCAAGAGTCTCTGGCTTAGCCTGGCCCACAGAGAATACACATACAGGCTTTTCACCAGTCTTTTCTGCCTGGCCCTCGGGAGGAAGCCTGAGTGGCTCCCAAAGTCAGGCCTTCCATGTCACACTGTCACCACACCAAAGAAGTGAACCACCACCTCTTCATATCTTTTTCACTCTCAGAGCTAAAGAAATTTGTCTGCATGTTTAGCTGTCAGCTTCATTGCCCCCATATAGCTTGGAATTTGCAAGTTCAGTTTCTTTTTAGCAAATGAGCACCTCAGACATAAACTGTGAACAGATTCAACTAGAGTGAAGAGACGAGGGCACTATGCTAATGCTGTCGTTATGCCTCGTTTTGAGATTTCCAAAGCTGGATTATCAAGCAAGATGAAGCAGATCAACAGGTTTCCCTTTTGAGAAGTTTGGCAAATCCTTAGGCATTCTCTCTGCCTTGCCAGACCTGATCCACTTCATCCAAGGATCTGAAGTGCTGCATCGTGCTGCCCCCAACTGGTTCTTTTTGGTGCTTATGTTACCACATCAGAAGATCTCATTATATGGAACTTATATTTTTTTCTTAGCACTTTCATGTATTTGTATTCCATTCTTATAATAACATTGTGAGTTATATGGATCATGGGTTATCATACCTACTTTTTATGTGGGAAAACTGAAGGGTAGCCTTATTAGTTGATTTGTCCAAAGTAAAATGGCTGTTGAGGCAGACTTGGACTAAAATTCAGATTTAAAAATGTGTGTGTGTGTGTGTACATATATATATATATATATATATATTATTTATTTATTTATTTATTTGGTTGCACTGGGTCTTAGTTGTGGCAGGCGGGCTCCTCAGTTGTGGCTCGCAGGCTCCTTAGTTGCAGCATGTGGGCTCCTTAGTCGTGGCTCCAGGGCTCCTTAGTTGCAGCTCACGGGCTCCTTAGCTGTGGCATGCAAACTCTTAGTTGCGGCAGGCACGTGGGATCTAGTTCCTTGACCAGGGATAGAACCCGGGCCCCCTGCGTTGGGAGCGTGGAGTCTTATCCACTGCGCCACCAGGGAAGTCCCTAAAATTCAGATTTCTTGCCTTCTATCCCATTAGGTTCCCTAGTCTTTTGTAAATTCAATATCACCCCCACTCCAAAAAAGTATTAAGAGCTTAATTTTAGGCTTAGAGGAATTTGCCCCTTTTTCTCCCTTGGAAAGAGGAGGGAGATAATACATCATGTAAGGTTTGAATAAATTCATGAATTTAATTGGCAAAAAATTTTGAGCTCCTGTACTGCATGAGGCTCTCTGTACCCAGACACCATGGCTCTCCAATGTAATGTAAGGGTAGAGCATGAACTCTGGAGCCAGACTGCCTGAGTTTGAACCCTGGTTCTGCTGCTTAATAATTGGGTAACCTTGAGCAAGCTGCTTAACCTCTAAATAAATGCCTTTTGTAAAATGAGAATAATAGTACACTTACCTTAGGGTTATATGAAGATTAAGTGATGTAATTAATGGAAAGTTCTCAGAGTAGTGCCTGGCACAAAGCGAGTACCAAGTAAATAAATATTAGCTGCAGCTGCTGCTGCTATTTTTGTTATTATTATTTATTATCTCTATGTAAATAGGCTTATTTGCTCTTTAAAAAAAAGGGCAAAGCAGCTCTTCATGGGTATGTAGGAATGACGAACAGCCAAATTTCTTGAAAGAGTACATCTTCATGTCGTTTCCCCTTAGCCTTATCTTCTACTCACTCCTCAATTCACTTTGATCTTACTCTGGTCTTAACCACTTTACTGAAACTGCTCTGGCCATGGTTGCCAGTGACTTCTCAGTTGCAAATTCAGTAGACACTTTTCAGGCTCATCTTACTTGATCTATAGCATTTGATACTATTGGTCATTTCCTCTTTGGAATGTTTTCCTCCTTTGGCTTCTGTGGTGACATTCTTGCTTGCTTCTTCTTCCTCTGCCTACTCCTTTAAATGCTACAGTTGCTTGGGATTCTGGTAATTTCCCACCTTACATGTTAACCCCTGGGCAGTTCCATACATTCCTTAGCCTCAGTGACTACTTCAGCTCAATGTCATTGCCTCCTAAATGTTAGTCTCTAGCCCAGACTTTGCTCCTAAACTTCAAACTGACTCTGTATAGGACATCTCCACATGCCCTTAAACCCAACATGTCCTACTTGAACTCACTATCTTTTAACATTGCCTCTTCTAAAAACCTGCTCCTCTCCCTGTATTCTGGATATTTAATAATGGCACCCAGGGACCAGTAGCCTGCGATCAACCTAGGAGCTTTTCATTGCCCTTATCCCCCCCATCCAGCATTCATCAAGTTTTTTTTGACTTTGCCATCTAAATCTTGAATCTTGCTCTATTCCAGTGCCTCCACTATTGCCTTAACTCAGGCATTCTTCTTTCACCAGGATTATCGCAATAATCTCCTAACCTATTTTCCCTTCTCCGTATTCTCCACTCTAATTCATCTATCATACCATTGCTAAAATAATCTTTTCTTTAAAAAACAAATATGAACATGTTGCTCTTTTGCTTAAAAGGCTTCTTTTGTTCCTTATAGACAGGATAAAGTCCATATACCTTAGCAAAGCATATCAGCCTCACCTGCCTCTCCTCTCATGCACTCTGACCGTATTGAGTAAATTAGTTTCCTGAATACACCATGCTCTTCACCTATAACTTTACGTATACGGCTCCCTCTGTGTGGACTTTCTTTCCTGCTCCCCCAAGTCATCCTTTGGACTCCTTTATTTCCTTTGTGCAGCTTTCTCTGACATGCCTAGACTGAGTTAGTAACTTTATCCTCTGTGCTGCACAGTGCTGTCGTACCTATATAAAGCCATCTTTTAGCATTTACTACGTTATATTGTTTGTCTATATCCCTTAATAGATTGTGATCTTCTCAAAGGAAGGTGCAGCACCTACCATAGTGCCTGGATGCAGAATAAGCCCTCAGTAACTTCAAAAAAAAAAATACAGTCTCTATCTTCTAGATGTCTACTCTCTAGTAGTTTCACCACCACCCTAAGCATTCCTGACAAATGGTAGCTGGGTTTTCCTTCTGTTTTGCAGTATATCAACTCTGGAAACCTGGAACAGTTGCTAGACAGTAACCTGCATTTGCCCTGGACTGTGAGGGTGAAACTGGCTTATGACATAGCAGTGGGCCTCAGCTACCTTCACTTCAAAGGCATTTTCCATCGGGACCTCACATCTAAGGTACGAAGGCTTTACATGCACTACTCTTTGAGACACTGTCTTCCATTACCAAGAAAACTGTGTTAAGAAACCAGTCATTAATGTGCTTGAGAATGATGGAGATCTCTTATAAATTCAACATTCAGTCACAGAGGATACAACTTATTACTATGTACACCTAGTCCTTAGAAAGCCAATCTCGGCTCACAGCGGGTACCTTTCATTGCTGAGTCTGGCAACACATACATCTTGAGAACCTTCACTCTTGGCTTCAGATCCTGAATGTGTGTTGCAGGAGTAGATGGCATGAGGACACTTAAGAGGTTCTTGCCCTATAGGAGTGACAGCAGTCAAGGTAATGTGGGAGCCTGTCTCTTAGTGTTTTCTCCCATGGCCTCCAGCAGGAGTTCTGTGATTTTTAGTCACTTGAGTGTAGGTTTTGAAACCCGTAATGTACTGACCCATTTTCTTTCTGTGTGATTGAGTTTCTGCCATCCTGCCAGTTCCTTTTTGGCGTCAGCTGGTCTCTGTAGTATTCTCTTGCTGTCCAAATTGCTGTGTGACCAGGTTAGAAAAGAGTTGCTTTCAGAGGAAGTTGGCCATACTACAAGGCAGACACCTCAGGGCCAAGTAGCACAGGACATCACGTGACAAGGCTTACATAAAATAGTACTGTTTGATCATTGATATGGGAACTATAAATCATCTAATATAACTTCTGTCCAAGAGCTGATTTAAAGTCTTCTAGGGAGGTATTATAGAAGTTTTGTACCTGCCCAAGAATAGCTGTTATTTCATTCTGCACCCTCAACACATACATATGCACACACACGCACATGCATGCACATACTCCTACAGCCCTTCTGTCATGGATGAGGGGTATGGGAGCCTGTTATAAGAAAAAGTTTGCGAAGGGAACAAAAGCAGGCTGTGCTGTCAGAGCCAATAAGGCCTAGAGCAGTGAGTCCCTGGCTACCTCACATTAGAATGGTTCTGGTGTTCCAAACAGCAGTACTGTCCCCGAGGGACCCTGGCCATTGGTTTGTGAGTACTACACAGAAAATAGCTTTGGGGAGGTGCTTGTAGGGCTCCTAGGTGTGGCAGGGCCATTTGTAGTCAGCTGCACTGTTACTGAAGGAGCACTAAGACTGGCAGGTGGAATCTGGTGACCAGCTGAGACCTAGTTGTGAGGAGTCCTTTATCTTCATTGGTATAAGCAAGGACTGGACAGTTGGACAGCTGGGACCTGGAAGGTGGTATCATTTCCTTTCCTCAGACTTTTCTCCTTCCTTAGAATGTTTTAGAAACTCAAAACTTAGAAAACTGCACTTGTTCCAGGCAAATGGGTGGGGTTGTATCAACTTAGATACTGCCTTAAGTTGGTAGTATACTCTCACCTTAGGCATGCAACTAAAATCAAGTTGCTGGGGCTTCCCTGGTGGCGCAGTGGTTAAGAATCCGCCTGCCAAGGCAGGGGACACAGGTTCGAGCCCTGGTCCGGAAAGATCCCACATGCCGCGGAGCAACTAAGCCCGTGCGCCACAACTACTGAGCCTGCACTCTAGAGCCTGTGAGCCACAACTGCTGAGCCCTCGTGCCACAACTACTGAAGCCTGCGTGCCTAGAGCCCATGCTCTGCAACAAGAGAAGCCACCACAATGAGAAGCCCATGCACCGCAACGAAGAGTAGCCCCAGCTCATTGCAACTAGAGAAAGCCTGCGTGCAGCAACGAAGACCCAACGCAGCCAAAAATAAATAAATAAAATAAGTAAAAAAAAAAAAAAAATCAAATTGTTGCTTCCTACTCAGAGAGCATCATTTCTTCTAAGGTGGAGGGAGGCCATGGCAAGTTATCTGTCAGTCACACAGGTATTTCCTGTGCACCTACATGAGTGTCTCTGGTGCCTGGTACCATGAATGAAGGGATATTTGAAAAAGATAATTTCTGACCAGAGGTAGTCTTGTTGGGAAATAACTGAAGAATAGTTCATAGCATCTTATAATTGAGTGTTCAGCTATAGACTATAGTTTTTCAGACAAAAGAAAGATCACTAGGCTAGGGTAGCTAGGCTTTCTGGAGGAAAGTCCTCCACTACCAATGAGTTCCTAAGAACTCATCATATTCTCTTCAGTGCCCCCAAAACACTTTGTCCCATTGTGCTAGTGTCCAAGTGTGATTCTGTCTGGGATTGTCATAGTGTATGTATTGTAAAAATGACTAACCTTTTTGGAACTATAGGGTAAGACCACTGTCCTTTGGTTTTCCTAATAGGGAGTGGGTATTCCCATGTCAGTTGGCTTGAGATGAGAAACTAGGAATTTAGGAGAAAGAACTCCCTGGTATCACTGGGCTGTACTTTCTTGGGTCTGAACTTTAGGGGGTGGTGAGAACAAATGACTTTGCAACCTGGAGACAGGCTCGGAAGTACACTCTAGGGAATCTCAAGTTGAAGAAAAACTTCATTGCCCTTTTTATCATCCCTGAGCTTTTGGTAAAGTTTTGTCTAAATGTTTTATCTTCATAGTGTTGCAGAGATTAAGGAGAAGTTTGTGTGTCCCCACCTAGACCAGAGCAGCCCCACCCAGGAGACCTGTGTGATGGTGACAGTGACCATAAGAATGAGAAGCCCAAGGGAGAAGTCTAAAGGGACAGAGTAGGGCTTTGAAATTTCCAAATTATCTCCTTATTGTCCACCTTGGGTCTGAGTTTGATTTCTTTAAGGACAATAAAAGGTTTACTTATATTCTAGCGTGTACACTTCCTATTATTTGATGGTTCTGTTGTGTCCATGTCTCCCACCAACACATGAGTTTCTCAAATGCCGCTCATATTCACCTTTTTATTCCTAGCACCTAACATATAGAGCCTGTCAGAGTAGGGGCTTCCTGGCCCTCTTTCAGAAAATGTGCTTGATGGCACAGAGGCTAAAACATCTGCTTGAGAACTGAGATTTTGAGTCCCACACCCAGTTTTGTCCCACCTCTTTAAATGACCTCAGTGCTCTTGGGTCCTTAGTGTCCCCAGTCTATTGACCTCATAGGAGTGATCAGTCCGGGCTTTTCAGGCCAGAGCTAACAGGAGGGATTTAAAGTAGTAGGAGCGTGTTCCAGGTAGGTATACCAGGATAGAGAGAAGCACATGCCTTTTTCCAAATGATCCTGAGCCTATGGTAGCGGCAAAGAGGATCACTGGTTTCCAATCAGAGTGCCTATTGAAAGCAGTATTGCCTTTGTAGGATTCACACATCAGTGGTTACTGCAATACTGTTTTCAAGAGTGAAGAGTCTGTCAGATATAGCTGTTCTGTCTAATTTTGTAATTATTGCGATGCTGATGATTTACTTAGAAGCAAGTGTGATGCAGTGTGGCTTTAAAAACATTCCATTATTGAGCTCCATCAAGAAGTGGCAACAGCCACACACAAGCTAGGAGTGGCTGGTACAACTGTACGTGAGCCTTGGCTCTTAGGGGCAGCTGGGAGAGCAGTTTCTTTCTGCTTAATACTGTTACTGCCCAGGATCAGGCAAGCACCACTAGTCTTTTTGGATTTCCCCTAGGAGTGTGAGTTATGTATCGTACCTCTCTTCTTGCTTGCTGGGTTTTTGTTAGTTAGTTTGTTTGTTTTGGGTTTTTTGGGGGGTGGGAATGTTTTTTTGTTTTTTGTTTTTAACTCCAAAGAATCCACTCTGGCCATTCCACTAGAGTGAAAAGCCTATCTAGCTGTGATCTTAGGCTAGGAACCCCACAACTAGGAACAGAAAATGCCAATTTTCAGAGACTGAAGAGAGCATGAATTAGAAACAAAGTTGAATGCTGGGGGGAGGTAGAGAGTGTGTATTAGGGCACCCTGTAGTCATTTTTTATAAAGAGAACCATCAACAGCCTTTGGGAACCATTTATACTATGCTACTAGAGGACATAGAAATTACTAGGATGCAATCTGTACCATCCCTGGGCTCTTAGTCAAGTTGGAGAGACAGATATGTGAGTAGATTATTTCCCAAGAATTACAGAAAAGAGAGGGGATCACATGGTGGGATGGAGGGGAAGGGAAGGGATGGGACACATTACAGCAAACCAGATAATCTTTTGAGACTTGGACTGCAGCCGTCTCTGGGACATTTAGGAGGGCAATTCAGTCTCTGATCTCCCTGTGGTATGAAAAGAAACTTTTAACCCTTCTTGAGATGTAGAATCAGTACTTTCTTTCTAAGTGGGTTTATGGGTGAATTTGTTGGTGGTAAGTGGAGAGAGGTGTTGGCACATGGAAAGCCTTTTTTTTGTTGTTCTAGAAATAGCTTTAGCTTAGAGCTAACACTCACAAATGGACTTGGCATTTCTCCGCTCAGGTGGTTTTATTCAGCGCCAATACTGACTGTGCAGCTGTTCTAGGAGACCTCAGGATCTGCTCTTAGGTGTCTACTCTGGCCCAGTTCTGAAGGATTTGTGTTGGCTTCCAGAAATGCATTCATGGCCACCTTTTGAGTCTCTTGTCAGCTCAGTCCCCATTATGGAGAGTCGAATGTATGATTAGTGTATGCCTTTTCACCTGCTTTTGAAAGAAGCTTCAGTCATCTATCCAGGCTTTCATATAACAAACTTTTGCTAAGTTCTTTCTGTGTGTCTGTGCTAGGTTAGAGATACAGAGATAAATGGGATCATTCCCTGCCCTTGACGAGGCAAACATGTAAGTCTCTCTGCTACGGTGTGATGTATTATAATAGGAGTAGGACAAAGAAGAACGGGAGCCAGGAAGCAGCAGTGCCTGGGCCCCTCTTTGAACCTGAAAAGGTCACCTGTCGCCTCAGGGAAGTCTGACTGGGCCTTTCTTATGTCTGCTGCTTATTCCAGGCATACTTTTGAATAAAGCATTCTTCATCCTCTATTTAGTGGACTTTGTATCCCACACAGCCTGAAAATTAGTCTGGCTTCTTCAGAACCCCACAGTGGTCTGAGCTTCATATTTTGTACTCTGTAGTCAAAATAGTCTGTACTGGGGCCATGTTCAAGTTGGGTGAGAAATGCAAGCATTACGCTAGGGGTAGGTGCCCTTGGATTAACCAACGTTGGAGGTAGGGGCTAGCATCCCAGATGAAGGGGTCTTATTGTATTGCCTGCACAAACAGTGCTGCCTTCTCCATGGGCCCTGGCCCCTTTTGCTATCTTTTTTTTTTTTTAATTAATTAATTTATTTTTGGCTATGTTGGGTCTTCGTTTCTGTGCGAGGGCCCCCTCCAGTTGCGGCAAGCGGGGGCCACTCCTCATCGCGGTGCGCGGGCCTCTCACTATCATGGCCTCTCCTGTTGCGGAGCACAGGCTCCAGATGCGCAGACTCAGTGGTTGTGGCTCACGGGCCCAGCTGATCCGCGGCATGTGGGATCTTCCCAGACCAGGGCTCGAACCCGTGTCCCCTGCACCAGCAGGCAGACTCTCAACCACTGCGCCACCAGGGAAGCCCCCTTTTGCTATGTTAAGACTACATTGTTCCTGCCATGGCCTTGCTGTCTCTAGTGGAAAGCTTTTCAGCCAGTTCCTCTGGAGAGGCCAAAATCATTAGGAGGGATCCCTTTAGAGTCAGGAGACCTGCGTCTTTACCACTTATAGTTGTAAGCTACACTTTTCTCATCTTAAATGTAAAAATCTCAGATCTGCCAACCTGACAGTGTTGTTTGAATCACTTGGATTATGTTTATGAAAAATGTTTTGTAATTCGTAAGGTACCACACAGACAGAAGTAGACAATCTGTCCCTTGCCCAAGGGGCTAGGAAATATTCTCTAGGCCACTTCCCCCTTAAGACATCCCTGCTTTGCTAAAGCTTATAGTCTATAGCTTACAGTCTATAGCTATAGGAAGGGACTATAGAAACAGATACTTTCATTATAATATCTCAAATGCTAAGGTTAGAGAGAGGAGAAGCATAGGGTGCTTTGAAAAAGGATATTTAACCCAGCCTGAGGGTACAGAGAAGACTTCTTGGAGAAGGTGATGCTTGAGCTGAATCTTGAAAATTGAATTCTGCTTAGTAAGTATTGTGTGTGTGGAGGGGGGTTATATTCTAGACCAGACCAGACTGCATAAACAAAGGCATAGAGGCATAAACGGTCTGATGTGCAGACTGTGAGGCTGAAGTGGTAGGGGATAAGAATTGAAAAGAGAGGAGTCTGATCATATACTATCTAATTGGATTTTATCTTCTAGATAGGAAATGAAGAACCATTGTGGCTTTTTTAAAGTAACAGCTTTTTTGAGATATTACATAAAATAAAATTCACCCTTGCAAAGTATACATTTCAGTAGTTTTTAGTATATTCAGTAATCACCACTAACTAATTTCAAAACTTTTCATCACTCCAAAAGGAAAACCCCATGCCCTGTTCTCCTCTCCCTTCAGCATTTGGCAATCACTAATCTTTTATCAGTTTCTATGGATTTGCTTATTCTGGACGTTTCATATAATGGAATCATACAATATGTCATTGCCAGCTTTTAAGTAGGGGAGTAACACAGATTTGCATTTTACAGAGATCATGCTGGCAGAAATGAGGAAGGTGGATTATGGAGATCAAGCCTGGCCCAAGCCACAGAGACCAGTTGGAATATTGCAGTATTCAGGGGAGGATGTGAACTAGGGTAATAGTAGTGGGGATGAAGAGGGAGGGACCGATTTGAAAAACATTTAGAAGCTAAAATTACTTGGAGTGAGAGTAAAAAGTCTCGGCTGAATCTCAAGTTTCTAGCTTAGCAAACTGGGTGGAAAATGGCAGTGCCAGTTGACATAAAAATATAGCTAGAGTTTTAGTTTTGGGGGAAAAAAGATGAGTTCAAGTTTGCATGTATGGAGTTCAGTGTGAATAATCCAGGAGGAGATGTCCAGAAATAGATGAGATGTGCAAAGCTGAAGCTTGAGGATAAAGGTCAGTGCTGAGGATATACATTTGGGAGTCATCAGCCCAGAGGTGGTAATTAGAAAAGAAATGTGGAATAGCCTCCACAATAGAGCACAAGCTGTAGGCCCAAGATAGAACCCTGAGACCATCATCCTCATTAGGGCCTGCATTGGAGTGTGTAAAGGTGGAGGAGGAAATCCATAGTGTCACAGAAGCCAGGAGAGAAGATTCAAAAGGAACAAGAATAGCCTGTAACTAGCCTCTAATGGCTAGTCTTTTAGCTCCAGGACTGCAACGGCTTAGTCTCTGCATGCCCAGTACTAATATGATTCCTGAATCATATGTAAAAGTGCTGAAGAAAATAATCAGCAATGTCAACAGCAGCAAGATCAAGTAATAAAAGGACTGATTTTGTCTACTGAGCTTAATGCCACAGAACTCATGGGGATCCTCAGTGAGAACACTTCCAGCAGAAGCCAGTGAGGAAGGAATGGGAGATAAGGAACTAAAAACAGCAAGTGTTGCCAGCCAAACTTCACTAGCCCAGACCCCACTAAGGGCAGGCTCAGGAGTTTATTGAAAAACCCTATAGGAACTAATCCTGGTCAGAGTTGCTCTCCTTTTTCCTTCTCGCCTCAGATACAGACTCCTAAAGTTTGCTCTTTTGGTTTTCAGTATTCCGTCTCTGTCTTTGGCTCTAATGCCCAGCTGTTGGTTGTGGGGAAGCTTTAAGAGAGGCAGTGGTCACACTCCAGACCAGAGGCAGACCGGGCTAGGCAGGCTTGCCCCATGTTGTAGGGCCCTGATCATCCCTGCTGTAGTCATTTCTTAGCTGCTCAGAGAAGCTACTATGAAGTCACTTCTTCCTGGATGGGTGGTTTATAATGAGTGAACAAGAGGTCTCCATGAATGTGAAGATGGGGCAGAAACTGAACAGCTTTGACAAGGGCAGTATACTGTGGTCCTGTTCTGTTCCTTACTTGCTGAATCTAAGCTGAATTTAACAGGGTTGTTTCTGAGGGCTATAAAGCAAATAGTAAATAGGACTTCAGACTGAGCCTTGGAGACAGGAACCTGAGTTGCTGGTGAAAGAGGAGGAGGAGGGGAGAAAAACAAGTGACAGATCTGAGGTGCCACTGCCTCACAAGCCAGTGCCCAACAGCCTAGGCTTTGACTGTCTAATAGACAAGCTGGCCTAGAGCCCGTCTTCTCACAGACAGTAAAGTCAGGGAGCTGGGGTGGGGGTGGCGGAGTGCTGAGCCAGTGGACTGATGGGAGGGCCAAAGCCAGGACAAGCACAAGGACGGTCCTGCTTAGAAGCCAGAGACACTTATGTCTGCCAGGAATCAAGGGTAGGAGAGGATGTAATGAAATCACATTACATGAAATCACATTTCCCTTCCAACTCAGGGAAAGAGAGAATAGTGTGATCACATCAAAGCCAGAGTAAGGGACTAATTTGTACCTGATGTGGAGTAAGCAGGTGACTTGGCAATGCCTTGGCAACTGGACGCCAAGGCAAGGAAGAGGGAGGGCTGGTTTGGTGATATAGGGCCTTGCTGGCCCCAGAAATGTCTGTGGGAGCCAAGGATCCCTGCTCCCTGCTGCCTCTGGAGGAAGGTGGGTGGAGTGAGTTGCCTCCTGAGCCAGAGTGGTATAGGGCCATTTTGAACACAGCTATTTGGGGAGAGTTTGTTGCTGCTTTGTGTTTATTTTCACGTCACTTGGGTGGGTCATCCTTTCTCTGGAGATAGCTGCATTTGTTCAATGAGCTTGTCCTGAGCCTCTCTCATGAATTGAATACTGTGAGGAAGGCAGGCCCAAACCTAAACTTGCTCCTGAGGAGCTGATGGCCTCTGCTAGGCTGTAAGAGGGAGTGGCACAGAGGGGTTAAGGGAGTTGAGATGAGAGAGAGATGAAGGTGAGAGCTGGAGAGGTCAGGACTGGAAAGGTAAGCTTGTCTTAAAACACAAAATTTTCTGAGGTGAAAAGAATTGGAAGAACATTCCAAATGGAAGGGAACAGTATAAGCAAAGGCAAAGGTTTGCAGGACCTGTTCAGGCTTCCCAAATCAAGCTTGTCTGTTACAAGTTTGGATGAAGATGTGTACATAGGGGCACCAAGGCATGGGGAGGTTGGTAGCTGGTTGGTTAGAGCCAGATCATGGAATTTTTTTCTTTGGCTGCGTTGGGTCTTCGTTGCTGTGCACGGGCTTTCTCTAGTTGTGACGAGCAGGGGCTACTCTTCGTTGTGGTGCACAGGCTTCTCATTGCGGTGGCTTCTCTTGTTGCGGAGCATGGGCTCTAGGTGTGCGGGCTTCAGTAGTTGCAGCACGTGGGCTCAGTAGTTGCGGCTCACGGGCCTAGTTGCTCCATGGCATTTGGGATCTTCCCGGACCAGGGATCGAACCTGTGTCCCCTGCATTGGCAGGCAGATTCTTAACCACTGCGCCACCAGGGAAGTCCCAGAGATCATGGAATTTTAACGCCAGAGAAGAGGTTGGTTGTGATCTTGTGGGCAGTGAAAGTTGGTGTAGGCTTGGGCACTTGTCCTGTGCTTACATTACTTGGCAAGATCAGACCTGGCCTTGGGTCTCTGTGTTCTGAGGGAAGGATGAAGGGAGGCCAGGGGCCTGATGATAGCCTGTCTTCCTCCACTAGATTGTAAGCTCCAAGAGGACAAGGGTTTCTGTTCATTGAGGTATCTCAGACACTTAGAACCATGCCTAGCACATAGAAAGTAAGATAAATATTTGTTTGGAGCATGATATAGTCCTAGGGCAGCCACCAAAGATCCAGGCCTAACTCATCTCACATGGCTATCAGAGCCCCCAAGTCTGACCACGGGGGTCAGCCCAAGAGTGTGGTTTCACCAAGGAGCAGAGGACAAGGTGCCCTGTGGCAGGGAGGGGTGGTGGTAAAGTCTATGGCTGGCTGGTCCCACTTCTGAGCCACATTGTCTTCTTTTTTGGGAACCCTAGAACTGCCTGATAAAGAGGGATGAGAATGGTTACTCTGCAGTGGTAGGTGACTTTGGCCTGGCTGAGAAGATCCCTGATGTCAGGTGGGTAGCCTTAATGGGTGCTGGGGTCACAGAAGGGACTGAGGCAAAGGGAAGACTCCAGCTTCCTACTCAGCGGCCAGGACTTGGTCACAGCCCAACCTCAGCTCCCTAAATTCAGTCAATTCTAGTGTGTGCCCATCCTTGGGGGAGAGGAATTCCCAGTGGTCAGATATCTCATTGCACCTGCCAGTGGCAAGCTCATTTTCCATGTAATCTCACCCCACAGCATGGGGAGTGAGAAGCTGGCTGTGGTGGGCTCACCCTTCTGGATGGCACCTGAGGTTCTCCGAGATGAGCCCTACAATGAAAAGGTGAGTCTGGGGACCCCAAGGTCTGGTTCTCTGTAGAATCCATTCTTAGCAGAAAGTGTCCTGAGTCACACTTTCATGTATGGGGTGAGGATCTACATCCTTCGTGCCAGAAACAGGGCTGGTACCTGTCAGCTGCCTAGTGAATGAATTGAATGAAATATGGACAATAGGGCCCAGGCCTGGGCTAGTGGACATGAGGGGCAGAAACCCCACCTCTCACCCCATTGAGAGGGAAACTGAGATCTCAATTCCCACCAGGCGGACGTGTTCTCTTATGGTATCATCCTCTGTGAGATCATCGCCCGCATACAGGCTGATCCAGACTATCTTCCCCGAACAGAGGTGAGCTCCAGGATGGGGATCAGTGCCACTGGGATGGGGCTGCTTTTGAGGCCATGGAATTGTTTTTTTCTTGGGTGGAGTTGCTGGAACTTAGTCTGTGGTTACTTCTCTGGGGCAGTTCCCAGACTCTCCTGAGCAGGCCAGGATGGGTGGAGGGATTCATGACCTGGCTACCAATGTCCCCTGGTCCTTCCCCTCCATACCCATCCACAGAATTTCGGGCTGGACTATGACGCTTTCCAGCACATGGTGGGAGACTGTCCCCCAGACTTTCTGCAGCTCACCTTCAACTGTTGTAATGTGAGTATCTTTTTCCTCCTGGCTTTGGTTGGGGCTGGCTGAACCCTGTTCACCTGGTTAGGACTTTAGGGAGAGGCTGCTAATTAGCCTTACAGGGACCTGTTTTTCACTGATGAGTGACAGTGCCCACATTCCCTCCTTTAGGCCTGCCAGACTCTGGTCCAGAGCCTTGGACCAAGGAAAGGAAAATTGCTTTGTATTATCCTGTCCTCAGCTTGTAGTGTAGACCTACCACCCCTTGCCTTAGATATTGATGGAGCTCTGGTCAGATTTTAGTTGGACTGTGTGTCCAGCTGGTCCAAGACCCGTGAGAAAAGCTCTTGTTAGCCTTTATTTTATATAGCTCTGGGGTTGGACCTACCTGTTATGACTAAGGGGGTAGCTGGGCCTTGTCCAGGTAGCTTCCAGAAACATGTTAGCTGCAGAACTCAACAAAGAATAGAACCAACCAATGTGAACATACCCTTTTGGAGGGTTCTCTGCCAAACAAGGGGATAAGACATATACAGAAAGGCTGCTGAGATAGGGGAGGATATTAGACAATAGCATCTTCCCTGACCTTAATTTTGGGACTCACTCTTGTGGTCTGGGGCCTTCAGAAAAGATCTCTTAGATGCACATCTGAATCTCAAAAGATGCCAGACAGACTCAAATGCCATCCTTGGGATGGAACATGGGAGGGCAGGGCTAATGGCTGGTGTGGATGACCACAGATGGACCCCAAACTGCGCCCATCCTTTGTGGAGATTGGGAAGATCTTGGAGGAAATTCTGAGCCGCCTACAGGAGGAAGAGCTGGAGAGGGACAGGAAGCTGCAGTCCACAGCCAAAGGTAAGAGATTAGACCGGAGTGTCCAACCTGACCCCAAGGGAGGATATTAGGATGGTGGGGGGAGGGGGATTTCCCTCTAGGGCTGTGATTACAGGATCCCATGTCCAGAAGAAAGGCAAAGGAGCAGGGGATGATTGAAAAAGTCCTGGAGCTGTGGGCTGGCATATTGCCTCCCTTCTGAGTCTGTTTTCTCATTGGTGCAATGGGCAATGGTACTTACTTTGCTTTCCTGAGTGGTGACACTTTGTGGTATGAAGTGCTGCTTCTATTTTTTATGACTAGTGAGAGTAACCCTGACTTGACTCACTATTCTTCAGGATTCTTGGAGAAAGGACCTGGGGTGAAGCGACTGAGCTTACTGGATGACAAGATCCCTCCCAAGTCCCCACGCCCAAGACGTACTGTCTGGCTGTCTCGAAGCCAGTCAGACATCTTCTCCAGTAAGCCCCCACGTACAGTGAATGTCTTGGACCCCTACTACCAGCCACAACGAGGTGATGCTGCCCGAGCCCCCAAAATCAACCCTTTCAGTGCTCGCCAGGACCTCAAAGGTGGCAAGGTCAAGTTCTTTGACCTGCCCAGCAAGTCTGTCATCTCCCTGGTATTTGACCTGGATGCACCAGGGCCTGGAACTATGTCCATGGCTGATTGGCAGGAGCCCCTCGCCCCACCTGTTCGCCGGTGGCGTTCTTTGCCTAGTTCACCAGAGTTCTTGCATCAAGAGGCTTGTCCATTTATGGGCCGAGAAGAATCACTATCTGATGGGCCCCTACCACGCCTCAGTAGTCACAAGTACAGAGTAAGGGAGATCCCACCATTCCGAGCATCTGCCCTACCAGCTGCTCCAGCCCATGAAGCCATGGACTGCTCCAGTCCCCAGGAAAAAAACGGTTTTGGGCCCAGGTCTCAGGGGGCCAGTCCATGCCTTGCAGGTGCCTCTGAGGAGATGGAGGTAGAAGAAAGGCCAAGAGACTTGGCTCCAGTCCCCTTTTCTGTCTCAGGCATAGGCCTGAAAACCCAGGGAGAGCAGGATGGGTGAGGGGCGTTAATCCCCACCTCACCTTGGGGATGGACCTTCAGCTGAAGCCACAGGGCCCCCTTGCTGCAGAGCCTTGACTCTTCCCTGGGGCCCACAGAGCAGGCAGGCTAAGCCAAGCCAGGCTCAACTTTGGGGTTCCCAGTGCCCAATGGCTGTGTATGAGGTGAGGCAGCAGTGAGACGCCTTCCTAGTTAGGGCAAACAGCTAATACCAAGCCTCTGAAATCCAGCAAGGAGCTATGGCCCCCACCCAGACTTCCCCAGACAGGACCAGAGGACTCCTAGTTCTAGTGTGCACTGGCAGGCAGCTATTACCCCAGGTTCTTCTCCTATCCCAGGTCTGTCTCCTTTCCTTTCCTGGGGCATACAAGCTAAAATGGATGGAACCTGGAGCTGACCAGGAGACCATAAAGGGCATGGCTATTTCTCAGACCTGAAGACTGGGGTGCTTCTTGCCAGAATGTTTAAGACACTTGAATAATTGCTGTTTGCACTTACTGCACGGTCAGACCACGTCACTACATTTCTATGCAAGGGGAGGGCAAGGCAGAGTGGTGGTCATGGCTCTCAGCTAACCTATTCAAAGATCTTTTCCAGTTGATTAATCTATTTTCATATTTATGAAGGAGTCTTAATGTTCTGCCCTATAAAACTTTCAACTTTGTGTTGGGAGTAGGGCTGGTTTTGTAGGCCCTAGGGCCTGCTCTATGTATTTGTCAACACGTGATACACCCAGTTGGTTAAATGGTTTATACGTGGACTGATTTCTTCCCTTTCTGCTACAGCCGGAGCTATGGGAAGAGTCTGTCCTTATAGAGCCGCAATAAGAAATAACCAAAGATGAAGCTGGTCAAATATTTTCATATCTTGTTTCTGTTGATTTTTTTTTTTTTTTAAACTTTCCCAGGACACTTTGAGATTTAAAAATGAATAAAGTCTGTGTTACAGGTGCTGGTCAGCCTTCTTACTTGTGTCCTTGTTCCTCATCCTCTGGGGTAAAGGCAAAGGTCCAGGAGTGATGCAGCAGTATCTCTGCCAGGACCCTGTCCCCACCCCCTAGTAGTTAGGAGTAGGACACTCACAGGCTAGAGGGATCCAGACCCCTCTGTTCCACCCTCAGCTTCTCTTCCTGGGCGCTGAGTGAAGTTGGGTCAGCTGCTGCCCCAAGCCAGCTTCATCTTCTGGTTGTGGGCTTTGGAAGAACGGGAGAACTGGCTCTTAGCCACTGTGAGGGGGACAGCTTTGCCACTCAGGTATACCTTATTGTGGCATTCAGGTAGCCATGGTTCAGAGTTACAGGGCTGGGGTCCTTGGCCCACTCCCACATAGGCCATCACGTAACCTGTCATAAAGGCATCGAAACCAGCCCGATGCAGTCCATCCCCAGGCACTGGGTTAGGACTGACTTGACTCTCTGGAGCTTCCGAGCTGGCCACGTCAGCTGTGTCAGGCCTTGCTGCTCTCTGCTCCATCTCCAAGTCATTTTTGTGACCTTGCTCAGAGCCAGGTTGGTTCCCAGTCTCATCCTCAGCCACCTCCTGCTCAATTTCCTCAGGCTTGAGGCCAACCCTACAGACCTGCTTGGTGGGAGGACCATCCTCAGTTTCCCCAGAAGTCTGTTTCTCAGGTAGGCCCAACAAAGACCTCCGCCGTTTCTCCCTGCGTCGTCGCCGTCGCCTCTTGTCCTCCACCACAGCTTCGTCAGTGTCAATGATAAGGTCAATGTCATGGGACCGAGGACACTGTGGTCCCAGGGGGCACCAGCCATAGGCCTAGAGGTAGGAAAAAAGCTTAGAGAGGGGTTCCAGGCATCAAACGTCCCTCCCCCAGGAAATGGGCAGGTGCTCTCACCGAGAAGTTGTCACAGATGCTGGTGGAATGAATACGGTAGGTTGCAGGGGGCATGCAGCAGCGGTAGTCAATATGGGCCCTCATGCTAGAAGGATAGCTGCAGAACTCCAGGGTGAGGTGTGGGCTGCCAGCTGCCCGCTGCTTCCCATTTTCCCGCTCACTGTAACATCGCAAGAGGGTATCGGTTCACTAGCATGTAAGCTCCATGAGAGTAAGGGTTTCTGTCTGTTTTGTTCACTGCTGAACCCTCAGCACCTAAAACAGTGCCTGGCACATGATAAGTGCTCACTAAATATCTTAAGTGAATGAAATAGTCAAGCTTATACCAGGCCCCACCCCATTCTCTCAACCAGTTCCTCACCATTTCCGGAAGGCATATTCTAGGTAGGAGGCCACGAAGCGGGCGTGAAACTCAGCAGCATATTTGGTGTCATAAATGCCAGCTGGGAACATTTCACATAGGTCAGCAGTAAAGGTTCCCAAGCTCTCAGGCAGGTGTGCATAGAAGTTCTGGTACAGGAACACCAAGTCTATAAGACCGTTGTGTAGTACCAGAGGCCGGCGGGCCCGGATTAGCTCCAGGAACAGTGTCCTCACTGATTGGCTCTGGCTCTCATCACCCTGGGTGGAAAGAAAGGGGTCATCAGGAAGGACAGAGTCCCCTAGGGAGCCTTGCAGGACACTTATCCCAGGCTCCCTCACCTGGAAGGCTCTCCCTTGCTTTCACCTAATTCAATGCTATTCACCAGTGTAACAGTCTTGTTTCCCTAGCTCTGTCACTAGTGATTCCCCATACTCCCCAAGAAGCAGATCCTCCCCATGCACCCAGCCTAGAGTAGTAAGAAATGAAGTCACAGAAGGGGCAGTCTCTAGGCTGGAGGCCTACCTTGTCATTGCCCTTGTGGTAGGGGATACCCTGGGCGTACTGCTGGTTGAAGTTGAAGCCATGCTGTACCAGGAACTGCACAGACTTTGGTTCTATGACATACTCTTCCATGCACAGCAGGGTCAGATTGAACACCTGGGCCAGGTATGAGTGTTCACCCTGGGAGAGGAAGAGATTCTGCTACATCCAGCCTTGGGAGAAAAAAACCTCATAGCTGATGTTCCCCAGGATCTCAACCCTCCTCCCCCCAGCCACAGACCTGGGATGCAGGTGAGATCAGCCCATACCTTGTCTGGCTGCTGCTTGAAGCAGGCGAGGCCCAGGGAGAGGATAGAACGGGTCCTGGCAGCATGACACACGGCCTTGTAACGTTCCTCGATGCACCTTGGGGTTGGGTTTGGGGGTGGCTGTGGCTGGGAGTTAGCTTCATGAAAGACCCAAACCACCCAGGACTGTGACCTCCACTCCAGGGTTGAGGTCTGCCCCTCCTGCCAAGGCTAGGACTACAGAGATCAGGGCTTATACTTACTGGTTCAGCAAACTCTTCCTGTCCCCAAGCCCACTCAGTTCCTATGGGGCAGTAAAGGGAGAGTTGTGTTAGGTACACAGTACCAGCCCTTTCACAACCACCTGCTCTCCCAACTCCCAACTCTCACCGTGTCCACAGCCACAAAGCTAGCCGTCTTTATGGCCAGCAGGAGGGATGGCCACATCTCCTTGAAGTTGTCACTTTGCACATCCACCACGGGAACCTGGACTACTAGCTCCTCCCCAGATTTTGTGCTTTGGCTGGCACCACCTGGGGATAAGGAGGGTGATGGATGTTAATGCTCAGGCAAGGGCCTAAGAGGAAAGATACCAAGCTAGGCCATGGCTGGGGGCGGGGGCAGGGGCAGGGGCAGTTTCCCTCAAGGCAAGAAATGGCAGCTTTCTCCTCAAGCGTATCACATATGCTCTATACACAGGCCTTGGAGTGAACAGTGTCCTGAATTTGGGGAGAGAAAGCCTGGGTCTTCCAGTGGCTTATGTGAGACTCTGGGAAAATTTCTTCCCCCTCAGCATCAAAACCTGTAAAAGAGGAAGGTAGGACTAGATGATCTGTGAGGTTCCTTTTCCTCACATCCTGCAGGAAATATTTTGCAAGGCTTGAGGACTTCGGCTCCTTTAATATCTCAAAGGCTCTATACTACTGTTCATGGCCGAAAGCGGCGGCAGTAGCCAGTATGCCCCAGAGCCTGATAAATAACGCCCCAATCCGTCCCACTTCCTGTGGACCACAACTCCCAACCTCCCCCACTTAACAGAGCCATGAGCTCCAGACTACAACTCCCGACATGCCCCCACATGCCCTGCGCCCAAGACTCCAGGCTTTTGCAGGCGGAACCGCGGTGCACACCGGGACTTGTAGTCTCCTCGTGGCTGGTTCAGAAAGAAGGCGCTAGTCCTCTGAAACTTGAGATCGGTTTCTTAGAACTACGAGCCCGAGACCCTCCCCTCCCCCGGAGCGCACAGGCTTTTAAAGCGGCCCCTGGGAAGCCACTCACCGTCAGAGACGGCTGGAGCTGAGGCTGCGCCATCGTCACCGTCGGCGGCCATGACACCGAGGTCCCTCGCTTGTATAGTCAGTGCGCACGCGGGACTTCCTCTTCGTCTCCTCACTCCGCTCCTGCAGTCGGGGACGGGGTGGGGCTTCGCCCCCGGAGTCGCCGACTGGTCGGACTTCCGTTCAGACCTCCCGGGTCTGGCGCGGTGAAGCCAGCCTGGCGCGCGCTAGGAGCCTATTGGTTGGCGGGGGCCGGTTCACCGCCCGGATTGGCCGGAGCCACGCCCCCTGGAGTTCGTCAGGGAGCTGGGCGCTGGAGATCGCGCGGGAGGTAATTTTTTCTTTGCGTAGCACGTAGTGGGACCGTGGGCCTTCGCGTTACCTTGTCTTCATCGATTCGGCCCCGGGGTGGGGATCCCCAGAGGATGTGGCGCTGCCTGAGCTAAGCTTAAAGCACGCGTAGGAGTTATACAAAGACCGGGGACTGTAGGGGAAAGAAGGATATTTGGGAAGGGGCAAGCTGCCAGGGAGGGTGGAGAGCTCACGGCGTTCCAGGAAGTGAAAGAAGCCGGGACGGAGACAGGAGATGAGGCTGCGGAGGGTGAGAGCGACCGGCTAGCTGGAACACTTGTGAAACAATCCGTGCGCGTGATAATAAGGATTTGAATTAAGCCTCCGGCAGGGACAGATTGTAAGTAATTAGGAGATATAGTTGACCTTAAGGGGTTTTGGACATGATTCCTGCTACCTTGAGAGTTGTCCCTACCGTAGACTAGCCCTTTCCCAAGGGCTCTGCTTCCCACCAAGGATTCAGCCCTTTATCTCTTTACTTGCTGTTTCCAGTTCATCTTCAACCTTTCTCTTGAGTCTTTTCATTATTCTGAATTGTTTGGATTTTTCCCATTCTGGAAAAAGGGGAACCTCCTTTTACTATCCCCCATCCCAAATTAGTTTAGCAAGTATTATATACAATTTGCCTGGCACCGTGCTCGGCTCTGGGGACACAACAGCCAACAAAAGATACCCAGTCCTTGCCTTCATGGAGTTTTACAGTTAAGTGGGGGAAGCAGACACTGATCAAAGAATCACAAATAAATATGAAATTAAAATTGGTATAAGAGCAACAATGGAGAAGTACACAAGAGGGTAAGACTGGGGGGGATCTGATTTGGACATTTAAGTCAAGACCTGAAAAATGAGTAACTGTTAGGTAAAACATAGAAGAGCTCTCCAAGCAGAGGAAATGGATTGGGTGAGGCCTCAAGGAGGACAGACACTTGGGGAATTTGAACCAACTATTTCAGGACAACATGGCTGTTGCGTAGTGAGCGAGGGGGATGGGGCTTGTTGGAGCCTACAAAGCTTATATTAAGAGGATTGGCTTCTAAGAGCAATGGTTGTGACAGCCAAAGCCCTCCCCAGTGGCCTACATAGTACTTTGTAGTCCTAGGCTCTCCACTTTCTTTACCTCTCTGACCTCATCAACTCCTCCCCCCTTCCTCATTCCATTCTAACCATGCTGGCTTCCTCATTGTTCTACAAACACCAGGCAGCCTCCTTAGGGCCTTTGCACTAGCTTCTTAGGATGCCTTTCCCACAGGTATCCATTCACATGGCTAACTCCTTCAACTGCTTTAAGTCATTGGTCAAAAGGCCCACCTTGAGCACCTTCTTTAAAATTGCAACACTCCCAAACCCCTACCCACTCATCCCCTTCACTGCTCTACTTTTCCTCTTTATGCTAGTACTTATCACCTAACATCCTATATAATTTACTGATTGTATGCATTATTTATTTCCCATTAGAGCATAAGCTCTGGGACTTGCCTGGTGGTCCAGTGGTTAAGATTCCATGCTCCCAATGCAGGGGACACGGGTTCAATCCCCGGTTGGGGAACTAAGATCCTGCATGCCACACAGTGTGGCCAAAAAATAAAATAAACCATCTATAGACTTCAAATAATAAAATTAAAAAAAAATAATAGTATAAGCTCCAGGAACCTTTGATGTTTTATTTGCTGAAGTATTCCAAGTACCTAAAACTGCTCCATAAATATTTGTTTAATGAGTTAATGGGAAGCTGTTGAAGGTTTTAAGTAAAAAAGTGACATGATCATGTCTTAAAAGATTGCTTTAGTCTTCAGAGAACGGATTGTAGAATGAATGATGGAAGTCAGCGAGTTTGGTTAAGGAAGTTTGACTAGGAAGTGGAGGGGGTGGGTCTTGTGGAAGGGATTGGAGGAGGAGGAGGGAACATTCCTCCATGTAATGGGATAAACGAGAAGGAAAGTGCAGATGGAGGTACGTTTGTACATTCGTTCTTTTCTCTGAAGGAGGAAGCAATCTCTTTTGATGAAAATGAGGTGTGAATTAAAAAGTTTGAGGAGAGAGTTTGAACCAGAGGCTCAGCAGGGACTGCAGTATAGCCAGGTGCAAACTCTGCAGGCACACCTTCGGAGTTTGAATCGAAAAGTTGCTTAATCACAAGCCTGTTTCCTTATAACTGAAATGGAGGTAATCCTAGAACATACCTCACGGAGTTGTCAGGAGATTGAGAAATCTGGTAAAGCACTTAGCATGGGGTCTGACATATAACACTCATTAACTGTTAGCTACTTTTAGATATTAGATTAAAGGCAGCCAGAACAGTAAGGGAAGAGTGAAGATCAACCAGATGTGTTTTCTCATTACTAATAGATAGGCGGCTATGATCTACTAAATCAGGAGAAGATTAGGAATAAAAATAGCTCATCTCCGTGCCCGCCCCGCCACCCCCCCCCCAGTTTGCCATCTTCTCTCAGGCAAATCTTTCCCCTCTCTGATCCTTGGTTTCTCCTTTTTTTTTTTCCCCCTTTGCATTTTATGTTATAAATCATTATCACAGAGGTTTCTCCTTTCCATAGAATGAGGGTTTGGACTAGATGATTACTAAAGGCTGTTTCAGTGTAAATGTGCTACATCTCTAAGCAGATAAACCTCCTACCTACACCTGTACTCCCAGGGATACACAGGTGCTCCCACATAGGAGGCTTTTGTCCTTGACTCAGCCCAGCCCTGGCCTCTTATTTTGTTTATGTCTCCAAGACTATACTAATGCTGGTCCCTCTGAGGCCACTTGCAGAACCTCAGCCCTACTGGTCATACCTCAGTGCCACAGCCAGCCAAGAACGAACCCATGAGCATCTGGGGAGTGCTTGGAGAAGCGCTAGATACTTTATATGAATGGTGCGGGGAGGGAGGTAGCTTTACCCTCTGCGGGGCCCTAAGATTCAGCCTCATGGCGACTGACTACTTCGGCTGGGCCTTTCCATTCTAGTCAATCATGAGGAAGCCACGAGCAGCTGTGGGAAGTCGAAGTCGTTGCAGGAAGCAGGCATCCAGCCAGGAGGGAAGGGAGAAACGTGCCCTCAGCAGCAGCCAGGCCAAGCCCTCTGCACCTGACGGTGAGGAGCTTGGTCTTAGAGACTCAGGGGCTGGTTTAATTGGCCATGAAAGGGGACAGATTCAGGCTGGGAAGGGAGCATGGTATGTATCAAGGCATTAAGGAACTAATTAAGGTTCTAATTCTGACTTTGCTCTGTGGCTTTGGGATAATTGCTCTGAATAGCTGCTTTCTTACCAGTGACATGGCGTAGTAGTCTGTGCATTTCCTTCCTCACTTGGCTCTCATGGGATCAAATGAGTTTATCAGCCTGTCAGTGTTTTGTAAATGGGAAGGCCCTGCACAGGTATATATTGTGCTTGGCTGAAACTTGGATTTTCATTATGACCCAGAGACAAAGGAACCAGGGGTATCACCCTGGGAAAATGAAGGCCAGAAACTTGGCTAAGGCTACCCAGGGCTAGAGACTCCAGGTCCCAAGCTCAAGCAAGGGCTTGGGGGTGGGGGAAGCTTTAAGTGGAACAGACTGAAACCAGGCCACAGTGCCCCAGATTGCTGGTGCACAGCCTGTGCAAGGACGATCCCTGAGTTTTCTGAGGCTCCAGCAGGCCTGGCCAGGCAGCAGGAGGAGGTGAGATTGCAGGCCCCTGTCTCCCGGTACCATCTATTCAGAGACACAGCTGAGGTCACAGTCTTCCGGAAGAGCCTGCTGAGCTGGTATGACCGAGAGAAGCGGGACCTACCCTGGAGAAAGCGGGTAGGTGGGTGAGGGACGGGGACGGTGGAGTGGGGGAGGCTGGTGCCCAGCCCCCTCCGCACTAACTGCCCATCTGGGATTTCATTGGCAGGTGGAGGGTGAGGTGGACCTGGACAGGCGGGCATACGCTGGTGAGTACATCTCCTGAGAGCAGGGCTGCTTTGCCTGGACGCTCTCAGGTCTGGGTCTGTGGGCTAGGAGCAGGGCTGGTTAGCAGTGTCCTCATACCAACCCCTCTTCCCCAGTGTGGGTCTCAGAGGTCATGCTGCAGCAGACCCAGGTTGCCACGGTGATCAACTATTATACCCGATGGATGCAGGTGACTTCAGGGAACGAAGGGGAGGGTCATGGTCCAGACCCCAGATGACTCCTTTGGGGTGGGAATAAAGAAGGCTTCCTCCACCTCCTTCACCTTTGATCTCATCTCTTTTTGCCTGCCTTCGGGCTGTAGAAGTGGCCAACGCTGCAGGACCTGGCCAGTGCTTCCCTGGAGGTGAGAGCCACCCTAGGGTGGGGGAATGGGGACTACTGAGGACCGACCTCTGATCCCTCTGACCTCTGACCCCACCCACAGGAGGTAAACCAGCTCTGGGCTGGCCTGGGCTATTACTCTCGAGGCCGGCGGCTACAGGAAGGAGCCCGGAAGGTAAGAGGGTGGCAGGGGGCGTGGGAGCCCCAGGGCCTCAGGTATCTTATAACCTTGAGCCTTCCCATCCCAATCAGGTGGTAGAGGAGCTAGGGGGCCACATGCCACGTACAGCAGAGACCCTGCAGCGGCTCCTGCCTGGTGTGGGGCGGTACACAGCCGGAGCCATTGCTTCCATTGCCTTTGGCCAGGTGAGCCCATAGCCCACCCCCATATTGTGCGTGCCCACCTTCCTTCCTCCCAGACCAGGCTGACTCCTGGACTCCTCTGTGCCAGGCAACCGGTGTGGTGGATGGGAACGTAGTACGGGTGCTATGCCGTGTCCGAGCCATTGGTGCTGATCCCAGCAGCACCCTTGTTTCCCAGCAGCTCTGGTAGGATATTGGAGTAATGGGGGAGATTGGGAGAGTTGTCTCCAAAGGATCTTTGGCTCACAGCAACGTTCCCTTCCTGTAGGAGCCTAGCCCAGCAGCTGGTGGAGCCAGCCCGGCCAGGGGACTTTAATCAAGCAGCCATGGAGCTGGGGGCCACAGTGTGCACCCCACAGCGCCCGCTCTGCAGCCAGTGCCCTGTGCAGAGCCTGTGCCGGGCACGCCAGAGGGTGAGCCATCTGGGGAAGGGGCAGTCAGGGGTCCTAGGGAGTGACCCCTGCCCCGTGACATCCTGCCCTGTCTGTGCCTCTCAGGTGGAGCGGGAGCAGCTCTCAGCCTCACGGAGCCTGCCAGGCAGTCGTGACGTGGAGGAGTGTGGTGAGTGCCAGCCCTAGCCCTTCCCTGCACTGTCGAGGAGCTGCCTGTGGCCGCCTCATTCCATTTCATTCTACAGTCTGAGTAAGATTCTACACAGCTGGGCCAAGGCCTGCTCTCTGGGCTTGGCACCTAAGCCCACCTGGCCTGAGTGGGGCTCTTGGATCTCTGTTCCCAGCTCCCAACACTGGACAGTGCCAGCTGTGTGGGCCTCCCACAGAGCCCTGGGACCAGACCCTGGGAGTGGCCAACTTTCCCAGAAAGGTCAGTCGCAGGCCCCCCAGAGAGGAGTGCTCTGCCACCTGTGTTCTGGAGCAGCCCAGGGCCCTTGGGGGTGCCCGAATTCTGCTGGTGCAGAGGCCCAACTCAGGTACCTTGATCCTGGGAGTGCAGGGAGGTGGCATGAGCAACAAGGACGAAATAGAGGCATCAGTAGCTGAGGCCTAACCGATACCTGGCTGCCCTCCCTCTCAGGTCTGCTGGCAGGACTGTGGGAGTTCCCATCTGTGACCGCAGAGCCCTCAGGGCAGCACCAGCGCAAGGCCCTGCTGCGGGAACTGCAGAGTTGGGTTGGGCCCCTCCCGGCCACCCGCCTTCGGCACCTGGGACAGGTGAGTGAGCAGGGGAGGGGCCAGGAATGATGGCTTCTGTGGCCACATCCACAGGTCTGTTTCAGCCTCTTGGCGCTCCCCCCAGGTGGTCCACACCTTCTCTCACATCAAGCTGACATATCAAGTATACGGTCTGGCCCTGGAAGAACAGACCCCGGTGACCATCGTACCACCTGGAGCTCACTGGCTGACCCGGGAGGAGTTTCACACTGCTGCTGTCTCCACCGCCATGAAAAAGGCACTACCTTTGTTGTCTTCATTGTACTTTTTGTGTTTCCTACATGTTCTAAGTGAACCGGTTACTATGTAAGCAAACAAAAAAGCATATTTTAAACAAAGGTGCTGGGGGTATGAAGTTGAGGGCTCTTTGGGGTCAGATGCCAGCCCTGCACTTTCCTCCTCTCTTCTTGTCTAGGTGTTCCGCGTGTACGAGGGCCAACAGCCAGGGACCTGCAAGGTGAGTGTCTTGGCCCTCACCCAGCCATCTCTCTCCAGGACCAAATCCACAGGTTTTCAGTGAGGTAAATGACACACGTTTGGGTGAACAGTCTCCACGACAGACTTCACTGGGGCGAGAGAAATAGTTCTTGACCAGACTTTACAATCTGGGTCCAGGGTAGAGAGGGGACAAGAGCAAATGATGGAGAAAGTAGTGTCACAGGTGTGTGAAATGTTTGTACAAGATTTTGTGGGATATGAAGTGGGGAGTTATCATTTTTATCTGGGAGGCAAGAATCAGGAATGGCTGATTGGAAGGAGTGGCTGGTAACCTGGGTCCTAGAAATGAATTATTTTCTCCAGGTTTGGAAGGGGAATCAGCTGTAAAGATGTTCTTTCCAGGCCCAAGAGTAGTGTGAACAAAGGTGGGGTACAGTACAGTCTGCAGCACTCAAGGAGCTGTGAGCATTTGGTTTAGTTGGAGCGATGAGCAGGGCCTGCCCAGGCCAGTCAGGGACGTGAACACCAGGCCACTGAAGCATTTTAGGTGGAGAGAGGAGTCATCTTTGCGTCTTAGGAAGACTGCCTCAGGCTGCGTTTTTTTTTGTTTTGTTTTGTTTTTAATTATTTTTGGCTGCGTTGGGTCTTCATTGCTGCGTGCGGGCTTTCTCTAGTTGCAGCGCGCGGGGACTACTCTCCGTTGTGGTGCGCGCACGGGCTTCTCATCGCGGTGGCTTCTCTTGTTTCGGAGCACGGGCTGTAGGGCTCTAGGTGTGCGGGCTTCAGTAGTTGTGGCTCGCGGGCTTTAGAGCGCAGGCTCAGTAGTTGTGGCGCACGGGCTTAGTTGCTCCGTGGCATGTGGGATCTTCCCGGACCAGGGCTCGAACCCATGTCCCCGGCTTTGGCAGGCGGATTCTTAACCACTGCGCCACCAGGGAAGTCCTCAGGCTGCCTTTTAGAGAGTTGATCGAAGAGTTAGATACTGGTAACAGGATGGAAGCTTTACAATATTAAGGCTAGAATCTGAGCTAGATCAGTGGTGTGGGGGGAGGGGTGGAAGGAGAAGATTCTGTTGCCCCCTCAGTACCTCCTTCCTTCGGCTTCTGCACAGGGTTCCAAAAGATCCCAGGTGTCCACCCTGTCCAGACGGAAAAAGCCCAGCGCAGGCCAGCAAGTCCTGGATAGTTTCTTTCGGCCCCACATCCCCTGCTGATGCACCCAGCCTCAACAGTGCAACACAGTGATGCCTCTGGAAGCCCCCACCCCCTGAGAATCGTGTTTAATAAAGTGCTGGTTTTTGTAGTCATTCTGGAGACTTTCCACCTTCTCCTTAGCCCCCTCCCTCCTCACCTCTGAGGGACCCAGAAAGTGGTAAAGTCCTGCTTGGTCCTGACTTCCACTGCTGAGCTCCTAGCCAGCCCTGGGCAGATGGAGGAGGGGAGTGTTCTGTTCTGAGTGATGTGTCCTCCTCCAGCCCCAGAAGAGAAGAAGGCAGCTGCAGGGAGCCCCTGCCAGTGGCTGACATCCAGCGCTCTCAGTCCATGTCTCTGGTCAGCTCTGATTGGAGTTGTGTTATCACCCTAGAGCAGGTGGTTGAGCTCAGCCCTGACTCAGCCCCTCCCACCTGCAGTGGCTGGTCCCTAGGGAGAGGGGAATCACAGGAGGATTTGTTTTGTCTTAGACTCCTACCTCAAATAATAAATCATTTATTTAGGGATACATTACATATGCAGTGAAACAATACAGAAAAGCAGAGGGTTTTTAATCATAATATTGGGGGTGTGGTGGAGAGAAATGGGGTCAGAGAAGGACACAAGGAGGGTTCAGAAATATTGGTTATGTTCTATTTCCTAATTGTGTAATTCCTTTATTCTTTACACTTTGCATATATGTTAGATATAGACAATATGAGAAACGTTTCACAGTTTAAAAAAAAATCCCATCTCTTTGGACCCCTGTGAGAGTCAACTTCTGGCACGATGAGATGGAGGCCACACCTGGTCCCTAAGGACAAAACCTTTCACGCCAGGCCTCTGGGTGTGTCTCTGAGTTCCAGCAGGCCCTGTGCTGGACTCCCCAGTGCTCCAGGACCGGCAGCTACACCCAGCTTCAGCCCTTCTCAGGCTTCTTGGACCCTGGCAGCTTGCTCCTGCACAGACTGCCACAGGGCCCGAATGTTGCCCTGGCCAAATCCAGTGGCCCCCTGCCTCTGAATCAGCTCCAGGAAGAAAGTGTCCTCTGCAAAGAGGGACTTGGTGAAGACCTGAAGCAGAAACTTGCCTCTGTCACCATCTAGCAAGACCCCCTGTCGGGCCAGCAGGCTAGGCTCATGCCCTGCAGCCACGATCTGCTTCTCCTTGCCTGGCTGCTGGTAGTAGGCCTCAGGAGGAGTCAGGAGCTGACCCCCGGCCCCTGCCACCCCCTCAGTGGCTTCCATGATATTTGGTGTGTATAGCCCCACGTGCTGCAGTCCAGGTCCCCCGTTCCGGGCCAGGAACTGCTCCACCTGGTCCTGTGGGCTGGTGACCCCCAGCAGGGACTCAGCCAGCACGAGGGTAGGGACAGCACTACCCGTAGGGGCCTGCAGGGCGGTGAGCCTCAGCCCCCCACGCCCGGACTCTGCTGCCACCTCCAGGCCCAGCTCCGGATCCTCACCTGGGCTCAGTGGCAGGTGGTGAAAGCCTAGACAGTCGTGGAACCAGCGCATCAGTTTTGGGGAGCTGCTGGGGGTGCAGGCCAAGGTCAGGTGGTCCACGTGGCTGACCCAGCCCGGGCCAGGTGCGGAGGGCACAGGCCTAAACCCGGGCAGGAAGGGCCCGCAGAAGCCAGTGCGCTCCAGCAGCGTCAGGCTGAGGTTGCCGGCCGGCGAGCTGACCACGGCGTAGGTGGCGGCGCCCTGCTCATCCCGAATGCTGACAGGGGGCACCGGCACGCTGCAGCCGAGTGCCGCCAGCGCCCGGGCGGCGGCGCCCGCGTCGGCCACATCGAAGCACAGGTTCGTGGCACTGGGCACCGCATGATGCGGGTCCAGGCCGTACAGCGGCTCTCCGGACCCCGCGCCCTCGTTCACCAAAAAGACCGCGTCCCCGCTCCGCAGAGCCAGCTGCCGCCAGCCGTCTGCTTCCCGCACCGCCAGGGGCTGGAAGCCGAAGAGGCGCTGCAGATCCTGGGCGAGGGGCAGCCCCGCGGGCACGTGGAAAGCGATATGGCAAAGATGGCGGGCGGGCGCGGCCATGGCGGTCTGGATGGCGACCCCGCCTGTCCTTCCCCTGGGGACAATCACTTGTCGTTCGGGACTCGGAGACTCTCAGTCCCTGGCTTGTCGTCGGAAGCCGGTGGAGTCCAATTTTGCCGGCAGACCGCGTTCCTCGATCTTTTTCGGGGAGAAGCCACAGACGGGACCACTTGGGGGCTTGCGGTTCCCTCTGCCGAACCACGCCAAACTGGAGCTGCCTGGAGACCGCCGAGTCTGAGCTGCGGCTCTAGAGAACCACGCGGAGCCAGTGCAGGGGTGGGGCGAGAGAGAGGGGGCGGAGCCAGTGACTGCCACTCTCCACCCTCTCGCTCAGCCTGTGTCGCCGAGAGTACACCGGGGACACAGGAGTGACCCTTCCCATGGCCTCTGGCTGGGCCTCACTCTTGGGCACTGACCTTCCCACGGTCTCTGGCTGGGCCACACACCTTTGGGCACTGAGCCTCCCAACCCCGGACCCTGGAGATCACAATAGCTGCCTTCACTAGGTGCCAGGCACTGGGTTCCCACTCATGCCCCAACCTCAGAGCAAAGGGAATCAGCCCTAGTTGGGGGAACAGTCCGAATTTTCCCTCTACAAGCACGGACTTTCTTAGCAATTTCATGTTTTAGCTTAAAATTTTTGGAGAATTTTGCTTTTAATTTCCTAATGTTCCTTTAAAACTTAAAATAGAATAAAATGCTTTAAATTACAGCTTTTCACTCTTTCCCCAAAATGGTCCAGAGAAATTTATGTTATAGGAAGATAGACCATTTATATAGCTCCTAAATGCATCTCTCTTTTGGGAAATCTCTCAGCTGCTCCTTTTCAACCCCACTTCTCCCTTAACATTTTTTACCCCCTTGTCCCAAACAAGATTTGGAGAAAAAAACAGTGGCTCAGGATCTGAAAGGAACAGCTGCACGGGCATCCTTTCTCACCCTCCTGACTCTATTAGGACTAGAATAAGTCCTCTTTGCTCTTTCCAGCTCCCTGATTGGGTATTAGGCCAGAGGAGCTTTCTGGGGGCATTTCTGGCCTTGCCACTGAGAACTGTGTGAGATCACTGGATTGAGGAAATTAGGAGTCTTCTGGAACTTCACCTGGTAGCTCTTGAAGGGTTTGGAAGGGCATTCCAAGAAGGGCAAATGGCATAAGCAAAAGCTCAGTGAGGAATGTGAGCCAAACCCTCAGAGGAGCAATGGAGCATAAGGTTGGGGAGACAGTTGGGATGGATGCCTGTGGTCTGAGACAATGCAAAAGAGATTCCTTTGTCAGGCAGCCTGGTGTGATGACTTACTGTTGAGTTTCATTGGCAGGAGGGAGAAGGATGTGATGAGGGGACAGGGCTTAGAAAAACACCTGGCTGGGTGTTTCAGGCCTACAGCCAGGAAGGCAGTACCCGAAGCGGGTCAGCAGTGGTGAAAGGCACTTGGTGCTACTCTGCACTCCAGTGAATTTGAGAACATGGGCTCCAAAAGCCAGAGAGACCTGGGTTTAAAAATCTACCTCCAACACTTACTAGCACATGTATAACTTTGGGCAAATTGCTTAACTTCTGAGTCTTAGTTTCGTCATCTATAAAAATGGGAATAATAATAGTACCTACTTCGTGGGATTGTTGTGATTAAATGAAATAGTATATGGTGCAGCCTGGCAAAAGAGATCCAGGTTTTAGCCTGTGAACCTGGGCCTGACTGTGGAGTCAGGGCATACAAAGGGCTACTCCTCCGTAGTCCTGAGCACTGGGAAGGCACTGGGAGGGCTCTGGCTTTGGTGGTGGATTCTGGGGGAGGAGGCCCTGGGAATAGGGATCTGAGTGGGCTGGTACAGAAAAGGCAATGCTCTGCCCCAGCTGTCATGATTGGGGCCCCAAGGGAGCAGCTTCCAGGCCTTTGGTCCGGGAGAAGGAATTTCCACTCAAGGGCTCCAGGTATGGACAGAGGGAACAGAAACAGGACCCCTGACCAATCACTTCTGACCTGGGGGAGGGTAGATTTCCAGAAGCTAAGTGGGGGTTGTCTTAAAGAAAAGGGTGACCTTGTCTGGGGCACGCTGCCCTGCAAGGGCACTGTGTTTGACTTTGGCCCAGTGCATAGACTGGGCTCTGGAGACCAGCTGGGGTTAGAGAACTAGACTCTACTTCCTGCAGCCCTGCTGGCGTCTTGGCCGTGACCTCCTGGGATCAGACTCGTGTCCTCCTGCGATCAGGACCTTGCGGAACTTTCCCAAGATGGGTCCTCCGAGCCTGGCCGCGGTTGCACTCCTCCTGGAGCTACTGATAAAGAGGGTGGGCGCTACTGATAAGGAGGGTGGGCGCGCAGGTTGAGACCTGAGGGAACCGGCCGATACCACTGGAGGGCGCGCGCGGGTCCGAGAGGCTAGGTGGTGACGCCTCTCCTATACATCTGCCTTCTACAACGACAAGGGCTGTGGAGGGCGGAGGAATCGAACTCTCGGAGCTCTCAGGCTAGGCCGGCGGCTACCCGAGGCACACTCTGCCCCTGCAGAAATCCTGACCCCTGCCCGCCCGCTCCTTCCCCTCCCCTTCTCCTCCGCTCTCCCCTCCCCTCCCCACCCCTCCCTTACCTGACCCCGCCCCTCCCAAGTTCCCTCCTTCCTTCCTTCCCCTGAAATCGTCTCCCGGAAACTCCCGCCTTTCTGGCCGCGCCCGTCCGGAGCTCCCTCCCCATCCTGGAGGCGACCACGGATGCTCCCTCCTTTCTGGCCTTGTCCCTGCCCTACCTCAATGTGATTCCGTTCTTCTCCTTGAGCCCTTGACTTTTTATGAGTGACCTGGAAGACCTCAGAGAAGGTGACTTTGTGTGTGTGTGTGTGTGTGTGTGGTAAAACACACATAATATTCACCACGTTACATTTTTAAGGTAAAGTTCAGTGGTATTAAGTACATTCATGTCGTGCAACCATCACCTCATCCATACTCTGAACCCTTCCTCCACAGCTGACACTGTACCCTTTAGATAGCTCGCCACTCTCCCCTCACCCTGCCCCTGGCAACCACTGTTCTATTTTCTATCTCTGTTATGATTTTGACTACTCTAGGTACCTCATGTAAGTGAAATCGTGCAGTGTTTGTGTGTGTGTGTGTGTGTGTGTGTGTGTGTGTGTGTGTGACTGGCCTATTTCACTTAGCATAATGCCTGTAAGTTTCATCCATGTTGTAGTATATGTCAGAATTGCGAGAAGGTGACTTTTGAGTTAATTCCTGAAGGAAGTGAGGTGGCAAGAGGAACAAATGTAAAGGCCCTGAGGCAGGAATGGGGCTGGTGTATTGGAGCAAAAGGCCAGTGCAGCTGGAATAGGATAGGGAGGAGGGGGAATAGTAGCCATAAGGCAAACTTTGGCTTTTACTCTGAACACGATAGGAAGCCACTGGAGGGTTTAAGCTGAAGGGTGACCGGATCAGACTCCACATTTCTATTGAACCTCGCTGGCTGCTGAGTTGATAATAGGATGGAGGGGAGCAAGGGCAGAATGGGGAGGCCAGTGAAGAGACTGTTGCTTCTAACATTGTCTGGAGGACTAGGGAAGGCTTCCCAGGAGAAGCTGAGACCAGAAGTTTGAGTAGGAATTGAGAAGGTGAGGGGTACCTTTATGTGTTGGAGGTTGGGAGTGAAGTGTTCCAGGTGGAGGACACGGCTTATACAAATGTGTGGAGGTGAGAGCAAGTGTAGTTGATTGGCAATTGTTAGTACAGTTGACCCTTTTTTAAAAAAAATTTTTTGGCCGCACTGCGCAGCATGCAGTTTATTAGTTCTCTGACCAGGGATCGAACCCGCATCCCCTGCAGTAGGAGTGCAGAGTCTTAACCACTGGACTGCCAGGGAAGTCCCAGTTGACCCTTGAATAACACGGGTTTGAACTTACATGCGGGTCCACTCATATGCAGGGTTTTTTTCAGTAAATACATACTACAGTAGTACATCATTCGTGGTGCGTTGAATCCGAGGATGCAGAACTGCAGGTGTGGCGAGCTGACTGTAAAGTTATATGCAGATTTTACAGGGATTTGCAACCGTGCAGGGGTTGGCCCCCAACCCTACCCACCCCCCCACCACGTTGTTCAAGGGTTAGCTCATTAAACCCCTAGATTGGGAGCTTCCTGGGGAAGAGATGTATTTTCATTTCCATAGGGCAGGGCCTCTACAGGCGCTCTGAAGACCTGCTGATACCACCCTCTCCTCCCCTGTCACTGTGAAGTAAGAAGTAAGAATGCCACCTGGGTTAGACTAACCAGGGCTCTGGGTCTCACCAACACTCACATCATCAGTGAGCTTGCTTTACTGATTTTCCTCTCTCTCTTATATATCTTCATTCTCTCCCTTTTAAGAGAGATCATCAGGTCTCTCTCATCTTAAAACAAAACAAACCAAAAAACCCTCCCTCTATCCTGCTTACTTCTACAACTATTTTTGTATAATTCTCCTACCCTTCACAGCCAAACTTATAAAAATAAGAATTTTTAAAAATTAAAGTACAGTTGATTTACAATATTGTGCTAGTTTCATGTATACAGCAAAGTGATTCAGTTATATATATATATATATATATATATATATATATATATATATATATATATTTTCAGATTATTTTCCTTCATAGGTTACTACAAGATATTGAATATAGTTCCCTGTGCTATACAGTAAATTCTTGTTGCTTATTTATTTTATGTATAGTAGTTTGTATCTGTTAATCCCACACTCCTAATTTATTCTCCCACTGACCCCCGTCCCTTTCCCCTTTGGTAACCATAAGTTTGTCTTCTATGTCTGTGAGTCTCTTTCTGTTTTGTATATACATGTTCATTTGTGTTATATTTTAGATTCCACATATAAGTGATATATATTTGTCTTTCTCTAACTTACTTCACTTAGTGTGATATTCTCTAGGTCCACCCATGTTGCTGCAAATGGCAATATTTCATTCTTTTTATGGCTAATATTCCACTATATATATACCACATTTTTTAAAAAAGATATTTATTTATTTGGTTGCACCAGGTCTTAGTTGCATCAGGCAGGCTCCTTCGTTGCGGCTCCAGGGCTCCTTAGTTGCAGCATGCATGTGGGATCTAGTTCCCTGACCAGGGATCAAACCCGGGCCCCTGCATTGGGAGCGTGGAGTCTTATCCACTGCGCCACCAGGGAAGTCCCATATACCACGATTTTTTTAAATTTAACATTTTATTTCATGGAACTAACATATACAAAGTAAAAAAAAGTGTCTGAGAGCAAAAAATGATTTTCCGAGTACTTTTTTCTTTCTAGTATTTCATTTATTTAATAAATATTTGTTTTACTCATACTATGTATGGGGAACTTTGCTATCTGCTAAGAACACACACACACACTTGGCATTGCCCCTACTTTTAATCTAATTATGGATAATGGCTACTTGTAATAAGAACAAAGACTTCTATGCTTAACATACATTAACTCATTAAACAAAAATACTATAATCATGTCCACTTTGTAGATGGAGAGACTGAGGCAAAGAAGAGTTAAATAATTTGCACAAGGCAGACAGCTGGTAAATGGAGAGGATGGAATTTCAAATCTGGCTTATTTTTTAATTTTTAGTCTCTTAACCATTATAGTGCATTTATTCTCTTAGCTCCCTGCCCACTGCTGGCACCGCTCAGCTTGTGGGATCTTAGTTCCCCAGCCAGGGATTGAAACCAGGCCCACAGCAGTGAAAGTGCCTTCTTAACCACTGGACTGCCAGGGAGTTCCCTGCATGTATCTTTTTGAATTAGCATTTTCATCTTTTCCGGATATATGCCCAGGAGTGGGATTGCTGGATCATACGGTAGCTCTATTTTTAGTTTTTCAAGGAACCTCCATACTGTTTTCCATAGAGGCTGCACCAATTTACATTCCCACCAGCAGTGTAGGAGGGTTCCCTTTTCCCCACACCCTCTCCAGCATTTATTGTTTGTAGCCTTTTTGATGATTTGATTTTTGACCATTGTGAGGTGGTACCTCATTGTCGTTTTGATTTGCATTTATATAATAATTAGTGATGTTGAGTGTCTTTTCATGTGCCTATTGACCATCTGTATGTCTTCTTTGGAGAAATGTCTATTTAGGTCTTCTGCCCATTGAAAATTAGTTGTTTTTTTTAAATTAATTAATTTATTTATTCTTGGCTGTGTTGGGTCTTCGTTTCTGTGCGAGGGCTTTCTCTAGTTGCGGCGAGCGGGGGCCACTCTTCATCGCGGTGCGCGGGCCTCTCACTATCGCGGCCTCTCTTGTTGCAGAGCACAGGCTCCAGACGCGCAGGCTCAGTAGTTGTGGCTCACGGGCCCAGTTGCTCCGCGGCATGTGGGATCTTCCCAGACCAGGGCTCGAACCCATGTCCCCTGCATTTGCAGGCAGATTCTCAACCACTGCACCACCAGGGAAGCCCCGAAAGTTAGTTTTTAAAGACATATAAATTATGTAAAATTTCACTGTACATGCTTGCAATAAATATCCAAACATATAGGGACTTCTCTGGTGGTCCAGTGGCTAAGACTCAACGTTCCCAATGCAGGGGGCCTGGGATCGATCCCTGGTCAGGGAACGAGATCCCCCATGCCTCAACTAAAAACCCCACATGCCGCAATGAAGATCCCGCATGCTGCAACTAAGACCTGGTGCAGCCAAATAAATAAATAAATAAATATTTTAAAAAATCCAAATGAAAAAACATAAAATGAAAAGTAAAATCTCCTTACGCTGACTACCCTGCAGAAATAACCACTGTGAAGAGTTTCTTGTGTATCCTTTTTAAGCATTTTCTATGCATTTATACAAGCATATATGGCTGTCCTTTTTCCTTGATGCATCCAGTCTTTTTTTTTTTTATTAATTTATTTTTTATTTATTTTTATTTTTGGCTGCATTGGGTCTTTGTTGCTGCACGCGGGCCCCCTCTAGCTGCGGCGAGCGGGGACCACTTCATTGTGGTGCACGGGCCTCTCAATGCGGTTTCCTGTCTTGTTGCAGATCATGGGCTCTAGGTGTGCAGGCTTCAGTAGTTGTGGCACATGGGCTCAGTAGTTGTGGCTTGCAGGCTCTAGAGTGCAGGCTCAGTAGTTGTGGCGCACGGGCTTAGTTGCTCCACAGCATGTGGGATCTTCCTGGACCAGGGCTTGAACCCGTGTCCCCTGCATTGGCAGGCGGGCTCCCAACCACCGTGCCACCAGGGAAGTCCTGATGCATCCAGTCTTGATGCATTCATTTCAATACATGTAAATCTAGCATGTTATTTTTTTTAATTTAATTTAATTTATTTTTTTTATACAGCAGGTTCTTATTAGTTATCTATTTTATACATTAGTGTATATATGTCAATCCCAACCTCCCAATTCATCCCACCACCACCCCCCAGCATGTTCTTTTTAACAGATATATAATATCCTGTTGTGTGGCTGTTTTATAGCTAATTTAACGAGCCTCCTGTTGATGAGTATGCAAATTGTATTTCACTTTAGCTATTTATAAAATGCCACAGTAAACATCCTCTCTGTAAGTCTTTGTGTATGGGTGAAGTACATTTGTAGGCTAACTTCTTGGAAGTAGAATTGTTGGGGTAAAGGCTGTGTGTATTTTTAATTTTCATAAATTCTGCCTAATTGCCATTCAAAAAAGTTGTACCTAATTACACTCTCACTGATAACTTTGATAGTTTAGCCAAATTTATTGAAAGAGTTGTCTACAGTTGCTTTCTCCACCTCTTCACCTCCTACTTACAGCACAACTCACTCTAACTTGGCTTCTCTCCACCACTTCACTTTAAAAGGATCTAAGGAGAGGTTGACTGCTCTCTCCTTTCTGAAACACTCTTGCCCTGGCTTTTATAATACCGTACTTGCCTGGTCTTCCTCTGCCCACTTGTGAATGTTGGTACTGCTTAGGATTTCAGTTACCATCTGCATGCAGATGACCCCCACATTATTTCCTGCTTCCTAATCTTTATCCACCTGCTTATTTGCCATCTTGACGTGCATGTCCCACAGGCACCTCAGATTCAACATGCCCAACATCCTCCTCCTTCTGGTGCTCCCTTCTCAGCAGCTGTTCCACTGCTGTCCAGTGGTCCTAGCCGGAAACCTGCAAGTCATTTTTGAACTGCACTGTCCCTCAACCTTCACCTCCAGTCAATCACCATGTCCCTGCCCATTCTATCTCCATAATATCTCTCAAACCATCACATCTCTCATCATCTCCCCACACTACCCAAGTCCAGGTCCTCACTGTGTACCACCTGCACACTGCAATGACCTTCTAATTGCCTCCCTGGCTTTAGACTTACTACTCTCCAAACCAGTCTCCACCCTGTAGCCAGAGTGAGCTTTGAAAAATGCAGATCTGATTATGTTACAGTCCTGCTTAAAACCCTTCACTAAGTTCTGATTGCACTTAGGGTAAAGACAAATAAATCTCCCCTGGCTGATTAGGCCTTGACAACCTAACTGTTGTCACCACTAACAATTGTTAGTCACCAACTGTTGTCACTACTAACCCCCTCCTTCATACTGTAATTAGTTTCTTGAATGTTTTATGCTCCTTCCCTCACAAGAGTTTTTGTCTTTGGTGTTCGTTCCTGCCTGGAATACTCTCTCTTTCCCTCCTGCCTTGACCTGGCAAACACCTTCTCAATAAGTAGGTCTCAGCATAAATTTAACTTGTTTGAGGATGCCTTCCAAGACCCTGAGACTTATGCCCAGTGCCTAACACAAGGGTTGGCACGTGTTGAGAGCTCAATAAATATTTACTAATGAACAAGCCAAGGCCTCAAGGGCCAGGTGGGTGATTACCAGGCTGCAGTTTTTCACATGACCTCTGGGTGTCACCCTTGGCCTCAACTTAACCAGGTCTTGGCTGGGAACCCAGAAGGAAGGGCAGATTTGATGCCCAGCCTGGCCCATCCATCCAGCAAACTGGGAAAGGTTATGGGAAGCCCAGCTACTTCCTGGGTCTGACACGTTCTCCATCTGCTGTGGGTCAGCTGGCTTGATAGGGTGACCGATCATACCAGTTTTCCCAAGACTGAACTGCCTATGCTCCCAGGATGTGGAAATTTTAGTCATAAATCTGAGACAATCCCAGGCAAATCAGGAGGATTGGTCACTGAACCATGGACAGAGGGGTTGAAACCCCCACCAATGCACTAGACTAAGGTCCAGGCCCAGCAGGAGAGCTGGCTCCAACCCAGCCAAGCTCCTTGCAGCAACACCACTGGTGGGGCTGACCCTGTAGCCTGGTGGTTGTAAGAATTTAGGGAGAGAAAGTATATATACTTTAAAGGAATATAAAGAGACCAACTTATGTCTGACAATGTCTACCATTTATTCAGTGCCTCTGGGCATAACATACTTATACATATCTTTTCTAATCCTCACAGAAACCCTAAGAGTACAGAAGATTGTTTTCCTTTCAGAGATTAGAAAACTGAGACTCAAGAGACCAGACTCAAGTAACCAGCCCAAGTCACGCAGCTGTTAAGTAATATGGTGAAATTCAAACCCTTATCTGTCCAAGTACAAAGCTTCAGCTATTTTCACTGAATCTTTAGCCTGGCCATTTCCTTCCTTCTCTAGTCACCATTTGAGAGCCCCAGGAGTGTGAGTAGGAGGCAAGAGGCAGGTGTGGGTGGAAAGGGTTGAGGAAGAGGGTCTGTGATCAGGGCCTGAGTGGGGGATAGGGGATGCACATAGCATTGACAGCTTGCCTGTCCACATCAGAGAAGTCTCTGCTGTCTTGAACTAGGTGTGGGCATAGCCTGGGGACTCTAGGGAGGCCCCTTCACAGGCTGTCATGCTGACACCAGGCTGTATATTCATCGAGAAGCCAGGGCTGTGTTTCCCAGAGTCCAGGATGAACCCAGCCAGGTCTTATCTGATTGCAAATGGACATCTGGACATGAGAGAGGCACAGGGGAGGGGCCATCAGGAGCTAGCCATAAACTCAAGGGATAAGTGAGGGGTGGGGGGATGGGTGGGGATGTGACAAGGGTCATGGTAAGTACAGTGCCTCGCCCAGAGTTTAAGCTCAGTGAGTGGTTGCAATTAATGAGATAGCCAACTGCCCCTCTTTCCCAGAGATATTTGTAAGGCTGAGTTTTATTTTTGCCCAGATGGTTGTTTAGGAATTGAACTGCTTTTGAATACAAAACAAGAGTTGCTTGTGTAGAAGCATGAGCAGAGGCCTGACTTTGGTTGTGTGGAAGAATGGTCAGAGGCCTGACTAGGCTGTGCAGTGGTCAGAGCCCAGATGAACATTTATTGGTCTGGCAGCCAGATATCTGCTCCACAGGAGGTGTGATAAGCCAGACTCTGGGATTCCTTTGCATTAAAAAACAAAATGCAGGCATCCTTCAAGAATTTTAAGTTCTCTGGCAGGAAGGTGCTTTGGGCCATTCTGTTTTACTTTATTTTATTGGTGATGTCCAAAGATTTTTAGGGTGCAAGATCTGTCCTGGATCATCTTGGCCTCAAACCTGCCAGCCCCTGGCACTGGTATGACCTGGTACCCCATGGCCAGGTTCTTCCCTGTGGCTCTACTCTGCCAGCCAAGCCATCAGATGGGTGGTACTTGAGCAAGTCTTACCCAGAGTTGGGCCATGTCTCTGCTCTTCCCTAGCTGGCCTTCCAGCTTCCACTAGAGAACTGGACCTTGTACATTCTAGGGAAGGCTGGGGATCTGGGCATAAAGCAGGGGCGGAGAGGAGAGAAACCTTGATTAAGCTGCCTTGTCCACAGGATTCCTCTTTCCTTCATTTTGAAAATACCTAGTTTGTTCCAACTGTGAAGAAAGGGAGGAGGAACTTGTGAAAGTCACCAATACTGTACCATCGCATTGATGTGGGACCTCTTGCCAGAAGCTCATGGAAGACAGTGACCTGGTGCAGTGGAAAGCACAAGACTTTAGGGTCAGTCAGAATTGGATTCTGTTACTTTCTTGCTGGGTAACCTTGGGAAAGTTACTCAACCTCTCTGAGTCTTGATTTCCTCAATTGATAAATAGGGATAATAATAATAATGATAATGTCTACATCATATGTTTGTTTTGAGGTCTAAATTTGCTGACCAATGTATATAAAAATATAATATTTATTGAGTGCTTATTTTGTGGTAGGTCATGTTTAAGTGCTTTATAAGCATAATATGAACTCACATAACCCTATGAGTTGTGTACTTCCATTGTCCGTGCTTTATAGATACAAAACTGAGACTCAAAGAGCGTGAGTAACTTGCCCACGCTGGTAAGTAGCAGAGCCAGGATTTGGACCCAGGCAGTCAGGCTCCAGTTCACATGTACTTAACTACCAAGTCATGATGCCATATGGAGTAGGGCTGAATAAGGAATAGCTATTATGATCATAGTAATTTAGTATTAAATGCTTTTTATATCCATGGTGTTAAGTGTTAATTATTAGCATATTTGGATGCAACGTTTATCCCTTTTGTTCCTATTTCTTCCACAGCCATGGCAACAAAGGGCCTTGTGCTCACTATAGCAGAGCGTCCTGTCTTTGTCCGATCCAGCCCAGTACATCAGTCTCTGCAAATAACAAAAGATGTGGCCACTCGGCCGCCTGTCTGTGCCCCCACCAGAGCACTGAGAAAGGTTGAGGCCTCTCCAACTGGAGCTGAACTAGGAGAGCAGCAGACAGGTACATATAGGCTGACCCAGAGCAGGGCTTACAAAAGAGAGGTCATGCTTAATAAACCTGATTAATTTCTTTGAGTGGCAACAATGTAAGCAGACAAGGGTAAAAGGAGGGATAGTAATTTATCCTGATTCCAAGGCACAGGAGTGCAGCTAAAACCAACACACAGATTTTATGGAGATGCTACTGGGGCCTGGAGGTTTCTGGTGGGGTTCAGCCTTGGGGGCAGCCAGAGGGAAACTCAGTGAGTTGCTCACAGTGACCTAGTGAAGAGGAAACCCAGAGCAGGGACAGAGCACAACCTGCCTAAGCCATCTAACCTAGACACAAATCTGCCTGTTAATTCCCTTCCAATGGCTTCCTGCCGCCTATATATGATAATAATGTGGATGATAATTAAACAATGATGGCTGTGTTTATTTGATATCTACTATGTGTAGGGTACTATACAAAAAGGAAACTGAAGCAGAAAGCTTAAGAAACCTACCCAGTCACATACGTATTAACACACAGCTGGGCCTCCAACCCAGTCTGCTCTCACATTCTAGTCCATTTGCAACTGTGTTTAATGATGCGTCTCTTCCATTAAACAGGAAGTCCCTCTGTAGCAGGGACTGATTCAACCTTTGCTGCTTTAGCCCTCAGTAGATGGAAATGCTGAAGCTCCTACGTCCTCTGTGCTTCTCTTTCTGAACACTCTTCCCTGGGTGAGCTCATCCTTGCTTTTGGCTTCAGGTCCCACCTCCTGGAGGAAGACTTCTAGAGAAGGCATTATGGTTGACTCCCTAACCTCTGACACACCCCAGATGATTAGTCTGAGCCCATCGTATAAATTCCTTCCTTCTTGCCAGTAACTGGTTTAGGAACGGGGTTATACCCAGTGAGACTAAGAGGACATTTGCTGGGGGGCTTCTGGGAAAGGTTTTCTCACTCCTAGGAGAGAATCACTGGAAGCGACATTCCCAGTGGCTCTCTTCCTGGGAATGTTGTCAAGTCTGGATATGTCCTGGACCTACTGCAGCTGGTGTGCTCCCAAGCTGAGAATGGAGCCAACAGCAGGGATGGCAGAGTGGAGAGCTGGAAGGAGTCTTTGTCCTTGAAGGCATGAGTGCCCTGCCATCCCTGGAGGTCACCCTAATGCTGAACAAGGGAAATTAAATATTGTCACTGCTGAAGCTATTGAGAGTGGGCTTTCTGATATTTTGTGGTGGAAAGCATCCTTACTAATATAACCAGGGCAGCATTTTGACTTTTGTGGGCCCCTTCCTACAGAACAATTTCTTTTTTAATTATGTTTTATGACTGCATTGGTGTAAAGATGAATATATTAATATTATCTATTAAAACATCTTTATTAAAACTTTTTTTCTGGGATTTCCCTGGTGGTGCAGTGGTTGGCAATCTGCCTGCCTATGCAGGGGACACGGGTTCAAGCCCTGGTCTAGGAAGATCCCACATGCCGTGGAGCAACTAAGCCCGTGCGCCACAACTACTGAGCCTGTGCTCTAGAGCCCGCGAGCCACAACTACTGAGCCCGCGAGCCACAACTACTGAAGCCTACCACCTAGAGCCTGTGCTCCACAACAAGAGCAGCCACCGCAGTGAGAAGCCTGCACACCGCAACGAAGAGTAGCCCCCGCTTGCTGCAACTAGAGAAAGCCCACACGCAGCAACGAAGACCCAAGGCAGCCAAAAAAAAAAAAACAGAAATAGAAGTGTCTTTAAAAAAATAAAATAAAATAAACTTTTTTTCTAATTTAAAGGAGATTAAAGCATTTTTTTTTTTGAGGAGCCCTAAGAGTATTGGGGCACGAATGTGCCTACCCATGCCTAGTAGATAGACTGGTCCTGGATACGACTCCCAAATAGTCATGTCCAGGCCATACCTCCCTTTTGACCTTCAAACCTGCATACCCCACTGCTTATTGGATAGTTCCACTTGAGTGTCTTACCTCAAATTCAGCATACCTAAGGCTGAACACACAGTTTCTCCCACACCTTTTCTTTGTCCAGTGTTCCCTGTCTGAATGAACTATGTACTGACCAGCTAGTTGTACCAGCCAGAAACATGGGACCTCAACTTCTGCCTCACCCTGTGTCCAATCTATCACCAAATGCTGTCACTTTCCCTCTTAAAGCGCTCTTAAAAGCATTTATTTATTTCCCTCTCCATTCCTTTTTTTTTTCTTTTATTTTTTTGACCGTGCCATGCGGCATGCAGGATCTTAGATCCCCAACCGGGGATTGAACCCGTGCCCCCTGCAGTGGAAGCACAGAGTCCTAACCACTGGACCACCAGGGAAGTCCCTCCATCTACACTCCTACCTCCACTGCTATTGTCCTAATCCATGTTACCTGGATTACTGCCATGGACCCTAATGGTCTCCCTACACTCTCCCTGTAATCTTTTATCTACACTGTCCTCAGAAACAGTTTTTTCAAACTGCAAACCTGATTCCGTGATCTCCCTGGTTAAAACCTGATGGCTTCCTGTTGCTCTTATGACATAGGCCCAAACCTTCAGCGAGGCCTCCGAGGCCCTGCCTAGCATAGCCCCTGCCTCATCTTTCTTACCCTTCTCTCCTCTTACTCTGGGCTTCAGCCACATGATCTTCCCTTAGCACCTCAAACGCAAAGGCTCCATCCTGCCATTGGATCTTTGCACATGCTGTTCTTCCATTTTCTAGTCCTCTCTCAGCTCAAATGTGCTTTCTCAAGGAAGCCTTCCCTGACTCCTAGGAAGGTCAAGTGTCACTATGTGGTACTGGGCTAGTTTCTTAATTGCTTGGTGCCTCTGTTTTCTCATCTGTAAAATGAAGATGATAATAATGCCTAACTCAGGTTTGTTGTGAGGATTAAGTAAAATGATGCATGGGAACCACCCTGAGGTCGGACTGGTGCAGTGCTCTGCTTGGACAATTGTCCTGCCCTCTGGCTAGCTTTCTAGATGAGGACAGTAGTGGAGAGACACCCCCCCCTCCACTAACTCTAGTTGGTGATATTGGGGTGAGACAGACCCTAAAATGTTAGGGCTTCAAGAAAGAGCATCTACACAAGGGCACTCAAAGATTCCTGAGTGTCCTGAATGAAACCAACGAGCTAATTGTGCCAGGAAGTCATTGGCAATGCCTGAGGTTAGGCTGGGGTACTCAGAGAGAGGGAGACATCAAGGGAACCCTCAAAGGTCAAGGAGAGAGGAAAGGTCAGTGGGAGCACACCACAATTTTCTCAGATCTCTGAGTGGCCCAGAGCCCTGAGAATGAAGGACATTGGTTACCATGGGGTCTCTATGTTGGGTAAACCTAGGCTCCCATCCCACCCTGTCACTTGTGGGCTGGAAGATGGGGGAAGTCATTTCACTTCTCCTTGCCTCAGTTTCCTTATCTATAAAATGGAGCTAATAATTTATTTTTTAGATTGATAGGAGGATTAAATGGGACTGTATTAATTTGCTTGGGCTGATATAACAAAGTAGCACAAACTGAGTGGCTTAAACAACAAATTTATTTTCTCATAATTCTGGAGACTAGAAGTCTGAGATCAAATTTTCTGCAGGATTGATTGCTTTTAAGGGCTCTCTCCTTGGCTTATTGATGGCCGTCTTCCTCCTATGTCTTCACATGGCCTTTCCTCAGTGTGTGTCTCTGTCCTAATCTCTTCTTATAAGGACGCCAGTTATATTGGATTAGGGCTCACCCATATGACCTCATTTTAGCTTAATTACCTCTTTAAAGGCCCTATCTCCAAGTACAGTCTCATTTCAAGGTACTGGGCATAAGGACTTCAGCATAGGAATTTTGGGGGCACACAACTCAGCCCATAACAGCGATGTAGACATAGGTTAAGTAACCAGCACACAGCAAGGGCTCAGTAATGCTAACTCTTTTTTCTCTGTCATGGTAAAAGCAGACAATGGCAATGTACTCAGCCCCAGCACTCCACAGATAAATGTGGCTTTAAGCCGTTTGGTGCCTATGACTTTCCCAAACACTGGAGGCAAGGACTTTGCTCTTCCTCTCTCCTCCTTGGGCTGGGAATTTTGATAAATCACATCATGTCCAAAAGCAATGGGGAACTCTGGGAGTTATTTTTAGTATATTGACTTAGCTAAAAAAGTCTAAAACATTACCCTGCCAATCACCAAAGCAATTCTACTCTGACAATATCTGCTTGCAGACTTTGCTAAAATGAACCTATAATTGATTTGAGTAAGGTAGCCGAAACTCAACCCACTAACTAATCAGTGTTTACCAAGTGTGAGTTTTTGTGCCAGATGCTGTAGAAGACACAGAGAAATCCAGGACACAGTCCCTGCCTCAGGACCTAGAGGCTTTGACTGGGATGTTAGCTCCTGTCTGAAAAAGAGAATAGAAAGCAGCCCCTGATGTGAGTGAAATGAAGGATCAGATAGAGTTTGATGTGCCTGTGGGACATCCAAGTGGAGCTGCCCAGGGGCCGGTTGGATGGACACCTGTGGAGCTCCAGAGGCTGGTCTGGTGATATAGGTGTGGGAGTCATTATAATAGAGGTGGTAGCTTTGAGGGATGGTATGGTACGTGTGGAGAGAAGAGGGCCAAAACTAAGTCCCAGTTTCATGGGAGAGAAATCTGACTGGCCCAGCTTGAGTCCAGTCAGCTGGGGTTAAGGGGTTAGAGTCAAGTCAGATAAACATGGCTTCCAGGGCCCCAGGGCTCCAGCCGTGTAGGTGGATGGGGGAAAGGTGATTCTCAGGGAAGGCAGTTGGTGAGCTGAGTTGGCATCAAAAAGATGGTTACCAGAGAGGGCATGCACTGATGGAGCTGGCACTCACATTTAGTAAGCACTCAATAAACATATGCAGAATCAGTGAGTATATTAGTAAATCAATGAATTAATGAAGGGATGAGTAATCTTGCCACAGACTTTTTGGTAACACTATTTTTTCTTTTTTTTGTCCGTGTCACGTGGCTTGCAGGCTCTTAGTTCCCTGACTAAGGATTGAACCTGGGCCCCTGGCAGTGAAACTGCCGAGTCCTAACCACTGGACCGCCAGGGAACTCCCAGTAACACTATTTTTTATTTTTTTATTTTATTTTATTTTTTTTAACACTATTTTTTAAAACTGATTTGCAGTTCACACACTATAAAATTTTCAGGAATTTCCTGGCGGTCCAGTGGTTAGGACTCAGCGCTTTCACTGCTGGAGGCCCGGGTTTGATCCCTGGTCGGTGAACTAAGCCATGTGGTGTGGCCCCCCAAAAAATTAATTTTAAAGTGTACAGTTCAGTGGTTTTTAGTATTACCACATATGTTTGATTTCATGTTTCCTTCCATGAGACACAGATTTGAGTAGAGTCCTCTGTGGACATAGAGTACCAGTATGACTTCGTGTTTAATTTCCCTTACACAGAAGGCAGTTTGAGGAAAGGAACTCCCTTCCCTTCTTTGGAGGATGCCCAAGGACAGGAGCTGGAGAAGGGCCAACGTGGGAAAGCTACAGAAGGGCAGTGAGGAGTACCGAAGTTGCACACAGCATCATTGCACAGTGTCACTGCCCCAAACCCATCAGTGAAGCTGCAGCAGGCAGGATGTGCAACCAGATGGCCCTGGACAAGGAAATACCCGTGGACAGCAAGACCTTCCTCAACAGTGGAGGCTGGGACATTCAGAGAGCATGGGCGGGCTTGGAAAGAGTTCGTATTTATTCCTTTATCCCCTCCGTTGGAAGAGTAATGGCCCCTCAAAGATATTCACATCCTAATCTCTGGAACCTGTGACTGTGTTCTGTTATATAACAAAGGGGAATCAAGGTTGTTAATTAGCTGATTGATTATCCTGGTGGGTCCAGTGTAATCACAAGGGTCTTTAAAAGTGGAAGATGGAGGCCAAAGAGGAATCAGAGTCAGAGAGGGAGGTGTGACAATAGAAGCAGAAACTGAAGTGATTGTATGTGAGAAGTGATTCAACCATCACTGGCTTTGAAGATAGGAGGGAGCCACATGTCAAGGAATGGGGCTGCCTCTGGCAGATGGAAAAGGCAAGGAAATGGATTCTCCCCATTTCCACAGTCCTGCCAATCAGGCAGTTGATTTTAACCCCGTGAGACCCTTGTCAAACTTCTGATCTCCGGAACTGTAAGATAACAAATTTGTGTTGCTTTAAGCTACTAATTTTGTGGTAATTTGTTACAGCAGCAATAGGAAACTAACACACCCTCCTAGATAACTAAAAGGGACAACAGCAAGATTCACTTTTAGATCTTTGTTTCTTTTTATTCCTTTTGAGTAGTCTCTATTTTCTCTAAGATCTGCTGTTTTGTCCTCCTGGTCCCCATTTTCCCCTCCAGGCAGAGGACCTTTTGGGATGTTGCTGAGCCCTTGATCCCAAGAACATGCCTACCCAAGTCCATTTGTCCTTCCAAGGCCTGTCCCCAAATGCCACCTTCTGCTTGAAGCCCTCATCATTTTCCCCAATGAATACTATCTCTCCCTCTCAATCTCTGCACCACACCCCTCACTGTGACACTTCTACATTCATGATTCAACTCTTCTAGGAGTCTACAATTATGTTTCCTTTGCTATTTTAAAATGCCAGGGATTTCCCTGGCAGTTCAGTGGTTGAGACTCCACGCTTCCACTGCAGGGCAGTGTGGATTTGATTCCTGGTTGGGGAACTAGGATCCTGCATGCCGCATGGTGCAGCCAAAAAAAAAAAAAAAAAAAAGCCAGCCTTTGTAATCAGGGGAAGTCATGTATGGATGTCCCTCATTATCTGTGGGGGATTGGTTCCAGGACACCCCCCCTCCCCTGTGTGTACCAAAATCCATGGATGCTTAAGTCCCTTATATAAAATGGCAGAGTACAGTCAGCCCTCCAATTCCACGGATGTGGAACCCGTGGCTTTTGGGGGGCTGACTGTACTTGGTCCTCAGTTTGGAGAGAGAGCTCAGCACAAGATAAAGAACAGAGATATGTTTCCTTAGGACTCTAATCTAGCTCTTTCTTGCCCCTGCCAGCAGATGAAGTCAACCACCATGAAAAGACGACAATTAATCCCATGCTGAAGGCCAGCTAGTGGCTGATTCACTCACTGTGTTGGCTATCTCTTGTGCTCACCTCATATCCTCTTGGTCCTGTTTTGACACCATCATTGCTGGGGAAGCAGCTTCACACATGTGTCATGTAACAGCACCTCACCTAAGCTCCTCCAGGCATCTCTCTTTCCTTCTCAGGCTTCTGTAGGAACCACCTGGCACTCACACTGGTTCTTCTGGAAGTGTGAGGGTACTAACAACTCATGAGAAAACCCTTGACCCAACGGGATAGGAGTTGAAGGATAAATTCTCCCCTCCTCTGGCCTATGGGCAGACAATTTTGAGGTGGTTTTCACAGTTCTTCAGAAGGTTCCAGCAGGATCAAGCCCCAGTTTCCACAGCTGTGGTCAACTCAAGTATGGACCCTTGAATTAGCTTTCCCTTCTGTGTTTCCCTACCCCTAGTCACCCCCTTTGGTCCCTGGGATTACTTCCTATAGTGAACTACTTGCCCCTGAACAGTAATCTCAGGCTGTACCTTCTGGGGGAATCCAGCCTAAGGTGTCCACCTTGTGGCTAGAGTCGTAGCTGTACCACATGACTGGACTGACCAATAGGTGAACAGCCCAAGGCCATTTTGAGTGTCAGCCTTGTAGGTCTGACCCAGATACAGAATCTGTAGGAATCACTTATCTTCATATATCACCTCATCTAGATGCAGCAGCCTCTGAGTTCCCTTTTTTTTTTTTTTTTAATTTTATTTATTTATTTATTTATTTATTTATTTATTTTTGGCTGTGTTGGGTCTTCGTTTCTGTGTGAGGGCTTTCTCTAGTTGCGGCGAGCGGGGGCCACTCTTCATCGCGGTGCACGGGCCTCTCACTGTCGCGGCCTCTCTTGTTGCAGAGCACAGGCTCCAGACGCACAGGCTCTGCAGTTGTGACTCATGCACCTAGTTGCTCCGCGGCATGTGGGATCTTCCCAGACCAGGGCTCGAACCCGTGTGCCCTGCATTTGCAGGCAGATTCTCAACCACTGCGCCACCAGGGAAGCCCTGAGGTCCCTTTTTAAAACACATTTTAAGGACCAAGTAAGCCATCGACAATTTCAACAAAGGCAGAAAGAGCCCCAGGCTATTCCTTACTATTTTGGAATCTTCTGTATTTATTGCATGTATCAGGTACTCAATCTAAGCAAACTGAAGTACCATATCTATTACACAGTTCCCTTCACGTGTTTCCAGAGAAACGTGTTTCTATTCCTGCCTAACACAAACAGTATGGTGAAATAATAATAATACTTTTGAGTATTTATTATGTTCCAGAACTAAGTGCTTTATGAACATTATCAGTTATTGTTGACAACCTCCCCTTGTAATAGATACTATTGTTAACTCCATTTATGGATGTGAAAATTGAGGCTCTGAGAGGTTAAGTAATTGCCTAAAGTTGTACAGCAAGTAAGTAGTAGAGCCAGGATTCAAATTCAGCATTCTGACCCCAGAGCTCAATGACAATGATCTACTGTCATGAAAAGAAAGACTACTGGAATATATCAATGGAATAGAATTGAGAGCCCCTAAAAAACCCATACACCTGTGGTCAACTGATTTTTGACAAGGATGCCAAGACTATTCAGTGGGGAAAAAATAGTTTTTTCAGTAAATGATGCTGGGGCAATTGAACGTCAACAACAAAAGAATAAACTGGACCCTTAACTCTCACCATATAAAAAATTAACTCAAAATGGATCAAAGACCTAAATGTAAAACTCTTAGAAGAAAACATGGTATAAATATTCTTGATGTTGGATGAGACAATGGTTTATTGGATATGACACCAAAAGCTCAAGGAACAAAAGGAAAAAAAACCCCAGATAAATTGGACTTCATCAAAATTAAAAATTTTTGTGATTCAAATTACATTCCCAAGATAGTGAAAAGACAGCCACAAAATGGAGAAAATATTTGCAAATAATATATCCAATGAGTCTAATGTCCAGAGTAAATAAAGAACTCATAACTCAAGAACAAAAAGACAAATAACCCAATTTTTTAAATGGGCAAAGGATTTTTTTTTTTGTGGGGAAGAAATCTAAATATATTCATAGGGCTTAAAATTTTTTTAAATTTATTTTTTAGTGTGATGCACTTTATTTCCTAGCCTATTCAAATTTATTGGGGGTTTGGGTCAGTTTTACGTTATTATTTTTTATTATTTATTTATTTTTATTTGGCTGCACTGCGTGGCTTGTGGGATCATAGTCCCCTGACCAAGGATTGAACCTGGGCCCACGGCAGTGGAAGCCCAAGTCCTAACCACTGGACCACCAGGTAATTCGCATTACATTATTATTTTTTTATTGAAGTATAAGTATAGTTGATTTACAATATTATATTAGTAACGGGCAAAGGATTTGAATAGACATTTCTCCAAAGCTGCTCAGTATCATTAGTCATTAGGGAAATGCAAATCAAAATCACAGTGGGATACCACTTTACATCTACTAGGATGGCTATAATAGTTTTTAAAATGGAAAATAGCAAGTGTTGATGAGGGTATGGAAAAAATTGGAAACTTCATACATTGGTGGTGGGAATATAAAACGGTGCAGCTGCTGTGGAAGACAGCAGTGTTGTAATAATAATAATTGCTATCATTTTTTGACCACTCTCCATGTGCTAGGCACTGGGCTGATTGCTTTAAATGCTTTATCTCTTTAAATCCTCAAAAAAGCCAATGAGGTTCAGTATAGGAAACAGAAACCATTCAAAAGGAACAAAAAGGAATTCAATGTGGGGAATTAGATGCTTACAAAAGAGCACCTGTAGGGTGAGAAAAATCTAGGATAAGCCTCAAGGAATGATCCTCAGAATACTGAAGAAGTGACTTGCCATGGAAGTTACTCTGTCACAATAAGGTAGGTGGGGAATCAGAAGGCTGTCATTGGAATCATTGAGTTTGAGAACACATAATTGTAGATGTATTCTGAGGACCAGGAAGCTGCTGTAGCTGTTGCCACAATGGCTGTTTCACTCATCAAGCTGATGACTGGACATTGGAACATGTAATCCAGTTATCACCTTTGCTGCTACTATTTTTTGACCCCCACTATGCAGACTGGAACTGGAATAGTGCTGTGGTAAAACTCCATGTTACCATAACCTTGAAAACAGCCAAAAGCCTAAGTTGACTTCCATTTTATGTAAGTGCATTAATTAATGGAACCCAATTCTCATCCAGAACCCTAGCTGCAAGGACATTTGGGAAATGTAGTTATCTCTGTGGTACAGAAGGCATGCTAGAGGGAGACAAAAATGGATTATGAGTGAAATTGACTAAATCCTGATGTATCTGCTCTTCAGGTGAAAAAATGAAAGGCTTATAAGCATCAACTACTTTGTCCAAGGTCATGCAGTCAGTCGGTGGCAGGGTTGGGATTTGAATCCAGATCTGTTTTCCCAAGACCCATATACCTTAGAAGACTGTCTCTGCTGGGTTTCTGTTTGTGAGTGGGGAGTGGGAGCACTGGGACCATGGTGAAGACACTTTCCCAGCATCCTGACTAAGCATAAACCATTGTAATAGGCACGCAGTTATCATGTGTACCCTAGATCACATCAGAGGTGACATGTATGACACTCTCTAGAGAGAAGGGCTCAATAATTTGTAAAGGGTATTGAAGAAAATGTGCAAAATAATTTTCTTTTTTTCTTTTCTCATTCAAAAGACAGCAGGCTTTGTGTTTTGATGCTTTGGGAGAGGTTTGGGACAAACCTTCCTGGCTTCTCTTTCCATTGAGGAGAATAAGGCTGGAGGAAAGAGACATGTCCCCCAAACTAAAAAGAGATTCTGTTGGTGTGGAGGAAGGAGAGGCCTGTGTTTTCCCCAAGTAAAAGGGCCTCTACCCTCCCCTCCAGTGGTGGCAGGACTCTGAGGGCATGGCTGTGTGGTCATCCCAAGACTATGGGCCTAGGCAGAGTCCTATACCCCAAGCAGGGCAGGAAGCAGCCAAGTGGCAGATCTGAGAGGATTTGTGAGCTGTGCCTTCACAGAGACAAGCCATATGGGCAAGGGACTGATCACTGATGACCAGAGGGGACTTCTGGACACTTTGGCCCTGGAATCTTCGTGTAACCCCACAAAGTTTACACAGGTTAAGTTTCCTACATGCCCATTAGGAAGTTGCTTTATAGAAAATAAAGAAATGTGACATCTCTTTGAGGAGACAGAGACTTACCAGTACAAAAAGGCTTTATACAGATCTTACTTTCCTCCTCAGACTTCACTACAATCCCGACCCCAACCCCCCAACAACTCAGCAAAAGGAAGATTTATATGTAACTATTTAGTAGTATTGGATCATTGCAGTTTCTTTCAAGTACTGTATGTCTCTGAAATAAAAGAATAAAAATATGCATATAATTGAAAAACAGAATGCTCTCTATCCATTTGTATAAGAGAAGGAATAATTTCATTACTTTTTTGTTTATGGGTACTGTTTTGTTACTTTTCTTTCATTTTAAAAAATGGGGCTGGGCTTCCCTGGTGGTGCAGTGGTTGAGAATCTGCCTGCCAATGCAGGGGACATGGGTTCGAGCCCTGGTCTGGGAAGATCCCACATGCCACGGAGCAACTAGGCCTGTGAGCTACAACTACTGAGCCTGCGCATCAGGAGCCTGTGCTCCACAACGAGAGGCTGCGATGAAGAGTGGCCCCTGCTTGCCGCAACTAGAGAAAGCCCTTGCACAGAAACGAAGACCCAACACAGCCATAAATAAATAAATAAATAAATAAATAAATAAATAAATAAATAAAAAGAATGAAAAAAAGAAACTGCCAAAGTGTTTTCCAAAGGGGTTGTACCATTTAAAAAAAAATAGGGATGAAATTCATATAACATACAATTAACCATTTTGAAGTGTCCCTTTCGGTGTCATTTAGTGCATTCACAATGTTGTGGACAACCACCTCTCTCTAGTTTCAAACTTTTTTATCACTCCAGAAGACATCCGAGCAATCCTTCCCCATTCTTCCTCTCTTCCAGCCCCTGGCAACTACTGATTTGCGTTAACGTCTTTATAGATTTCCCATTCTGGATATTTCATATAAAATGACCCAAGCAGTGTGTGCTACTTTCTGTCTGGCTTATTTCATTTTACATGCTTTTGAGGTTCATCCAAGTTGTAGCATGTATCAGTGCTTCCTTTGTTTTTATGGATAAATTATATTCCATGGTATGGATATACCACAATTCTAAAAATCCATTCATTCCACCTTTTTGACTATTGTGAATAGTGCTGCTGTGAACCTTCATGGACAATTGTCTGTTGAAGTACTTGTTTTCTTTTTCTTTTTCTTTTTTTTTAATGTATTTTTTTAAAAGTCTTTACTGAATTTACCACAACACTGCTTCTGTTCCATGCTTTTTGGTTTTTTGGCCGTGAGGCATTCTGGTATAAAAACATTTCCAAACTGAAAGTTTTTCTGAGAAAGAGACAAAAAGCTCCAGTCCAGACAAGACATTTGCAAATACTGACACATGAAATATGTAGTTCCAGTTTACATTCAAATGGCCACCCACCTCATGTACTAGTGCTGGCTACACACATTAAAAGTCTTTCATGGTTATGGACATGGTGTTCTTGCTCTTCCTAGCAATCTCTGCCCAGAAGTCTCCTCTGCTCCCTTATCAGCATCATTAAAAAGAATTGCCCATTAACATCCTCGGGTGAATAATTGTTGCAAAAAATCATTAGTGGCATTAACTTTAGAAAAGATTGTCAAAAGTGCAGAAGGGGTAGTTCTTGACTTACTTACAACCTGTACTTTTGTACATTAGATTTGATACCTCTAAATAAAGCATTTTGAATGTTTGTTCATTTGCTGGTAAGTGAACGTTTTGATCCATCACGCAACGCCAAGCAACAGTTTGGTCTTTCCATCTTTGCTGGTACAGTAACATTTGTCCAACTTTGAAGTTTTTATGTATTTTACTGGTATTTTATATTAATAAGTGGAAAATTGAAATTGCTGATAGTGGTGATGAAATATAAACATACTGCAATTGAGATAAAATGGTTACCATTCAGTTACGCTGAAAGTGCTGACTTTATTCTCATTTGGATGAGAATGTAACTCAGTTCATTTTGTGTTGATATGGATGGAAAAATAATTAAAGAATAGGTAAAAAAATGCTGGAAATATATCATCAGATATATAATTTGAGATTTTATATATATTTATACACATATATATTTGCACCTTAAGAATACATGTCTTTCTCTTCCTTGATAAATAGAAAGTTAAATTTTCACACATTTGATTTTTATACAAGATTTTATGAACAAATCATGTATGAAAGTAGAATATGTACTGCTTACACTTTTTCCTGGGACACCACTGATCAAAACAGGCAAGGAACCTTGAGGGGAAAGTGGGAATTTTTCAGATCCTAAAGGCACAATAATAATAATAGTAGTAGTAGTAGAGTAGTAACTCCTGTTTAAGCACTTGCTGTGTTTCAGGCTCTATGCTTGCTGTGTCACAAGTCTAAAATCATTTCATTCTTACAATCCTTAGCTGAAATCCTTAGTTATTACGTAGCCTCCCATTTTATAAAGTAGCATCCTAGAGTTCATAAAATCGAAATGACTTGTCCAAAGTCACAGCCAGTATGTAGAGGGATTTATTGATTCCAAAGCCCATGTAATAATCAGTACCTTGTTTTACTCTCCTGTTTGCTCAATAGTCAAGTTTGAACAAACCTCTTTTTTTTTTTTTTAAACATCTTTATTGAAGTATAATTGCCTTACAATAGTGTGTTAGCTTCTGCTTTTTAACAAAGTGAATCAGTTATACATATACAATATGTTCCCATTTCTCTTCCCTCTTGCATCTCCCTCCCTCCCACCCTCCCCATCCCACCCCTCTGGGTGGTCACAAAGCACCGAGCTGATCTCCCTGTGCTATGCGGCTGCTTCCCACTAGTTATCTATTTTACATTTGGTAGTGTATATATGTCCATGACACTCTCTTACCCTGTCACATCTCACCCCACCCCCTCCCCATATCCTCAAGTCCATTCTCTAGTAGGTCTGTGTCTTTCTTCCCGTCTTGCCACTAGGTTCTTCATGGCCTTTTTTTTTTTTTTTCCCCTTAGATTCCGTATATATGTGTTAGCATACTGTATTTGTTTTTCTCTTTCTGACTTACTTCACTCTGTATGACAGACTCTAACTCCATCCACCTCATTACAAATACCTCCATTTCATTTCTTTTTATGGCTGAGTAATATTCCATTGTATATATGTGCCGCATCTTCTTTATCCATTCATCTGTCGATGGACATTTAGGTTGCTTCCATGTCCTGGCTATTGTAAATAGAGCTGCAATGAACATTTTGGTACATGACTCTTTTTGACCTATGGTTTTCTCAGGGTATATGCCCAGTAGTGGGATTGCTGGGTCGTATGGTAGTTCTATTTGTAGTTTTTTAAGGAACCTCCATACTGTTCTCCATAGTGGCTGTATCAATTTACATTCCCACCAGCAGTGCAAGAGTGTTCCCTTTCCTCCACACCCTCTCCAGCATTTATTGTTTCTAGATTTTTTGATGATGGCCATTCTGACCGGTGTGAGATGATATCTCATTGTAGTTTTGATTTGCATTTCTCTAATGATTAATGATGTTGAGCATTCTTTCATGTGTCTGTAGGCCATCTGTATATCTCCTTTGGAGAAATGTCTATTTAGATCTTCTGCCCATTTTTGGATTGGGTTGAACAAACCTCTTTTAAAGTCAGATTATGACCAGATGATAGAACCTGTGTGAGAAAAAAAAAAGCATAAGTCTCTGTGCCTTGTATGGATAGATGAAGCGTTTTCAGGAACAAGAAATAATAAGCTTTGTTATAACACCTCAAAATAATTTTAATAAAAGTATTGAAAAGGGAAACAACAGAACACCCAATATATTATGAGTTAATGTTAGGACATTTTTCAGAAGACTGGGGCCAATGAAACATTTGCTTTGCTAACCTGCAATGTATATAGGAATGCTATAGGTAAATAGAACCAACAACACAATAAGTGATTATCAAAATATTACTGTCATGTTGCATAGTTATCTGTCTCTATCTTAAGACTGAATATGACACAACATTGTAAAACAACTATACCCCAATTAAAAAAAAAAAAGACTGAGTCTGAATGAATGTTTACATTCCTTTTTTCTAAATTGGCCTCTTACTTGCAACATGAAAGCAGCCCTTTTCCAAACTTATCTGGAGAAGAATTTGTGAGAAATGGAAGAACTGTGTTATTAGCTAATAGCCACTGTTGCAGCTATTCCACTTGCAGAGGCAGAAATGCAAACCCCAAATGTTGACCAAATGACAACATGCCAGAAAGATTTTGAAAATGGTGTACAGACCACAGGGAGGCAGCTGGGTTTCTGACGAGCAGCATACTTCATCAAAAGCCATTTCCATTCCTTCTGGAAATACATCAATTAAAGGAGCAAAGGAACATGAGGGAGGAAAAAGCAGCATGTTCCAGTCTTGGCTAACCTTCTACTTGGAGGAGCCAATGCAAGTTCTAGAAATACAGCAGCAGAAGCAGAAACTGATGGCAATAGTAACTCAGAATATGAGATCCATTAGATTGTCTGAGTCAATCTTGCTCTATTTTTCCTGAAGATCTTTTCTAGAAACGAATGCTGTTTGTATTTGACAGTTGAGAAGACATAAGGAATGTATTTATTCAGTCAGTGAACATGTACCAAGTGCTGGGAATGGTGATGCTTGAGTGAGACTTGAAGTTGGGTAGGGGTAGGATGTGTGGGCCATGAAGGGGGTTGGGAGGAGTGTGGAGGCTGTTCCAGGCAGAGGGAACAGTCTATGCTGAGGCACAGAGGCAGATGTTGATGTTAAAGGAATGATTTTCTCTGTGGAGTGGGAAGAAATTGCTCTTCAGAAAAAAAAATCATGGCTCATTTTCAGTTTCAGGAGATAGATAGCATTTCATGGCACAGATAGGTGGTTCTTTTGGTTGAGGAAAACCATGTGTGATTCTCGGGGGAGGGATGAGGAATGGTCAGGGAGAGAGGAGGGCAGAAGAGATGAGATGAAGAGGGCAAAATTGTTCTGCCAGAGAAAGTAAGAAGTGAGGGGAATTTGGAGTTTGGGGGCAGCCTGGGGGAATTGGCTTGGATAACTTGGAGAGACTAGAACAGTGAGAAGAAATGAAAAGATGGGAAGGCCAGGTCCAAGAAAGAAACTTGAGCAAAATAAAGAAGTCCTTGTGAACTGGAGAACAGGACAAGCAGTGATAAGGAGAACATGAGTCCTTCCCAAGGAATATACAGAACATCGCCACAGACTTCTACATTCTGTGGGGCAGTGGCTTGAGTAATCTTTATTTGGATATTAAAGAGTAACCCCAGTAAGCAGGAGGACTCAGGGTGGTTGCCAAGGTGACATCGTATTCTTATATTTGCAAATTTTGCTGGCTTTTTCTAACTGGCAAACAATACTTTGTTTTTAAAGTTCTGCAGTTTGTGGGCTCCATTTTTTATATTTAAAAATAATTTAAATTAGTGAATTTGTAATTTATCTTCTGAATTTAAAATGTTTTAAAACATAATATGTAAAATAAAATAATCTTTTTTTTTTTGGCTGCACTGCACAGCATGCGGGATCTTAATTCCCCGGCCAGAGATTGAACCCATGCCCCCTGCAGTGCAAGTGCGGAGTCTTAACCACTGGACCGCCAGGGAAGTCCCTAAAATATAATAATCTTGAACAAATAAAATTATATACAAGTTTATGTTCTTAACCCAACAAAAAAGAATTTCATGTATTTAAAACATTTTCCCAAATGTCTGGTTAAAAAGCACATTCTCTCTTATTTAAATATTTCTTCGGAATTTGCAAGCCTAACCTGCAGGCTGAATCAGTTCTCTGATCTAGAGGAAGGGCATTACAGGGGAAGGATGAAGCAAAGTACCTGTTACTGTGTCTCTGCTTCATTAGTCCCTTAAAAGAGACTGAACCATCCAGGCTGCATGCTCCAGGGGCTATAAAACAGTGTATTCTCTACGTTCTCCATCCTCTCCACTCCCAGTCCAACCTGTTTGATTTGGACACACCAGCATTCACTCTGTTTGATTTGGACACACCAGCATTCACTGTTGTGATTTGGACACACCAGCATTCACTCTCACTTCTCTGGCCCTGGAGTCCTGTTCTGTCTTCTATGTCATGAAATGAGTAAGTAGAAAACGTCAAGTAGACAGAATGTTCAGAGCTCAGAAGGGAAGTCTAGGTTGGAAACATAAATTTGAATTATTGATATATAGCTAGTTATTAAAGATATGGGTGTGGATGAGATTGTGTAGAGAGAGAAGGTGGAGTGAGAAGGGAAGTGCAATAAAAATATTTACAGTCCTGGTCAGGGAGAATGAGTTGGCAATGGAGAAAGAGAAGGAGTAGGTGCAGAGGTGAGAGATCAACCAGAAGAGTGTGGTGCCACAGAAAGTAAAAGAAAGTGTTTCAGGAAGGAAGGGATGACCAACTGAGTCATACTACTGAGACATCTAGTAAGATGGACCCTGGAATGTGTCCATAGGGCTTGGCAATGTGGAGGTTATTAGTGACCTTGGTGGGAGAAATTTTGGTGAAATGGTGTGGGTAGAAGCCAGGTTGAAGACTATCAAAAAGTGAGTAGAGGGCTTCCCTGGTGGCGCAGTGGTTAAGAATCCCCCTGCCAATGCAGGGGACACGGGTTTGAGCCCTGGTCCAGGAAGATCCCACACGCCACAGAGCAACTAAGCCCGTGTGCCACAACTACTGAGCCTGCGCTCTAGAGCCCACGAGCCACACTGACTGAGCCCGTGTGCCACAACTACTGAAGCCTGTGCTTCTAGAGCCCGTGCTCTGCAACAAGAGAAGCCACTGCAATGAGAAGCCCGTGCACTGCAACGGAGGGTAGCCCCCACTCGCTGCGACTAGAGAAAGCTCCTGCAGGCAGAAACGAAGACCCAAAGCAGCCAAAAATAAATAAATAAAATTTTTAAAAAAAGTGAGTAGAATGCAGAAAATAGAGAAAGTATGAGAAGATAATTCTTGACAAAACTTGGCTGTTGAGGGGAGAAGAGAGATAGGGTAGTAGGTGGAAGGGGTATTGGATCAAGGGAGGGATTTCCTAATTTAATTAGAGGATCCTAGCCTTTTTAGTTCTGATGGAAACAATTCAGTAAAGGATGTATTAGTTAAGATAACTTTAGCTGCCAGATAAACCTTCCCAATTATGCATAATGGCTCAAACATGATAGAAGTTTATGTCTGTTTTTGTTTTTTGTTTTTTTTGCTTTCTTCCTCACTCCTTGTCAGAGTTCAGGGAATGTGATATGTTTTATTGATAATACAAGCTTTAAGGAATTTTTGTTTTTGAATTTTATTTTATTTATTTTTTTATACAGCAAGTTTTTATTAGTCATCAATTTTATACACATCAGTGTATACATGTCAACCCCAATCTCCCAATTCATCACACCACCACCCCCACCCCCACGCCGCTTTCTCTGCTTGGTGTCCATACTTTTGTTCTCTACGTCTGTGTCTCAATTTCTGCCCTGCAAACTGGTTCACCTGTACCATTTTTCTAGGTTCCACATATATGCACGTTAATATACAATATTTGTTTTTCTCTTTCTGACTTACTTCACTCTGTATGACAGTCTTTAGATCCACCCACGTCTCAACAAATGACCCAATTTCGTTCCTTTTTATGGCTGAGTAATATTCCATTGTATATATGTACCACATCTTCTTTATCCATTCGTCTGTCGATGGGCATTTAGGTTGCTTCCATGACCTGGCTATTGTAAATAGTGCTGCAATGAACAATGAGGTGCATGTGTCTTTTTGAATTATGGTTTTCTCTGGGTATATGCCCAGTAATGGGATTGCTGGATCATATGGTAATTCTATTTTTAGTTCTTTAAGGAACCTCCATACTGTTCTCCATAGTGGCTGCATCAATTTACATTCCCACCAACAGTGCAAGAGGGTTCCCTTTTCTCCACACCCTCTCCAGCATTTGTTGTTTGTAGATTTTCTGATGATGCCCATTCTAACTGGTGTGAGGTGATACCTCATAGTTTTGATTGGCATTTCTCTAATAATTAGTGATGTTGAGCAGCTTTTCATGTGCTTCTTGGCCATCTGTATGTCTTCTTTAGAGAAATGTCTATTTAGGTCTTCTGCCCATTTTTGGATTGGGTTGTTTGTTTTTTTAATATTGAGCTGCATGAGCTGTTTATGTATTTTGGAGATTAATCCTTTGTCCATTGATTCATTTGCAAATATTTTCTCCCATTCTGAGGGCTGTCTTTTCGTCTTGTTTATGGTTTCCTTAGCTGTGCAAAAGCTCTTAAGTTTCATTAGGTCCCATTTGTTTATTTTTGTTTTTATTTCCATTACTCTAGGAGGTGGATCAAAAAAGATATGTTGTGGTTTATGTCAAAGAGTGTTCTTCCTATGTTATCCTCTAAGAGTTTTATAGTGTCTGGTCTTACATTTAGGTCTCTAATTCATTTTGAGTTTACTTTTGTGTATGGTGTTAGGGAGTGTTCTAATTTCATTCTTTTACATGTAGCTGTCCAGTTTTCCCAACACCACTTATCGAAGGGACTGTCTTTTCTCCATTGTATATCCTTGCCTCCTTTGTCATAGATTGACCATAGTTGTCATAGTTGACCATTGTCATAGTTGACCATAGGTGCGTGGGTTTATCTCTGGGCTTTCTATATTGTTCCATTGATCTATGTTTCTCTTTTTGTGCCAGTACCATATTGTCTTGTTGACTGTAGCTTTGTAGTATAATCTGAAGTCAGGGAGTCTGATTCCTCCAGCTCCATTTTTTTCCCTCAAGACTGCTTTGGCTATTCGGGGTCTTTTGTATCTCCATACAAATTTTAAGATTTTTTGTTCTAGTCCTGTAAAAAATGCCATTGGTAATTTGATAGGGATTGCATTGAATCTGTAGATTGCTTTGGGTAGTAGAGTCATTTTCACAATATTGAGTCTTCCAATCCAAGAACATGGTATATCTCTCCATCTGTTGGTACCATCTTTAATTTCTTTCATCATTGTCTTATACATGTCTGCATGTATACATCCTGTCTGCATACAGGTCTTTTGTCTCCCTAGGTAGGTTTATCCCTAGGTATTTTATTCTTTTTGTTGCAGTGGTAAATGGGAGTGTTTCCTTAACTTCGCTTTCAGATTTTTCATCATTAGTGTATAGGAATGCAAGAGATGTCTGTGCATTAATTTTGTATCCTGCAACTTTACCAAGTGCATTGATTAGCTCTAGTAGTTTTCTGGTGGCATCTTTAGGATTCTCTATGTATAGTATCATGTCATCTGCAAACAGTGACAGTTTTACTCCTTCTTTTCCAATTTGTATTCCTTTTATTTCTTTTTCTTCTCTGATTGTCATGGCTAGGACTTCCAAAACTATGTTGAATAATAGTGGTGAGAGTGGGCATCCTTCTCTTGTTCCTTATCTTAGAGGAAATGCTTTCAGTTTTTCACCATTGAGAATGATGTTTGCTGTGGGTTTGTCGTATATGGCCTTTATTATGTTGAGGTAGGTTCCCTCTACGCCTGCTTTCTGGAGAGTTTTCATCATAAATGGGTGTTGAATTTTGTCAAAAGCTTTTTCTGCATCTATTGAGATGATCATATGGTTTTTATTCTTCAATTTGTTAATATGGTGTATCACACTGATTGATTTGCATATATTGAAGAATCCTTGCATCTCTGGGATAAATCCCACTTGATGATGGTGTATGATCCTTTTAATGTGTTGTTGGATTCTGTTTGCTAGTATTTTTTTGAGGAATTTTGCATGTATTTGCATCAGTGATATTGGTCTGTAATTTTCTTTTTTGTAGTATCTTTGTCTGGTTTTGGTATCAGGGTGATGGTGGCCTCATAGAATGAGTTTGGAAGTGTTCCTTCCTCTGCAATTTTTTGGAAGAGTTTGAGAAGAATGGGTGTTAGCTCTTCTCTAAATGTTTGGTAGAATTCACCTGTGAAGCCATCTGCTCCTAGACTTTTGTTTGTTGGAAGATTTTTAATCAAAGTTTCAATTTCATTACTTGTGATTGGTCTGTTCATATTTTCTATTTCTTCCTGGTTCAGTCTTGGAAGCTTATACCTTTCTAAGAATTGGTCCATTTCTTCCAGGTTGTCCATTTTCTTGGCATAGAGTTGCTTGTAGTAGTCTCTTAGGATGCTTTGTATTTCTGCAGTGTCTGTTGTAACTTCTCCTTTTTCATTTCTAATTTTATTGATTTGGGTCCTCTCCTTCTTTTTCTTGATGAGTCTGGCTAATGGTTTATCAATTTTGTTTATCTTCTCAAAGAACCAGCTTTTAGTTTTATTGATCTTTGCTATTGTTTTCTTTGTTTCTATTTCATTTATTTCTGCTCTGATCTTTATGATTTCTTTCCTTCTTCTAACTTTGGGTTTTGTTTGTTCCTCTTTCTCTAGTTCCTTTAGGTGTAAGGTTAGATTGTTTATTTGAGATTTTTCTTGTTTCTTGATGTAGGCTTGTACAGCTATAAATTCCCTCTTAGCACTGCTTTTGCTGCATCCCATAGGTTTTGGGTCATCGTGCTTTCATTGTCATTTGTCTTAGGTATTTTTTGATTTCCTCTTTGATTTCTTCAGTGATCTCTTGGTTATTTAGTCATGTATTGCTTAGCCTCCATGTTTTTGTGTTTTTTACGTTTTTTTCCCCTGTAATTCATTTCTAATCTCATAGTGTTGTGGTCAGAAAATACGCTTGATATGATTTCAATTTTCTTAAATTTACTGAGGCTTGATTTGTGACCCAAGATGTGATCTATCCTGGAGAATGTTCCATGCACACTTGAGAAGAAAGTGTAATCTGCTGTTTTTGGATGGAATGTCCTATAAATATCAATTAAATCTATCTGGTCTATTGTGTCATTTTAAGCTTCTGTTTCCTTATTTATTTTCATTTTGGATGATCTGTCCATTGGTGTAAGTGAGGTGTTAAAGTCCCCCACTATTATTGTGTTACTGTCGATTTCCTCTTTTATAGCTGTTAGCAGTTGCCTTATGTATTGAGGTGCTCCTATGTTGGGTGCATATATATTTATAATTGTTATATCTTCTTCTTGGATTGATCCCTTGATCACTGTGTAGTGTCCTTTCTTGTCTCTTGTAACAGTCTTTATTTTAAAGTCTATTTTATCTGATATGAGTATTGCTACTCCAGCTTTCTTTTGATTTCCATTTGCATGGAATATCTTTTTCCATCCCCTCACTTTCAGTCTGTATGTGTCCCTAGGTCTGAAGTGGGTCTCTTGTAGACAGCATATATATGGGTCTTGTTTTTGTATCCATCCAGCAAGCCTGTGTCTTTTGGTTGGAGCATTTAACCCATTCACGTTTAAGGCAATTATCGATATGTATGTTCCTATTACCATTTTCTTAATTGTTTTGGGTTTGTTTTTGTAGGTCCTTTTCTTCTCTTGTGTTTCCCACTTAGAGAAGTTCCTCTAGCATTTGTTGTAGAGCTGGTTTGGTGGTGCTGAATTCTCTTAGCTTTTGCTTGTCTGTGAGGCTTTTGATTTCTCCATCGAATCTGAATGAGATCCTTGCTGGGTAGAGTAATCTTGGTTGTAGATGCTTCCCTTTCATCACTTTAAGTATATCATGACACTCCCCTCTGGCTTGTAGAGTTTCTGCTGAGAAGTCAGCTGTTAACCTTATGGGAGTTCCCTTGTATGTTATTTGTCATTTTTCCCTTGCTGCTTTCAATAATTTTTCTTTGTCTTTAATTTTTGCCAATTTGATTAGTATGTGTCTCGGCCTGTTTCACTTTGGGTTTATCCTGTATGGGACTCTCTGTGCTTCCTGGACTTGGGTGGCTATTTCCTTTCCCATGTTAGGGAAGTTTTTGACTATAATCTCTTCAAATATTTTCTCGGGTCCTTTCTCTCTCTCTCTTCTCCTTCTGGGACCCCTATAATGCGAATGTTGTTGCGTTTAATGTTGTCCCAGAGGTCTCTTAGGCTGTCTTCATTTCTTTTCATTGTTTTTTCTTTATTCTGTTCCACAGCAGTGAATTCCACCATTCTGTCTTCCAGGTCACTTATCCATTCTTCTGCCTCAGTTATTCTGCTATTGATTCCTTCTAGTGTAGTTTTCATTTCAGTTATTGTATTGTTCATCTCTGTTTGTTTGTTCTTTACTTCTTCTAGGTCTTTGTTAAACATTTCTTGCATCTTCTCAATCTTTGCTTCCATTTATCTTCCGAGGTCCTGGATCATCTTCACTATCATTATTCTGAATTCTTTTTCTGGAAGGTTGCCTATCTCCACTTCATTTAGTTGTTTTTCTGGGGTTTTATCTTGTTCCTTCATCTGGTACATAGCCCTCTGCCTTTTCATCTTGTCTATCTTTCTGTGAATGTGGTTTTTGTTCCACAGGCTGCAGGATTGTAGTTCTTCTTGCTTCTGCTGTCTGCCCTCTGGTGGATGAGGCTATCTAAGAAGTTTATGTATTGATAACTTAAAATCTAAAGCATCAGATTTACTCCAGACTGTAATTCAGGACCTTGAACTCCTACATTTTGTGGCTCACCCACCTTCAACAAGACTCCTATGGTTCCAAGCTTGTCTGCATCGAGCCATGAAAGGGAAAAGAGCATGAATGATATTCAAGGGATGTTTTTATGGGTCTGGCCTGGAAGTGACAGCTATCACTTCAGCACAGATAACATCAGTCACACGGAGCCATACTCCATACTTAACTGCCAGAGAGTTAAGGAAATTTAGTCTAGCTGTGTGCCCAGGAAGAGGAAGAAATGGGTTTGGTGAACAGCTACCAGTCTCTGCTATAGAGGGAGAAGTTAAAGATGCAGGAGATGGCGTGGGGGTTGGAGAAGGGGATAATAGAAGAGTGAGCTTTCTGAGAAAGCAAGAGAGGTAGAAATTAGGCTCGAGAGCCCATGAGGATAGATTTTTTTTCCCAGCCAGGAAAAAGGGGCAGGGAGGTCAAGGGTATTTACAAGAGAATGATCACAAAGACGGAACAAGGAGGGTGCTGACGGACAGAATGGAGCAAAGCTAATAAGTTGGAGGTTCTGATAAGGCCAAGAATGGCTTCCATGGGGATTCTTAAATAAATGAGCTTGAATGAGAGGGTGTTGTGATGTTTGCCCTCTCAAGAATGAGATGTTTGAACAAGTTATTTAGGCTGTGATTGGATTCTGATGATGACAAGGTCCATATGTAACCACGGACGTGGGAGGCTGAGATGGAATAGAGAAACTAGTCATTGACAGTGAGGAAGTAAAGGAAACTGAGAGCCCAGGACATTTAAAGGTTTAGCTGTGTGGGTACTGGTACTACCCAGAAGGGTAATAGGAGTTGTAAATGAGAAGAAGTCTTGAATCATATGCCAAAGTCTCCAGAGGATGGAAAATGATAGTTTTGTGGGGAGGAGAAGATGGTGGTAAACCTGGATGAGGTGAAATTTCAAAGGTACATAATTTTTCTTTTACAAGATGGAGAAGTAGTAAAGGTCTGGAAGTTGTACATGGGGGTGAGAAGGACACTGATTTCACCTTCCAGTTTTCAGTAGATGATCAATTAGAGAGGAAGCTTTGGCAGCGGGCAAGGGTTGCAGGGGGGTGGGGTGGGGAGAGAGAGAGAGAGAGAGAGAGAGAGAGAGAGAGAGAGAGATGTGGTATTCCCAAGGGACTACCAGGCTTTAGTTAGGCAGAAGGTAGAGGTTCCAGTCTAAGAAAAACTTGCGAATGTAGGTATCTAAGGGAGTTTATAGGTTTCAGAATGGAAGTTCAAGAAGATACAAAGGAATGATTGGGGAGCAAGGCCAGGAAGGAGTGCTGGATCAGTTGAGGGGATATAGAGAATAGGTGAGAAGGAGAGTTCCAAAGGTAGGGTGACCCTTTTGGATTGGATTCGTCCTGAGAATTCCTTGGTGAAAGAAGTACACACTGGCTGAGCATAGTTGGGAGTCTTCTTGTGGTGATTTGGCAATAATACAGTACTGTGGCCCCTGCAGCTTCACATGGGGGTGCAGCACATGGAGGGGGGTTAGACGACTCAGGACATCTGCCCCCAGGTTCATGTGGAACAGCCACTCAGACCCAGAGCCCAACTCACAGTAAGTCCCTGCCTCTCTCACCACCCTCCTCTCACTTCATTGCTCTCTCTGCTCCAAACACTGCAGCCACCATTTAGATCCTCCATCCTCACATGTTCTTCTCTTCTCACAGGGGAACATGCCCTTCTCTCTGCTCTCTCTCTCTTTCTTTTTTTTTTTGGCCGCACGGCATGGCATGAAGGATCGTAGTTCCCCGACCAGGGATCGAACCCACACTCCCTGCAGTGGAACCACAGAGTCTTAACCACTGGACCACCAGAGAAGTCCCTCTCTGCCCTCTCTTATTCATCCTTCAGATCTTGACTAAAACATCCCTCCTTCAGGACACCCCAGGCTCCCCTATTATTCTCTCTCATCACATTGTGTAATTTTCCTTCACAGAGCTTATCACAGTTGTAATTTTGCAATTATTTGTGTGCTCATTAAATTAAAGCCTCTCTCCTCCTCTTGTCTGTAAATTCCACGAGGGTCATGTCTGTTTTATACACATGGTATTCTAGTATTTGCACATAATAGGTGTGGTGGTTTTAAAATATGTCCACAAATGCTTTGACACTCCCCTTTCAAGGCAGAAGTCTAATTTTCCTCCTCTTGAATGTGGACCAGACTTAGTGACTTGCTTCTAACAAATAGAATGTGGTAGAAGTGACAGTATATGACTTCTGAGGTTATAGAAAGAATATGGCTTCATCCTGGTGCTTTCTTGCTCTTGGATCACTTGCTCAGGGGGAGCCAGGGCATGCTGTGAGGTCACTCAAGAAACACTGTGGTAAGGCCCACGTGGAGAGGAACTGAGGTCTCCCACCAATAGTCAGCACCAAGTTATCAGTCATGGGAGGAAGGCACCTTGAAAGTAGATCCTCCAACCTTGGTCAAGGCTTCAGATAGCTGCAGCTCTGACTGGCATCTGACTATAACCTTATGAGAGAATCTAAGATGGAATCACTGCAACAAGTTGCTCCCTATGAGAGATAATATATGATTATTATTGGTTTAAGCATCTAAGTTCTGGGGAAATTTGTAACACAACAATAGATAACTAATATAATAGGTTTTTAATGAATACTTAGTGGATGAATGAATCAGCAAATTCATGAACACCTTTGTTGTTTGTTTTCTTTTTTTTTTCTGGTTTGGCATCAATCAATAATGACATCAGTAATGATTCTAATTGGTGCCTGAAACTTCCTGCTACATCTTCTCTGCATTTCACTTTATATATATGCCTTTTCATCCTTATGAATGGGAGAAAAAAATGCAAACAAGTCAGCAAAAATACTTGACCCTTAAAGACTGCATTTATCTGAGTGATTTCAGTATAAGGAAAGATAAATTATATCTGCTCTTCCATTACACACTACCAAAGATTAGTTGGCATAAAAGTAAAGCAGACAAGGCAAAATTCTTAAGGATCTTCAAATCTTGATGAAATTTTGGTCAAGAGAGGTTTTTTTTAAAAAAATAAATCTCTAGGGACTTCCCTGGTGGCACAGTGGTTAAAGACTCTGCACTCCCAATGCAGGGGGCCCAGGTTCGATCCCTGGTCAGGGAACTGGATCCCACGTGCATGCCGCAACTAAGAGTTCACATGCTACAACTAAGGAGCCGGAGAGCTGCAACTAAGTAGCCAGCGAGCCACAGCTAAGGAGCCCACCTGCCGCAACTAAGACCCGGCACAACCTAATTAATTAATTTAAAAAAATCTCTACTGTAGATTTTTTTACACAGTTTTTATGTCACTAAAGTTGACTTACATGTTACTGCATGCTTTGATCAAATGTTTGCACCTTTTGGGTTTAAAAAGCCAAGTACTTAAGGGTCATTAACCATTGCAACTGCTTTGTTTTTGCCTATGTCAGCAGAACCCCCAGGATCCTTTCAGTCTCACAGAGACAGAGGGAATAATCAAAGGGAATCTTGACCTAGTAGGATGTAACATTCATTGTTCCCTGTTATAGCGCAGCACAAAAGCAATGGCTGGCACACAGCAGGCATTCAAAACATATCTGTTGAATAAGTGAATGAGTGAATAAATCTCTTCACTCGTCATAATGATTGCGATGTTACAAGCTGTTCCAGTTGCCTAAGTAGGCAAGAATACACAACTAATAATGCTATCTGGCAAAAAGAGAGGAAGTCTGAATTATATAGCATCAGTCTGACAAGTGCAGTGAACTACTGTGTTATTGTTTGCTCATATTTACATTTTCTTCACAAAAATATAATTTTTGTTTTACAACGGTGTGGTCAATTAGGGGTGTGGCTAATTCTGTGGACTGGCTCATTCACCATCTGTTCCAGTCTCATTACAGTGTGTCTTCCTGGAATGAAGAGACTGAAAAGTTTAAAACTACATTTCCCAGACCCCTTTGCTGCTAGGGTTCTGAATGAGACAAAGGTTCCTTCATTCAAATGCATTCACCGGGAACCTGAAAATGAACAGTTAAGACGGAGAGTCTGAGGCATCTGTCTTGCTGGTTCTGATGGTTTAGAGGGAAGCAGCTTGATCTGGACCTGGAAACAGAGGTGATGGCTCCCTAATTTGGCAGGTAACTTCCTGGTATGGAAGACGTGGCAGGATTCCAGAGCTAGTGCCTATGGGCGGTTACTCCCTGATTCAGCAGGTGGGTCTCCTGTTTTGGTAGGAGCAGCAGTCTCCTTCACAGCCAAGTTCTGCCAGGTGCATTGGAGAACTCACCCATGATGATCAGCCTGGAGTCTGTTTCCTTAGCCCATCTAGCAACATTGTAAGCCATTTAATACCTTGCACTAAATCCCTTTCTGCCCAAGTGAATAGTTTTCTCTGCCGCTGAACCCTAACCAAAGCAAGGGGCCAAGAATTATTATACAAGTGACAAAATGACGTATCACTATGTGGATCATTAGAATATGGATGTACTTTAATTTATGAAATACCACATACTCTATTGTGAGGAAGATCCAGTTTCAAACAAAAATATGTGCTCTTGCAACAATCTATACATTGATTTAAAAAAAAAATCCTACAAAATTTGAATTCTACTGAAGAACTTTTTTGTTACTTGCTAATGCTATTAGGACTGTAGTTTGCATGCAACAGAGTTCTACTGGATTTAAGCAAAAGAAAAATGAATTTATATAATGTCCTCTCCTAGAACCCAAGGGCAAGGATGCAGCTGGACCTCAGGCATGACCTGGAGCCAGTGATTGCAGTGCTATTGAAAACCCAGGAAGCCCCTCTCACCAGCTCTCACCATTGTTTCTCTCTGAATATATGCTTCATTCTTTCTCTCTACTAACTTTCTCTGTATTCCAATAAACAGAGTTAAAAAAAAAAAAAAAGGCTCCATCTCCACGTATGTATCCTCCATTTAAGAGAACAGACGGGCAGACTAAAACAGGAATCTCCTAGACCTAATTCTAGAATCTTAAGGAAAGGCTATGAGTAGTCCACTTTAGTCAGGTACCCAGTTCAGCCAAGTTCACAGCTTAAGGAGGCCTTCACCTTGTTTTCTATGTAAAGGGCAGCCCTGGAGCACAACATTCTGTGGAATAGAATGTGAATGATGCCCCTTGGAGTTGTGCCACCACCTTGAACCAATCTGCTGGAGTCTGGAGTCAGAGTCCCTTTATGAGAGCCTGGTAGTGGGTGCTCTGCTCCTGGCATCATATAGATTGTGGGGAGGGGGACATAGATCTGGAGGAAGGGGAAGTTACCACATAAGAGGGAATTATTGGGCGCTCAGGTGACAAGCTCACTGATGTCCATTACAAGAATGATATGCTGATTTTAACTACATTAGATAAAGGGTAGGTAAACTATAGCCCACAGGCCAAAACCAGTCTGCCCCAGGTTTTTGTAAATACAGTTTTATCGGAACACTATCATGCTTATTTATTTGCAGGTTGTCTATGGCTGCTCTTTTTCTGTACTGGCAGAGTTAAGCAGTTGCAGCAGGAATCATACAGTTCACAAAGCTACAATATTTATTGTCTGGCCCCCTACAGAAAAAGTTCGTTCACCCCTGTATTAGACCCCTGCTACTCAAAATGAGGTTCCCCAAGCCAGCAGTCTCAGCATCACCTGGGAGCTTGTCAGACCTTCACTTGGAGCTACTGACTCAGAACCTGCTTTTTTTTTCCCCACTGAGGCATTTTATTTGCATTGTATGTATTGCATCCCTAGAAAAAGAATCCCAAGATTTCCCCTCCTGTGTGTTTTTGTCTCGCTTCTTCGTGGTTCATGCTGCCGGCTAAGGTTATCAGTATAATGAAACCAAACTGACTGGATGGGAGCAGGTTATTCTGCCATTTTTCTAGATCTTTGAGTTGTATATCAAATATGGGGCTGATCTCCACACTTGTGTAACCTGCCTGTGAGGTTCACGACAATTTTCCCAGCCCTGTGATCATCAGTGATTTCAAATTGGCCAATATAACCACGTTTCATCATCACAGCTAGAAACTGGACGATGCCTTGGGAGCACAGCCTAATAAGAACCTAGCATTTGCCTCTCTTTTTGGCATTGTTGATGCTCTTGAGAATATCAGCCAGGACATTCATGTGCACCATTATGACGGCACAGAAAGATGGCAGGCAGAACCTGCATTTTAACAAGAGCCCTAGGTGACTTGGAGGCACGTTAAGGTTTGAGAAGCACTATATTAAACTCCTCAGTGGCACAACCAATATTATTGAAACTTTCGTTTCACACAAGCCCCCTTTAACCTGTGGGACATGATGCAATCTCCCAGGCACATTAGACTAGTGTGCCACTATCTCAGGATTCGATGCAGTGAGGTTTTTTTTGGACTGTGTCAGGGCAGAGTATCATTGCAATCAGCCAGAATCAGTCCAGACAAAGGGATACCTGGCTACGGTTTGTTAGGTACCTACTCATTCATTCAATTATAACAAATATTTCTTGAGGGCACACTCTGTGCCAGGCATTGAACTACAAATGGTGAACAAATTGGCCCAGTCTCAGCCCTCACAGTTGTGAGGCTTTCACACATCACCTCACTTAATTCTTCCTATAACCTGTGAGGTGGGGACTTCAATCCCTATGAGGACACTGAGACTCAGAGAGGTTAATGACTTGCTCAAACTCATGTGACTGATGAGTGGCAGAGCTGAAAATAGAACCTATGTCTATCTGACACCACAGTTTATGCTTTTTCCTATGTGGCACTGCTAGACATGGTTCTAGGAGATTATAATCTAAATTAGGTCTACAGCCAGAGAGCCAGTGTTTTATAGATAAGAAGCAGAGTACTCTTATCTCCCACTTCCCAGATACAGCCAAGGTGATGCTGTAAGATTGGGGAAGGCTGAAAACTAGAGGACCTTCTCTTCAAAGTGGCAGACTTGGCACCTTTATCTGTGAGAAAGACAGATGACTTTGGTTCAGTTACTTCTTCCAGACACTTAGAATGAGGGATTCACCTAAGGTCCTAGGGTAGGATGAGAATAGCACTGCCCTGGGTAGAAAAGAGTCAGGGTTAATGCTTCCTCCTCCAAGAGACTCTCAGGATGAATCCCATTCACTGGTGTCCCCCTGCCTTTCTGACCCTCCTCTCACCTGTTCTATACATCGCCTCCGCTGACCCAGCCCTTCTTCCTTGCCTTGCTTCTCCATCATTCCATTGTACCCTCTTGAACTTCCATTCTGAGACCTACAAATATACCTCTCCTATATCCCTATATCCTCAACTAGAGGAGAGAGGTGAGGTAGGGAGAAGGAGGTGAGAGAGGTGGGAGGGACCACAATGGAGAGAGATCTTGGGCTTGGCCCAGGTAGTGAGGGAAGGGAGATGAGGTTGAGGAAGTGGCTGGATAGGGGAAGGGGGAGGGAAGTGCAGGAATGACAGGCATGGAGTAGGGTGCTGTCTGCTGGAGCAGGAGGAAGAAGGCAGTGAGAAGCCTGCAGGGATGAGCCAAAAACAACAGCAAGATTATCATCCCATCCCCATCTCAATAACAGCAACCTTGTGAGATAGGTACTATTATCAACTCTAATTTATAATTGAGGCAACTAATAAATAGATGGATTGGGTAAATGGTTCCAGATCACATGGCTGTAAGTGGTGGAAACAGATTGAAACAGAGGCAGGCTGGCTTCAAAATCTGCTCTCTTATCTACCATTTTATATCGTTTCATAAGGGCACCTCACTGAAAGCAGAAAGACGTGTTTCTCTTCAGATATCTCTGGTCCCAGACTAGCCTGCTTGCCTTCATTTCAAGCAGTGCATTTGTATTTTATTAATAAGCAGACATTTTTAAAAATTACCTCAGTTTATCTTCACAACCTAAATCAAAGCACCCAGCATAAGCAGTGGGTATTTTTAAAGGAAAACTGTCAAAATTTAAATATCTAAATGTAATAAATTATTGGATTTGTTTTTCTAGCTGATTTCTGGTTCACACTGAAGAAGAATTTATTCTGACACTGTTACAACTTTATGTATCTTGATTTGACCTGTATATAGTTCTCAGCTAATGGGTAATACAAGGTTTCCTGGGAGGTGATGAGGATTAATCAGATCAAATGTAAGAAGGACTTCCAACCATTCAGCCCGTTCAGCAGACATGCAATGAGCAGTTCTGGTGTGCTGTGAGCAAGGAAGACAAAGAAGAACAGGGCATCAGCTCTGAGCTGTTCAAAGTGGGCCAGGCAGACCTGCAATTAGAAAGGCTTCAGGATAGTATGACGAACCCTCCAGGAGTTGGAGCAAAGCGGGTGGAAGGAGGGAGCACAAACTGTACCTGGGCTTGAGGGAAGGCTTTGCTGATGCTGCACAAGGAAGAACTTCTGTCTTAGTCTGTGTTCCCCTAAGTAGTCCCTGAGAAAGCACAAGGAGCTTATTTGAGGGTAATCCCAAGAAGTATGGTGAAGGGGTAGGAAAGTGAGACAGAAAAGGTAAGAAAGCCAATAAAAGGTTTATTCACAAGATGGTTACAGCTATGGGCAACTAGGGCTCCATCCTGCTGGGTGCCCTCTGAGGGAATGTGTAGAATGTACCTCCGAACTGTCCCATCAAAGGATGAGGAAGCTGGGGTATTTTCCACCAACTGCCACCCCGCACTGGTTGAGGATTGCTCCTGAGGGTGCTAATTCCCTGTCACCTCACCCTGCTTCCCACATGGGCCGAGTCCTCCTGCAACAAGATAAAGCCTTCAGGCCAAGAGATGTCGGTGTGTGTAGCATAAGGCGTCCACAGTCTTCAGAAGCTGCAGGTGCCTCTGGGCTGAGCCAAGGGCATATGGATGGAGCACCAATACCTTCGGTTACACTCTCAATTAATGTTTGTTTGTTTTTAACATCTTTATTGGAGTATAATTGCTTTACAGTGGTGTGTTAGTTTCTGCTTTATAACAAAGTGAATCAGCTATACATATACATATATCCCCATATCTCCTCCCTCTTGCGTCTCCCTCCCATCCTCCCTATCCCACCCCTCTAGGTAGTCACAAAGCACCGAGCTGATCTCCCTGTGCTATGCAGCTGCTTCCCACTACCTATATATTTTACATTTGGGAGTGTATATATGCCCATGCCACTCTCTCACTTTGTCCCAACTTCCCCTTCCCCCTCCCCGTGTCCTCAAGTCCATTCTCTACGTCTGCATCTTTATTCCTGTTCTGCCCCTAGGTTCATCAGACCCCTTTTTTTTTTAGATTCCATATATATGAGTTAGCATACAGTACTTGTTTTTCTCTTTCTGACTTACTTCACTCTATATGACAGGCTCTAGGTCCATCCACCTCGCTACAAGTAACTCAATTTTGTCTCTTTTTATGGCTGAGTAATATTCTATTGCATATATGTGCCACATCTTCTTTATCCATTCATCTGTTGATGGACACTTAGGTTGCTTCCATGTCCTGGCTATTGTAAATAGAGCTGCAATGAACACTGTGGTACATGACTCTTTTTGGATTATGGTTTTCTCAGGGTATATGCTCAGTAGTGGGATTGCTGGGTCGTATGGTAGTTCTATTTTTAGTTTTTTAAGGAACCTCCATACTGTTCTCCATAGTGGCTGTGTCAATTTACATTCCCACTAACAGTGCAAGAGGGTTCCCTTTTCTCCACATCCTCTCCAGCATGTATTGTTTGTAGATTTTTTTTTTTTGTAGATTTTTTGATGATGGCCATTCTGACCCGTGTGAGGTGATACCTCTTTGTAGTTTTGATTTGCATTTCTGTAATGATTAGTGATGTTGAGCATCCTTTCATGTGTTTGTTGGCAATCTGTATATCTTCTTGGGAGAAATGTCTATTTAGGTCTTCTGCCCATTTTTGGATTGGGTTTTTGGTTTTTTTTGATATTGAGCTGCATGAGCTGCTTATAAATTTTGGAGGTTAATCCTTTGTCAGTTGCTTCATTTGCAAATATTTTCTCCCATTCTGAGGGTTGTCTTTTCGTGTTGTTTATGGTTTCCTTTGCTGTGCAAAAGCTTTTAAGTTTCATTAGGTCCCATTTGTTTATTTTTGTTTTTATTTCCATTTCTCTAGGGGCTGGGTCAAAAAGGATCTTGCTGTTATTTATGTCATAGAGTGTTCTGCCTATGTTTTCCTCTAATCAATTAACGTTTGAATGAATGAATAACTGAATCAGAAAATGGAGTTGACATTTGAGCTGGGTCAAGGAATGGAAGTTGAGTGCAGTGGGGCCAGAGTGGGAAGGTAGGGCAGACTGCTATAATGGAAAGACATGTTTTAAGTTCAGATGAACATGGATTTAAATCTCAGCTTTACCATTTCCTGAGTGACCTGGAATATTACATTTAAGCTCAATTTTCTCATTTGTAAAATGAGAATAACAATATCTACTTCATAAGTCTGTTGTCAGGATTAAATAGAATAGTATCTGTAAAGTTACTGGCACATAGTAGGTGTTGTATACATAGTGGCCAGGATTGCAATAGGCTGTCACAAAATGGCAGCTACAATTGTTAATCCCTGGGAGCAGGACTGATGTAAGCAAATATTTAGTTCAGGGAGCAAGTTAGCTATGTCTCGGGCATAGTGACCTGTTTAGCTTGGCTAGAGGCTAGAAATACAGGTTGAGGCCTTGCACGTCTTTAAGACTTAGCTCAAATGGTACCTCCCTTTCACTTCTCACCACTGCATTCAGCCTTTGCTCCCACCTCCTATTGACACTGCTCTTCCTAAGGCCAACTACCCCAATTTAACAGTCTATTTCAAAAGGTCCTTTCTTCCCAACTTTAACAAATTATGAAATATCGCTGCATGCAAAAGACAATAGAAAATAAAATAATGATCCCCCATGTGGTCCTATCCAGTTAAAGAAGTGAATTATTACAATACGTGAAGCCCTCTTGTATCCCTTTCTTCTTCCAATCTTCCTGCTCTTTTCTGGAGGTAACCAAATTCCTGAGTGGATTTAGTATTTAATATTCACGTGTATATTTTTATAATCTTACTACATAAGTATACCAAAGTAATGTATGGTATTATTTTACATATATTCAAACTTTATGTAAGTGGTATCATACTATACTTATCCTTCTGTGACTTTTTTCATTCAACATTCTAGGTTTGAGATTTATTTACATTGGTGTACATCCTCTGCTTTAGCCATTTTACTGCTGTGTAGCATCATTCCAAATGTAACTAAGGATTTCCCCGGTGGTCCAGTGGTCAAGAATCCACCTTCCAATGCAGGGGACGTGGGTTTGATCCCTGGTTGGGGAACTAAGATCCCACATGCCATGGGGCAACTAAGCCCACATGCCACAACTACTGAGCCCACGAGCCTCAAGAGCCCGCATGCTGTAAACTTCAGAGCCCACGCACCACAACTAGGGGGAGAAAACCCACACGCCACAACTAGAGAGTAGCCCGCGCGTGGCAACGAAAGTTCCTACCGCAACGAAGATCCCGTGTGCTGCAACTAAGACCCAACACAGCCAAAAATAAATAAAAAAGATAAAAAATATACAAATGTAACTAATACTTTGAACAAGCACAACATTTGGGAGGTCATGTGAAAGCAGCTTTATTTTTGTTTTCCACTGACCCCTTAAATTTATTCTACAGAGTTACTTCTTCCCTTGCTCCTAGATAAAATTTAGGGTGGGCCTCCTAACTTTTCTGATCACTCTTCGGTAGTGAAAAGTGTTCTGGTCCCTTTAGTTACAAAACACAGTCTCGGAAGGCATTTGAATCTGTGTCATGGGGTGCTTTGGTGAGTTCTTTGGAGACTCACCTGCCCATAATGGAGATCTGTCACTCGCATTTCTCTGATGTGGGCAAAAACATCTTTCCCAAATCTGGACAGCTGCATGTAAATCAATGAAGTTAGAACACTCCCTCACACCAAAAATAAACTCAAAATGGCTGAAAGACTTAAATATAAGACATGACACCGTAAAACTCCTAGAAGAGAACATAAGTAATACATTCTCTGACATAAATCACAGCAATGTTTTCTTAGGTCAGTCTCCCAAGGCAATAGAAATAAAAGCAAAAATAAACAAATGGGACCTAATCAAACTTATAAGCTTTTGCACAGCAAAGGAAACCATAAACAAAACGAAAAGACAACTTACAGAATGGGAGAAAATGTTTGCAAATGATGCAACCAACAAGGGCTTAATTTCCAAAATATATAAACAGCTCATACAACTCAATAACAGAAAAACAAACAACCCAATCAAAAAATGGGCAGAAGACCTAAACAGACATTTCTCCAAAGACATACAGATGGCCCATGGGCACACGAAAAGATGTTCAATATTGCTAATTATTAGAGAAATGCAAGTCAAATCTACAGTGAGGTACCACTTCACACCAGTCAGGATGGTCATAATTTAAAAAGTCTACAAATAATAAATGTTAGAGAGGGTGTGGAGAAAAGGGAACCCTCCTACACTGTTGGTGGGAATGTAAGTTGGTGCAGTCACTATGAAAAACAATATGAAGATTCCTTAAAAAACTAAAAATAGAGTTGCCATATGATCCAGCAATCCCACTCCTGGAGAAAATATATATCTGGAGAAAACTATAATTCAAAAAGATACGTGCACCCCAATGTTCATAGCAGCACTATTTACAACAGCCAAGACATGGAAGCAACCTAAATGTCCATTGACAGATGAATGGATAAAGAAGATGTGGTATATATACAATGGAATATTACTCAGCCATAAATAAGAATGAAATAATGCCATCTGCAGCAACATGGATGGTCCTAGAGATTATCATACTAAGTGGAGTAAGTCAGACAGAGAAAGACAAATGCCATCTGATATCACTTACATGTGGAATCTAAAATATGATACAAATGAACTTATTTACAAAATAGAAACAGACTCACAGACATAGAAAACAAACTTATGATTACCAAAGGGGAAAGGGGGTTGGGGGGGGTTAAATTAGGAGTTTGGGATTAGCAGATACAAAGTACTATATATAAAACAGATGAACAACAAGGTCCTACTGTATAGCACAGGGAACTATAGTCAATATTCTGTAATAAACCATAATCGAAAAGAATATGAAAAAGTATGGCTCACACATGCATTCTTTGCCCAGACCAACTCCTAGAGCACAGGTCCATTCTAACATGATTTCTGTACCTCTCCTCTTTCCATCTCCAATTCCCAAGCCTTTTGTTACCCTCAATGTGGTACAAAGTAAAGAATTGCAGACTGGTTTTCAAAAATCTTTTTTGCAAGTCCTGCACAGTGATCCTGCATTTCACTTTGGAATGAGACTAAAACAGTTCAATTTTAACATCTGTCACATATTTGATAAAGATACTATATTTATCCAGTCTCCTGATTATCATTTAAATCATTTGCAATGTTCTACTGTCATGAATAATGCATCAAGGAATAGTCTTGACTTTTTTTATCCATATCTCACATGGACATATATACGCAATTTTATTTTGCATATATATCTAAGAGTATAGTTGCTTGACCAGAGGGTATGTATATCTTAACTTTTACTAGATATTGTCAGATTGTTCTTCTAGATGGTTTTATGAGTTTTTACTCTCTAGAGCAATGTATGAGAGTTCCAATTTCTCCACATCTTCTCCAAAACTTGCTCTTGCTAGACTTTTAGATTTTAGTCAATTTGATGATGATGGGGTTCAGGGCAGGCCACCCCCAAATAAGCCACTTTGGCATAATGATTATTTTGAATTAAATTGAATTACTTAAGAAACAGCTGATGCAAAAAGGGCACTCTGGTGATTCAGTTGTTAAGACTCCACGCTCCCAATGCAGGGGGCCCAGGTTCAGTCCCTGGTCAGGGAACTAGGATCCCACATGCTGCAGCTAGAGAAGCCCACGCACCGCAATGAAGACCCAGTGCAGCCAAAATGAATAAATAAATAAATAAATAAATAAATAAATAAATAACTAAATTAAAAAAAAAGAAGAAGGACACTCTGACCCTCCTTTGTACCCCTGCAAACAGGAAGTAAATCTCCCACGTGAAAGGTACCCACCCTGTACCAGGAGGTAGAGAGAAATCCTTATCAGCCATAGAGAATTTAGAGCCAAGAAGGCTGTATAAACAAAGTTTGTTACTTCTTTACTAAATTACTACCCCAAGACCAAACTTCTTTGTCTTGTCAATTCTTCACAAATTTATTTATTTTTTCTGTTTGTTTGTTTTTGTTTTTTGTCTAAAAGGTATAAAAGTTGCCTTCTTTGGTCATGTCTTTGGGTCCTATACTTATAAGACCTCTGTATATAAAAAATTAATTTTTTTCTCTGGTTAATTTGTCTTGTGTCAATTTAATTATTAGACCAGTCAAAAGAACCAAGAGGAGTAGGGGGAAATTTTCCCCTCCCTGACAATGGTATGTTAACATATTTCACTCTTGTTTTAATTTACATTTTAATTTTCAGATTTATTCAGCTTTTATTTTGTGGTTAGAACTTTTGGAGTCTTATTTAAGAACTCTTACTGTACCCTGAGGTCAAAAATATTCTAGATTGACCCCCTTTTTTTTTTTGGCTGCATTGGGTTTTCGTTGCTGCTTGGGCTTTCTCTAGTTGCGGTGAGCAGGGGCTACTCTTCATTGAGGTGCACGGGCTTCTCATTGCAGTGGCTTCTCTTGTTGCGGAGCACGGGCTCTAGGTGCGCGGGCTTCAGTAGTTGCAGTGCATGGGCTTAGTAGTTGTGGCACACGGGCTTAGTTGCCCCACAGCATGTGGGATCTTCCTGGCCCAGGGATCTAACCCGTGTCCCCTGCATTGGCGGTCAGATTCTTAACCACTGTGCCACCAGGGAAGTCCCCAAAAATATTCTCCCATAGTTTCTTCTAAAAGGTTTATATACTTTTTTTTCGTATCAAGTCTGATCTACCTAACATTGATAGGGATCTACTTTCCCCCCCATATGGGTAACTAATTGCTCTCAAAATATTTGTTGAATAATCCATCATTTTCCCCACTGATTTGTAAGGCCACCTTGCTATATATTAAGTTTCCGTTTAGGTGTTGGTCTCTTTCTGGGCTTTTTATTCTATTTCCTTGTGGACATTTAAGTCCTTACCTTACTAGACTTCTTGGCATTGGATCCTACTGACACTCTCCTAAACATTACTCTCCTGACCTCAGTAATGGTTCTTGTCTTTTCTCCTTTCTCTGATTGCCATGTACATGTTGGTTTTCCCCAGGGGCAATTCTCTGTTCATGGCTTTTCTCACTCTACACCCATGGAGAAAAATCTTTTTTGCCTAAAAGCTAATTCAAGGAAAACATGTTTACTGAGTGCATTTAAAAAATACACTTTTGTTTTGCAATAGTTTTAGATTTGCAGAAAATTTGCAAGGATAGTACAGAGACTTTTTGTAGACCTTCACCCAGTTTCCCCTACTGTTAACATCCTATGCCACCATGGTGCATTTTTTACAACGAAGTAACCAACATTGGTACATTACTATTAACTAAAACACTTTATTTGGCTTTCACCTATTTTCCCCCAAAGCCCTTTTTATGTTCCATGATCCCATCCAGGATATTATGTTACATTTAGTCATCATGTCCCCCTAGCCTATTCTGGCCTGTGGCAGTTTCTCATACTTTCCCGTCCTTGATGGCTTTGACAGTTTTGAGAAGCACTGGCCAGGTTTTCTTGCAGAATGTCCCTCAGTTTGGTTTTGCCTGATGTTTTCCCATGGTTAGAGTGAAGTCATAGGTTTTGGGGAGAAAGACCAATGAGGTGAAGTGCCATTCTCATCACATCATATCAAGGGTACATGTTTTTAACATGACTTATCAATGATGATGTTAACCTTGATCGCCTAGCTGCGTCAGTGTTTGACAGGTTTCTTCACTGTATAATTGTGCCCCAGCCTCTACCTCCACCACCCCTTTCTAAGTGCATTTTAAAAACTCAAATGGAATGAAAAATGAAATAAATCTTCATTCAATACCATGGAGAAAAAAATTATTGTAATTTAGGTTACTCACTTTATTGACCAGAAGATTGTCACAAAGAAATTGACATTCCTTTTTATCCATTAATATTTTAATGTCTGGGCATATTTGATTTATCACTTATCCTGCTTTTAACTGTACCTATATGCTGATGACTCACAAATCTTTCCCAGTCCTGACCTCTCCTCAGATCTGTCACTTCATGTATTCAAGCTCCTGCTAAATATTTCCCCTCTGATGTCTCAGAGACACTTCAAATTCAGTATACCTCAAACTGAACTTTTCATATCCCCTCCATTACTCTCCCATCTTCTCCTTCAATGTTCTCTTGCTCAGTGAATGGCACCAAGTCTAATCATTTGCCCAAGCCATAAATCCACCCTCCACCTCATAGGCTGAGTGACTTTTCTAAAACACAAACCTGTCTATAGCACCACTTCCTTGGTTATAATATTTAATCCCATTCTAGGCTTCTGTTTCTCTCTTTGGTCTCATTTCTTAGCACTCCCGGTCTGTCCTTTACCCTCCACGAATAACAAAAGGCATGTGGTTCTTTGCACAGGTCCTGAGGTTTTATGCCTCTGTGTTTTTATTCAGGCTGTTACCCTGCCTGGAGGAGCTCCCTCCTCCACCTCTGCCCTCTATCTTCTTATCCTTCAAGACTCAGCCTAGCCATTTCCGCTTTGTAAGCCTCAGGCATCTTACCCCATTCAGTCTCTCCCACTAGACTGTGACTCCTGAGGGTAGGGACCATATGTGATTCATCTTTGTACCCGCTTCCCTCTCAGCTCAGCATAGTGCCTGCCAGTCAGACTGAAGTCGCTCAGAAAATGTTTGTGACCAAGCCGGTCTTCCATTTTGCTCCCAGGACACTTAAAACAGTCATTACCTCCTACGGTAATTATTAGTCAAAATGCCTGGCGTGCCACTGGAGGGGAGCTCCAGGAAGACAGGCTGAGTCTGATTCATCCTAAAGGCCCAGTGCTTGGAATGCTTAATAAGTATCTGTTGGATGAATGCTTGGAGTAGGAACATTAAAAATTGAATTGCTATGACTCTTCAACAAAACTTCAGCCAAACCATACTAAGGGAATTTTTCTTTGTCAGGAAGGCATTACCCAATCCACTTAAGTACATAAGAAATACATAGCTAAACATGGTGTGAAAATGGCTAAATAGGTAATGTGAGCATCACTGGGTAAAAAAATTTAAAGCTAAATTATTTCTCATAAAAGTAACATTACAAAATAGGCATCAATTTCCTTTAGCCAGCTGCAGTAATCCACAATAAGATAGAATTAATCTATGCCTAAAGCATTACTGTTCAGAAAAAGTAAAAAGGTAATTGAAAAGTTGCAAAATTCAGCAACTGGAATCAGGAGTGCTCCAAGAATTAGGTCTAAAGGAGACTGAGAATCCAGCACTCAGAAAAGGAGAGGCTGGGCATGAATGGGAGGAGATGAGGGTAGGGGTGATGTAAGACTAAGTAGAAGAAAGTTTGGCAATCAGGACAGGAAGAAAATAGTTTGACGGTGGAAAGTGCCTGGCAAGTAAAATGAGAACCTGGCAAGGGAAGGACAGGTGACAAATCAATTACAACAGATCTTGCCTGCCATTGTCTGGGCTTCGGAAATAAGTTGATGAGGTTTGGATTTAATAAATATTAAAATTCTAAGAACACTTAAGAACTGCCGAGGGAGGCTGTGGAACAATCATCATATGAGCAGATTTCTAAGGCTAGACTAGAACCCATCTATTATGGATGGTTTGAGACCAACACATCCATCCTGCTACCACAGAGAGAATTTAATGATCCTGCAGGCCTTCTTTTCAAACTTCTGAAAGGCTGGGGTGGGCAGAGAGGAAGGTTAAATGGTGCTAACTTTCATTCTGTTGTTTTATCATGGATTCCCTGCTATGATTATTGTATTAATTCAGGTACAACTGACAAGCATTTTTCTCTAAACAAAAGAAGAGATTTTTTTTTTGACGAATCCTTCCCAATTTTATTTTTATTTATTTATTTTTAGTTTTTATTTTATATTGGAGTAGAGTTGATTTATGATGTTGTGTTAGTTTCAGGTGTGCAGCAAAGAGATTCAGTTATACATATACATATATCTATTCTTTTTCAGGTTCTTTTCCTACATGGGCAATTACAGAACATTGAGTAGAGTTCCCTGTGATATACAGTAGATCCTTGTTGATTATCTATTTTATATATAGTAGTGTGTATATGTTAATCCCAAACTCTTAATTTATCCCTCCCCCTGACCTTTCGCCTTTGGTAACCATAAGTTTCTTTTCGAAGTCTGTGAGTCTGTTTCTGTTTTATAAATAAGATCATTTGTATCATTTTTTGGATTCCACATATAAGTGATATCATATGATATTCGTCTTTCTCTGTCTGAGTTCACTTAGTATGATAATCTCTAGGTCCATCCATGTTGCTGCAAATGGCATTATTTTCTTCTTTTTTTATGGCTGAGTAATATTCCATTGTACATATGTATCACGTCTTCTTTATCCTTTCCTCTGTTGGTGGTATTTAAGTTGCTTCCATGTCTTGGCTATTGTAAAAGTACTGCTTTGAACATTGGGGTGCATGTATCATTTTTTTTTTAACATCTTTATTGGAGTATAATTGCTTTACAATGGTGTGTTAGTTTCTGCTGTATAACAAAGTGAATCAGCTATATGCATACATATATCCCCATATCCCCTCCCTCTTGCGTCTCCCTCCCACCCTCCTTATCCCACCCCTTTAGGTGGTCACAAAGCACCCAGCTGATCTCCCTGTGCAATGAAGCTGCTTCCCACTAGCTATCTACTTTACATTTGGTATGTGTGTATGTCAATGCTACTCTCTCACTTCATCCCAGCTTACCCTTCGCCCTCCCTGTGTCCTCAAGTCCATTCTCTATGTCTGCATCTTTATTCCTGTCCTGGCCCTAGGTTCGTCAGAACCTTTTTTTTTTTCTTTTTTAGATTCCATATATATGTGTTAGCATATGGTATTTGTTTTTCTCTTTCTGACTTCCTTCACTCTGTATGACAGACTCTAGGTCCATCACTACAAATAACTCAATTTTGTTTCGTTTTATGGCTGAGTAATATTCCATTGTATATATGTGCCACATCTTCTTTATCCATTCATCTGTCGATGGACACTTAGGTTGCTTCCATGTCTTGGCTATTGTAAATAGTGCTGCAATGAACATTGTGGTACATGACTCTTTTTGAATTACGGTTTTCTCAGGGTATATGCCCAGTAGTGGGATTGCTGGGTTATATGGTAGTTCTATTTTTAGTTTTTTAAGGAACCTCCATACTGTTCTCCATAGTGGCTCTATCAATTTGCATGTATCTTTTTGAATTATGGTTTTCTCTGGATATATGCCCAGGAGTGGGATTGCTGGATCATATGGTAGCTCTATTTTTAGGTTTTTTAAGGAGCCTCCATACTGTTCCCTATAGTGACTGTACCAATTTACATTCCCACCAAAATAAAAGATTTAATTGTTGGTCTTTATTGCTGTCCAATTTTTATATACAGTCTTTGCCCTACATTTACATACCCATAACAGTAAAATTCCACTTGATAAGTATATTTGGAATTTGCAGTAACTTGAACAGGGGCTGGGTTAAAGTTGAACTTTGCTTAGCAAACCCTTTCCATCATGGATTAAAATTCAGATTTAAACAAAATTTGGGAGTGCATAGGGTGACAAGTATCCTTGAACACTTTGAAAGCACTATTTCGTGATAGGAAACTGAGGTGATGGTTACCCTCTGCAGCAGCATTTTAGGAGAGATTGTCTGCTCCCATGTTCATCTCCCCACTAGACTCTGAACTCTACAAGGGCAGGGGCTCTGGCTTATTTGCTGGGTGTTCCCACCATTCAACCCAGGTTGGCACACATAAAGGGTGTACAGTGAGTTTTCTGGTAAAATCAGTCAATCAGTGGAAAACCTGCTGGGATTTGGAAGTCCTGTCTTAGGACAGGATGAGAACTATCTTATTTTAGGGAGTTTTACTAAAGTTTATATCCAGGTTCCACCAATTACTGACAAATGTGTGATCTAGGACCTTGACTCAACCTCAGAGCCTCAGATTTCTCATCTGTAAAGTAAGGATAGTGGTAGTACCTATCACATAGAGTTATTTTGAGGTTTCAGTGAGACAATGCACTGTCCTATCAGATACCAAGTCTTCTATAAAACAGGGTCTCTCTACCTCGGTGCCACTGACACGTGGGGTGGGATAATTCCTTGTTGTGGGGACTGGTCTGTGCATTGTAGGGTGTTTAGCAGCATTTCTAGCTTCTACCCTTAGATGCCAGTAGCACTCCCAACCTCTGTTATGACAGCCAAAAATGTCTCCTGATTTGCCAAATGTCCCCTGGGAGGTAAAATCACCCTTAGTTGAGAACCACTGCTATAAAGTTCCAGTAATTGCTGTGTTATTGGTACAAGGATAGACAAATAGATGCATGGAACAGAAGAGAGAGATCAAAAATAGACTCCTGCATATATGGAATGTGATATATGATAGAGATGGAATTACATATCAGTGGAGAAGAGACAGACTGTTTAGTAAATGGTGCTGGAGCAATTGACTGAAAAAATTTACAATTCTATCTCATATCATTCATAAAAACTTATAGAAGAAAATAGGGGAGAATATCTTCATTGTTTCAGGGTAAGAAGGATTTCTTAAACAGGACACAAAGAGCACAAAACATGAAGGAAAATGTTTATACCTTTTATGTCAAAAATTATGTAGGTCAATGGCATCATAGACAAAGTGAAAATCTAAGTGGCAAATTGGACGAAATTATTTGTGACCTGATATCCAACAAAAGATATGTATTTAGAATATAATGATAAAGTACCATTCAATACCTAAAGGCTGCTGTATTAGTTTCTTAGGCATGCTGTAACAAATTACCACAAACTGAGTGGCTTAAAACAACAGAAATATACCTCCATAGTTCTGGAGGCTAGAAGTCCAAAATCAAGGTGTCAGCAGCTCTGGTTCCTTCTGGAGGCTCTAAGGGAGAATTGTTCCATGCCTCTTTCCCAGCTTCTGGTGGTTGCCAGCAATCCTTGGCATTTCTTGGCTTATAGCTGCATCACTCTAATCTCTGCCTTTGTTTTTACATGTTCTTCTTCCTTGTGTCACTGTCTGCGTCTTAACACGGGCTTCTTAGAACACTAATCATTATATTTGGGCCCACCCTGATCTAGTATGACTCCATCTTAACTTGATTGCATCAGCAAAGACCCTACCTCCAAATAAGGTCACATTCTTAGGTTCTGGCGGACATGGAGTATTTATTTATTTATTTATTTATTTATTTTTGGCTGCCTTGGGTCTTCATTGCTGCGCATGGGCTTTCTCTAGTTGTGGCGATCAGGGGCTACTCTTTGTTGCGGTGCATGGGCTTCAGTAGTTGTGGCTCACAGGTTTCAGTAGTTGTGGCTCGTGGGCTCTACAGTGCAGGCTCAGTAGTTATTGTGCATGAGCTTAGTTGCTCTGCAGCATGTGGGATCTTCCTGGGCCAGGGATCGAACCTGTGTCCCCTGCATTGGCAGGTGGATTCTTTTTTTCCTTTTGTTTTTTAATGTTTATTTATTTATTTATTTATTTTCTTATTAGTCATCCATTTTATACACATCGGTGTATACATGCCAATCCCAATCTCCCAATTCATCACACCACCACCCCCACCTCCTGCCACTTTCCCCCCTTGGTGTCCATACTTTGTTCTCTACATCTGTGTCACTATTTCTGCCTTGCAAACCAGTTCATCTGTACCATTTTCTAGGTTTCACATATGTGTGTTAATATACAATATTTGTTTTTCTCTTTCTGACTTACTTCACTCTGTATGATAGTCTCTAGATCCACCCATGTCACTACAAATACCCAATTTCTTTCCTTTTTATGGCTGAGTAATATTCCATTGTATATATGTGCCACATCTTCTTTATCCATTTGTCTGTCGATGGGCATTTAGGTTGCTTCCATGACCTGGCTATTGTAAATAGTGCTGCAATGAACAATGAGGTGCATGTGTCTTTTTGAATTATGGTTTTCTCTGGGTATATGCCCAGTAGTGGGATTGCTGGATCATATGGTAATTCTATTTTTAGTTCTTTAAGGAACCTTCATACTGTTCTCCATAGTGGCTGTATCAATTTACATTCCCACCAACAGTGCAAGAGGGTTCCCTTTCCTACACACCCTCTCCAGCATTTGTTGTTTGTAGATTTTCTGATGATGCCCATTCTAACTGGTGTGAGGTGATACCTCATTGTAGTTTTCATTTATATTTCTCTAATAATTAATGATGTTGGGCAGCTTTTCATGTGCTTCTTGGCCATCTGTATGTCTTCTTTGAAGAAATGTCTATTTAGGTCTTCTGCCCATTTTTGGATTGGGTTGTTTGTTTTTTTAATATTGAGCTGCATGGGCTGTTTATATACTTTGGAGATTAATCCTTTGTCCGATGATTCATTTGCAAATATTTTCTCCCATTCTGAGGGTTGTCTTTTCGTCTTGTTTATGGTTTCCTTTGCTGTGCAAAAGCTTTTAAGTTTCATTAGGTCCCATTTGTTTATTTTTGTTTTTATTTCCATTACTCTAGGAGGTGGATCAAAAAAATATCTTGCTGTGATGTATGTCAAAGAGTGTTCTTCCTATGTTTTCCTCTAAGAGTTTTATAGTGCCTGGTCTTATATTTAGGTCTCTAATCCATTTTGAGTTTATTTTTGTGTATTTGTGTATGGTATACTTACTAGGAAGATGCTATAATTCTCAATAACCTGAGAAGCTTCTACCAATTGTCTTAGCCCGCAGCGGTGAAGCAGAAGCAGATAGTTTTCAAGAGCTCCCTGGGAAGCTACTATGGCTCTTATGTCTGCCCACATATCTGCTGTAATTATCTCCAGAGAATAATGGTCTCCCCTCTTCTGCTCTCCATTTCATCTTGGAGAACTTACTGTTTACATGCCTCAGACCACTAGACCCCTGGAAAATTCGTCAATGTAACAGTCTCCTGAATTTTTATGTTTATTTCCCACCTTCTGGCACTCATGTGTCTTATAAAAGCATCCAATGTATTTGATAAGCAACTTCCTGTTCATTAGGTACAGTCAGCAAGATGTTATCAAGGCAGTGAATCAACTATCTATGGAAGTTGGTTAGGTGATATGGAAAGGAGATATGATCAAAGTCTCTACAGTCTAGATTATGACAGAGATTTGGAGAGTTGACACAGACTTGAGGCAAGATACTGAAGGTGTAACTGTCTCTGCCAATAAAAGTGCACTGCTCTGGTTGTGTTTGCACATGCACACACATTCACGTGTCTCTCCCCTGCCCCCATGCACACCAGAGAGCGAGAGAGAGAGAGAGTGAGCGCTACCTTATCTCTGACAGTTAAATGCTCCACTTGGTCTCTGCCACTCTTATCACACATTGAATTCAGGGAGCCCATTTCAATGGCAGCATCACCCACTGTCATTTCTGACTTGTAGAGAATGGCCAATACAGAGCCTTTCAAGGATGCTAGTGCTCCCCTCACCAATAGAATTTTCAGAGTCTGGGTGAAAATAGTGTCCTAATTTTTAGGACACTGTTGTAAGTGATCATTTTGCCATCTTTAAAACAGAAGTCTTATCTGTTGCCCTTTCAGACCACTTAATCTGGCTTTCATTCCTATCATTTCAATGCTCTTATTTAAGATTACCAATAACCTGGTGTTACTAAATCCAAGGGACACTTCAACCTTTAGCAGCATATAACTATTTCTGTTCTTGGCTTCCATGTTGCCATTCTCTTTTGAAGAGATGTACATCTCTTCCTTGTACATCTTGATGGTTTCTTCTCTGTCCCAAGGCTGGCCCTTCCTCCACTATTCATCTTCTAATGTTAGGGTACCTTAGGACTATTTTCTCAGCTCTTGTTTTTTCTTGCCACACTAACCTTTCTCCTTAGCTCATCTCATACATCTCAGGTCTTTACGTGGGTTGTTCTCTCTTCCTAGAATACTCTTCATTCCCTTGTTACTTGGCCGATTTCTGGTCTTCAGATGTCAACCTAAACGTGACTGCCCCAGAGATTTTCTTGATGCCTTAGGCTAGGTTAGGAACACTTTTCAAGCACTCAGTATTTCCCCTTTATAATAATTACATTTATAATTACTATTCCATGTTTCATTTCCCACTAAATTGTAAGCACCTGGAGAACAGGGGTAGTGTTAATACCTAACATAATCCCTGGCATATGAGTGGTGTTCAATAAATATTTATAGATTATTCATAGATGAATATGGAAGCAAAGGTCAAATTTGATTTAGTTCAAATTGTTGAATAACTGTGGCTCAACCTTATTTGTTGATTAATCTATACATTACCTATAATTTATAATAACTCCTTTTTCTTGTATTCTTATATACTAAGTCTCTTTCTAGGCAATATCTTCAATCCCATTGCTCTATTTGCATGTAATTATGCCAACATCATGCTGTTTTTTAAAAAATAAACGTTTATTTTGGAATAATTTTAGATTTACAGAAAAGTTACAAGGAAAGTACAGGGAGTTCCCACATACCCTTCACCCAGTTTCCCCCACTGTCAAAATCTTACATTACTGTGGTACATTCGTCAAAACTAAGAAACTAACATTGGTACGTTACGGTTAACTAAAGGCTAGACTTTGATTTTCACCAGTTTTTCCATTAATGTCCTTTTTCTGTTCCAGGTCCAATCCAGGGTACCACATAGCATTTAGATGCTATGTTTTTTCAATCTCTCTGGTCTGTGATAGTTTCTCAGTATTTCTTTGTTTCTCATGACCTTGATGGTCTTGAGGAATACTAGCTAATTATTCTGTAGAATGTCCCCCAATCTGGGTTTGTCTGATGTTTTTCTCAAGATTAGACTGGGCTTATGGGCTTTTGGAAAGAGTATGACAGAAGTGAAGTGCCCTTCTCATCATACTCTATCGGGGTAAATGACACTCATATGACATCTCTGATGATGTTAAGTTTCATCACTTAGTTAAGGTCATGTTTGCCAGTTTTCTCCACTACAAAGTTACTATTTTTCCCTTTCCCTGTCCTGTCCTTTTATAGAGGGTCAGTAAGTATAGTCCACTCTCAGAGCAGAAAGGGCAGGAATTAAGCTATATGTCCTAAAGGTGGGATTTGCATTTACATAATTATTTGAAATTCTTCTGAAAGGGAGACTTATCACTGTATTATAGTTTTTACCACATTTAAAGTTTCTGTGAAGGGGTAACCATCACTCATTTTTTATTTTATATTCCTCCAGAAGATATTCAAATTATCTTTAAATCATGTTATAATTTAAAAATTAATATGATGACTCATTAGAATTGCACTTAACAATACATTAATTGGGGAAGGACTGACATCCAGGAGTACGGTACCTGTCTCCATTTAGTCAAATCTTCCTTTAGATCTCTAGGAATTATTATGTGCTAATAACTAAGTTCTGGAAGCACATAAGCAGATATGCAAGAATCTGTTTTGTAGTCAGACACTGCAGTCCTGTGGCTTGACGGTCATTCTGAAGAAGATAGAAATGATGTCCAGGCCACCCCAGGGAAGAAACTTATCAGAGATATAAAGTTTGATGTTGTTATTGAATTTTGCTACATCAAAGTAAAATATACAGAAAACAAGATTATGAAACTCAGAATGAGGTTTGGGGAAAAGGCTGCCAAAAAAATGTGTTCAGTGAGGTCAGGGAACAGAATTGATTCATCTTTGTATTCCCCACTCTAACACACGCTGGCAAACATGAGCACTTGCTGAATGTCTGTTGAATAAATGAATAAATCAGTGAATAAATATTCACTTACAGTCTTGGCTTTAAATTGTTGGCCACACCAAAGATGTGTTTTGATCATTGTTATGATACAGCAACTTCCATGGATGATCCATTTTACATGCTCATATTATTTGAATGACTTGTTTGATTTTTCATTAGCGTCAAGCGTATTTCACATGCAAGTTTAAACGGTGACAGAATCACTAAAAATGGCATAAACTTAACAGCATTAAACGTATGCCTACTACCAGTCCAACATATTGAGATATAATTCTATAGAAAATTGTGTTTAAAAAGCAGAATCTAAAATCACATCCAAACGGTTATTTTAATGATAAAACAAATCGTTTGCACATGGTAACAGGCATATATTGTTTATGCTGCTTAGCGCCCATTTTCTCTTTTTCCTAAGAGCACATATGTTTTGTTTTGAAGGAAACCACTTCTCACCAGTTCTCAGCCATGTGTTGGGTCCTGATAATTCAGGTCAATCTAAACATCACCTCCCTGGCAATAGTGGTTGGCTCAGGGTTGGACAGGTAACCCAATCAGAGCCCATTTGCTAAGGCTTGATGAGGTGTGAGAATGTGGGATCTAGAACTTCTGCAGCTGTTTTGCTACCACACTGGGAGGGCCTGGAACTTGCTAAGGTCACCATATGGAGCCTGAGGATAAAGCAACACAGTGGTAGGCAGAATAGTGTAGTCGAAAGAAACTTGGTACTTACTTGGTGACTTAGTTCAAGCTGCTGGGTCAAGCCTCATATGAAACTAGACTTATCAACAACTCCTTTATTGTTTAGTCATTTGCAGGTGAAATACCTGATAGATATACAGGCAAGGACTTGAAGGGAACATGGAAAAATGAAAAGAGTTTTGATTTGTTGCAGTGGTGAGACAGAGTAATTTTTTTCTTTCCTTGACTTCTACTAATGTTCTTTATATGACTGACAAGGGTTTCTGGATGTTAAAAACAAAATCTTAAAAGACAAAAGGTCATAATAGGCACAGTATTATAAATGTTGTACATTTAAAATATAGCATTTACGTAAATATTATGACAGTTCTCTTAATTCTCAACTATATTAAGCATGAACAAGTAGGAACAAGCAGGAGGCTCAGTGTTAGATCACATGCCCTCAGAATGAAAGCAAGGTTATACAAGTGCATATAGTGAATATATAGCTTACCAGTGGCCTTACCAGTATTCGACCCTTTTCAAATCTTAATAGAAAAAACAAAGACTGTAAGCTCTAAATCTGGGTTTGTCAGTGCACTAAAAGAAGAGAATGCAACTGCACAGCAAACATTTCACAAGTAACCATGCTTCATTTTGCTCTCAGATCCCTGCATCGCTGCCACCTCTGCTGAACACCAACCCCAGCTCCCAGGAGTCAAGGGCTGAGCCTCGCTCTCTGGCATCCTCCTTTATGAAGTATGATCCAAAGTAGTCCCTTACCCCTTTCAGCTGTCAGAGAGCTGCATTTCAAAGATCCTTTTGGTTTCTGATTACTTAGGAGAAGAGGGGAAATACAAGACAGAAGAAAGACTCCAGGGACAGAGAGCGGAGTGAAAAGTGACAAGAGCCTCTTTAAGTAGAAATGCTTAAAGTGAAGGACACTAAGAAATGACAAAAATACTTTGCCTTTACAAAGACTAAGCAGTTTACAAAAGCAACACAGGCATCTTTTAAATGTTACTGGATTTTATTAACACTGTCTCCAAAATACAGTATATGTAAATTCAACTAACAGAAGTAACCCTAGGAGTGAAGAAAAGACAAGACCTTGTAATTTCAATTCCTCACTTTGTATATATGGACATTAGCCAAGGTGCCTTTGGGTGTGCTCAGTAGCAAAGCCACTCTACCCCCTTCTGAGGGCTGTGTCTGTCTCATTTATGGTCATGATACTGGACACTTAGAGGTTACATCTTTGAGTTTGACCCATTCGGTTTGATTCGAGCACCAAAGCCTTTATCACTTCTCAATGAATCAATATTTCTATTAATATTTACGTTTAAAACTCTTAAATATTTAGGCCCTGTACGAAAACCCCACAGCAAGAACCTGCACTCTGTTTGACCTAAAACTTGACTAAAATAATGAATGGTTTTAGTGAATCATTGAGTTTGGAAGGATCTGAAAATGTGAGTTTTTTTCTGGTTTGTTTACAGAAGTTTCATGTATTTAACAACATAATTATATCATTTAGTTCATGCCTCCCCTTAACCCCTTCAGCACCCAGACTTTCCCTCTCAAAATAGCACATAAAAACACTTTAGATTTTATTCAAGTATTTGAGAAGCATTTTTTGATTGCCCATTTTGCCCAGTCCTTGACTTCTAAGTATTCAGTCTGCTAAATGATATGGACAGGTAAACAGACAATTTCCATACAAAGCGACAGAGATAGGAGCACTATGCCCAGGAGAGGGAAGGCTTCCCAGGCCACAGGGCAGGATAGAATAAATGGGAGTTACCCAAGTAAGGAAGGGGAGAAGGGTCTTTTGAGTCAGAAGAAGCAGCATGTACCAGACTCGAGAATTAAGTTCACAGAAATCGTGGGTACTTGTTGCTAATTTAGCAAGGCCAAATCGTAGCTGGAGGAGTGGGGACAGGGTAGGTCAAGGGATAGTGACAGCACTTTACTCATTGTTTTTTAATCTGCACAAGACCCATGAATGGGTCATTAAAACAACATAGTTTTTGAAAAAGGATAGAATAGAAAATATCAGAATGCTTCACATGCAATAAAGGTAACTACTGGTAAGTTAATCTGTTGTTTTATAGTTATACGTGTGTGTGTGTGTGTGTGTGTGTGTGTGTGTTGGGTCGCAATGTAAAATGTATTTCTCACTGTGGGACATGGCCAAAAAAGTTTAAAAGTCACTGTTTACAGTATAGTACATTTTATTTATAGTTTACAAGGTGCTTTTAGGTATCCCATTTTTATTACACGGCCCTGCCTCCATTTTTATTTTTAATTTTATTTATTTATTTAATTTATTCATTTTTGGCTGCGTTGGGTCTTCACTGTGGTGCGCGGGCTTCTCATTGCGGTGGCTTCTCTTGTTGCGGAGCACAGGCTCTAGGCGTGCAGGCTTGGGTAGTTGTGGCTTAGTTGCTCCGCGGCATGTGGGATCTTCCTGGACCAGGGCTCGAACACGTGTCTCCTACATTGGCAGGCAGATTCTTAGCCACTGTGCCACCAGGGAAGCCCCCTGTCTCCATTTTTATTTGCCATTTACTCATTCCTTAAATATTTATTGCGTGCATATTTTATGCCCAGTGCTAGGAAACTCTCTGAGAGGAACTCACAGTCTATGGGAGACAGACAAGTAAAGAGATAATAGGGAATTCCCTGGAGGTCCAGTGGTTAGGACTCCATGCTTTCACTGCTGAGGGTCCGGGTTCAATCCCTGGTTGGGGAACTAAGATCCCACAAGCCACGCAGCATGGCCAAAAAAAAAAAAAGTAAAGAGATAATAATAACAGCTACTGTTTATCACAATCCTCAAAGTGTGTCTTGTGAACAAGTGACTTTGGAATCCCCAAGGGGAAGTGCTTATTGAAACACAGGTAATGGGGCTGTGCACCAGACCTGCTGCATCAGACTCTCTAGGTGAGGATCAGGGATCTGCATTTTTAATTAGAGGTTCTCAAAAAAGTCTTATACACCTTCAGTTTGAGAAAGATCCATTTTCTGAGTGTGTGCTGGAAGGCAACATTGTGCTCAACACGTTGTGCTCGGCCACAGGGATCTTTTTTCATTTCCTTCAAAGATCCAACACCCTTGCCACACAGAGGCTTCCCACATACTGGTCTTTGGTCTGGAATACTCTCACACTTTCCAGGCCAATTTTAATCTATCCAACAGGTCTTCATTTTTTGTTTGTTTGTTTATTTATTTAGGTCTCTACGCGTGGCTTGCAGGATCTTACTACCCAGACCAGGGATCAAACCCGGGCCCCTGGCACTGAAAGTGCTATGTCCTAACCACTGTACCGCCAGGGAATTCCCAGGCCTCAATTTAAATGCCACTTCCTTGGGAAGTGTCCCTAATCCCCTAGGCTTCAGTGGGGACTTTGGTTATATGCTTCCTGGTGGCAGATGCTGAAATGGGTGCTCCCCCTTCAAAAAAGGACTGTTAAGAATAAGGTCAATTGACAACCTCCAGCTGTTAACTCCTTCGGTTCCACCTCAGCTTGTGAGAGGGGGTTACGGTCTTCTCTGGTAGCCCCAGCCAGTGACTAAGACTGCGGTGTAAAAGCCTGGCCATTTCCATCCAATGTGGGGTCCTGTAATGTGCAGCCTTTGCTCCAGAGCTCCCCATGGTACTGGCAAAGATTGTGACAGATCTGTATCGTGGTCCTCATGGCTCCTCCTGCCCAATCCTGCTTCCTCCTTTTTCTTTTCATAGGTTTTACTCCCCAACAAACCTTTTGCCGTCCTGACTACATCTCAGCATCTACTTCCTGGAGGATTCAGCTGCCACACTTGTCTTGGTGTGGCTGGAAGATAGAGACTGAAGGGGAGAGACGTGAGACCAGGCTGTAGAGGTAAGCAAAGATGGAATGCTCAGGGCTTTATAGGCCATGCTAAGTATTTTTTTAAAAATAAATTTATTATTTATTTATTTATTTATTTATTTATTTATTTATTTTTGGCTGCGTTGGGTCTTCGTTGCTGCGCGTGGGCTTTCTCTAATTGTGCTCTCTAGTTGTGGTGAGTGGGGGCTACTCTTTGTTGCCGTGCACAGGCTTCTCATTGTGGTGGCTTCTTTTGTTGTGGAGCACGGGCTCTAGGCTCACGGGCTTCAGTAGTTCTGGCACACGGGCTCAGTAGTTGTGGCTCGCAGGCTCTAGAGCACGGGCTCAGTAGTTGTGGCACATGGGCTTAGCTGCTCCGTGGCATGTGGGATCTTCCCGGACCAGGGCTCGAACCCATGTCCCCTGCACTGGCAGGCAGATTCTTAACCACTGCGCCACCAGGGAAGTCCCATGCTAAGTATTTTTCACTTTACTGTTAGGGCAGTTGAAAGACACTGCATGTTTTTAAGCAGACTGGGGAGGAGTGGGGAAAATCATCAAATGTAAATGTAGAATAATCACTCTGGCTGTTGTGTGTAGGAAGGGCTGGAGGACTGTGAGACCGAAGACAATTGCTGGAGCCTAAGAAGAGGGGGTGGTGTCTTGGACTGGGATGAACCAGAGATAACAAAGATTTGAGAGATATTTAATAGGTAGAATCTCCACTATTTGGTGTTTTATTGGATGTGAGTGGTAAGGTAAAAGTGAAGGATGCCCAAATCTCTGGCTTAAGCTATTGTGTGGAAAGTGGTGCCAGATATTGAAACAGGGAGTCCTGAGGGAAGCAGGTATGGGAGGAAAATCAAGAGTTTAACTTTGGACATGCAGAGTTTCAGATGCCCGTGGGACACCCAGGAGCACTATAAAGTAGAGAGTCGAATATATGGTTTTGGAGTATGAAGGGAGATGCAGGCTGGTTATATCCATTTGGGTGATCTCAGCATATAGTTGGGAGCAAATGAGATCACCCAGGAGAGGTGCAATGTGTTGAGAGAGGTCTAAGACACTGACCTTAGAAACTCCAGCATATAGTGTTCTGGTAGAGGACAGAGGTTAGCAGATGAGACTTAGGCTAGGGAATATGGTGTCACAGAAACTTTGAGAGGGTTTTTGATAAAAAGGGAATATCAAATGCTGCTGAGTGTCCAAGCAAGGTAAGGACTGAAAAATATCCTTTTGTTTTAGTGACATGGAGGTCATTGGTGGTCTTAGTAAGAGCCATTTCAATGAAGTGGTAGAGATGGAAGACAGACTGAAGTGGGCCAAAGAGTGAGGGAAACGGAAGAGGTTGAGACAGTAAGTGTCACAACTCTTTCAAGAAATTTGTTTCTGGAGGAGGAGGGATAAAGGCAGTAGTTAGGGGGAAATGTGGAGATAAGGTTTTATGTTTTGCTTTGTTTTTAGGAGAGGAGAGACTTGAGTGTGGTTGAATGTTGACGGGAAGGAGCCAGCGCAGAAGATAGAGGAGAAAGTGGTTATCAAAGGCACAAGATCTCTGAGAAAGTGGCATGGTGGTGGGGACAGGGCTCTAGGGCCCAGGAAGAAGGACTGACATTGGAGAGAAAAAATGCCACCCCTTTCTTTGGAACAGGAGGGAAAGAGAAAGGCGTGGATACAGATGCTGTTGAAGCTTCAGCTTCAGTTGAAGGTTCAGTGGTGGGAGGTGACTAGGGGACAGGGCAGGTGGAAGTTTGGAGGAGAGTGGAGGAGGAGGTTTGAAATCATCTTTAGATAGTGAGAAATGAGCTTTTTGATGGACTACCAGGGGTCTTATCAGGAAATGAGGCAGGCCCAGCTAATTTTTAAAACTTTTTATTATGAAAAATTTTAAGTATATACAAAGTAAACAGAATCGTATAATGAGCTCAATGTAACTATCGCCAGCTTCAACTATTATTAACATTCTACCAATCCTGTTTCATCTTTGCTTCCACCCACTCACTTCCCATTGTTGTTTGACTATTTTGTTTTTTGCAGTTATTTTTAAGGCAAGATTTACAAATATTGACATGCAAAAAAGTTAATTACATAATTTTGACACATACACCTGTATAACTCACACTCCTATAATAATATAGAATGTTTCAATCTCCCCCAAAATCTCTATCCTCTCTTTTCTCCATCAATCCATCCCTCTGTCCCCCAGAGGAAACCACCGTTCTGATTATTTTCACTTTAAATTAGTTTTGTCTATTCCAGAACTTCTTACAAATGGAATCATACAGTATGTACTCTTTTGTGTATAGCTTTTTTTGCTTAGCATTATGTTTGTGAGATTTATCCATGTTGGTGTATATATCAGTAGTTTGTTTCTTCATATTTCTGAGCAATTTAAAAAATTGAAGTATAGTTGATTGGCAAGGTTGTGTTAATTTCTGCTGTACATCAAAGTGATTCAGTTATACATATATATACATTCTTTTTTATACTCTTTTCCACTATGGTTTATCACAGGATATTGAATATAGTTCCCTGTGCTATACAGTAGGACTTTGTTGTTTATTCTGAGTAATTATTTAATTGTAAGAATATGCCACAACTGTTTATCCATTCAACCACTGAAGGACATTTGGGTTGTTTGCTGTTTTATGCTGTTACAAATAAAGCTGCTATAAGCATTCTTGTACAAGTATTTTTGTGGATATGTATTTTTATTTCTCTTGGCTAACCACTTAGGAGTGAATTTTCTGAATAAAGGATAGGTTTATGTTTGACTTTATGAGAAATTGCCAAACATTTTTCCAAAGTGTTCCATTTTATATTCCCACCAACAATGTATGAGAGTTCTGTTTTTTCCATAACCTTTTCAACATTTGGTGAGACCAGTTTTTGAAATTTTTAGCCATTGTAGTGGGTGTTAGTTGTATTTCATAGTGGTTTAAATTTGCATTTTCTTAGTGAGTACTGATGTTGAGCACTTTTACATGTGCATATTGGTATTTCATATAACTTCCTTTCTGAAGAATCTGTTCAAATATTTTGCCTATTTATTAATATTAATTTTAGGAATTCTTTATATATTTTGAATATAAGTCCTTTGTCAGGTACATGTTTTATGAATATATTCTTCAGTCTGTGGCTTATTATTTTCTTAATATTTTTTGATGAATAGATGTTTTAAATTTTGATGAAGTCTCATTTATCACTTTTTTCTTTTATGATTATTGCTTTCTGTGTCATGTCTAAGAAAATTTGCCTACTCCCATGTCTCCTAATTTTTTTTCTAAAAGTTTTTAGTTTTAGGCTTTACATTTAGGGCTGTCACAAATTAATTTTTGTGTGTGGTGTGAGGTAGAGGTTGAGATTCATTTTCTTTATATGGATATTTATCGGTTCTAGCACATTTGTTGAAAGGATTTCCTTTTCCTAATGGATTGCTTCAGTGCCTTGACTCAATTTATGGGTTCTCCATTCAGTTCCATTGATCCATATGTCTATCCATACATATTCATATATGTCTATATTGCCAGCACCATGCTGTCTTAATACTTTACTCTTATAGTAGTTCTTGAAGTCAGGTAGTATAAGTTCTCCAGCTTGTTTCCTTTTTCAGGATTGTTTGGTCCAGTCTAGGTCCTTTGCATTTCATATATATTTATGAAACTGCTTCTCAATTTCTAAACAAGAACAAGAACAACAAAAACCCTTCCTAAATTGATTGAATCTATAGACCAGTTTGGGGAGAATTGGCATCTTAACAACACTGAGTCTTCTGATCCATGAACACGATTATATCTCTCCATTTATTTAACTCTGCTTTAATTTCTCTCAGAAATGTTTTGTAGTTTTTAGTGTACAGGTTTTGCACATACTTTGTTAAATTTATACCTAAATATTTCATGTTTTTTGATGCTACTGAAAATTATTTAAAATCTCATTTTCTAATTATTTATTCCTATCACACTCATGGAAGTAATTAGATATTCTGAGGGACTGTGGAATTCATGCTATGGGGTTATTTCAGGTTCCCATGGCTGAGTCCCACTTCCAGGAAGGTGGTCTGGAGATTGGATACTCCTTAGCCAGCAAGGTATTCTTTCATGGGATTGCATGCAATTGGGTCACCAGAATGGTGCTGACATGATGGCTTTGGGTGAAATAAATAGTTTCCATAGACAGAGGCCCTGTGAAAAAATTTTTTCCAGTACCCTGAACTCCCTAGGGGCAACTCTGACTGGAGCATGACTGTCCGCCTTAGAGGAGGAGAGAAACAGCATATCAGAGGAGTTTTCGTCTCTCCTATTGTGATATCATTCATTCTGGCAAGAACCACTACACTCTGTATCTTTCTGAGACCTGAGAGAAGGGTAGTTCACCATTGTTCCCCATCACTACCACCAACAGAGCCTATGAAATGGGTCACTGTATTAAAATAATTTATTCCAAGGTCACACTGCATTGTTGGTCAAAAATTTACCCCTTATTTCTCTTTAAGTACACATGATAACATGGCCAAAGTACATTTCAGGAAAACTGATTTCTTACCCCTGCAGCATGCCATCTGTTGCACAAGAACTAGTTATATATCTGAAGTGTGGTTGGGCCCATTTCAGTTTTATTCTGACTTTCTATCACATTGAACTTCGAAGACTTTTTAAGTCTGTGAAGTTGAGATGGGAACCATTGTGAAAAGTTAATGTGAATGTTCTGTTTACTCATGGCTTTTATATAATTTATTCATGCTCTTTTAGGCTAGCAAAATTATTCCCATGTTATTTTAGTATTTCTAATTAACCAAAGTGAACATCACTGGTGACTGGCAGGGCCAATCAACTGAAGGATGTTCCTAGGAGGAAAGAGTAATTTTATTTCTAGGTCTGAATATGTATTCAACCTGTATTTTAAAATATTCATTCTCATGGAACTTGTGGCCACAAGCAAACTGCATTTGAGGTAACTACAAAGGAATTAGCTGGCTAGCTATTTTTTAGTAAGGAATTCTGATGTCCTCATGGTCAACACTCCACTCGCCATATAGGTAACATGTTGAAAGGACATCTGCATGGCTAAAAGTGAGAGAGTTGTGGTTGGAATATAAGAAGGAAAACTAATTTATAATTTAGTTATAGGTAGATGCAGGAAACTAAAGAACATGGTTAAGGTGCCCAGAAAATATGCATCCTCTAATGTGTAATTCATAGAGTGTAACATTAGTCAAAAAGAAGGTATGAACATATTCAATTCACAGATTACAGATGTACCTTTTATTCCAAAATTTTTTGATATATCCTTTGATGAATATGTTACTTGTCTATTTTTCCCTCTTCAGATCTCTCACTTTAGCCCAAGCCAACTGAAAATACATGATCATTCCTAGAAATTTCACATGACTCGATTATATTTCTAATACTACTTCTCCCATAACACTACTTCTCCATTTCTATTTGGACCTAAAGCAACTGCTACTTATCACTAAACATGACTGTGAGTGAATTTTAATAGTTGTCTTTTCTTTAAACTCCTCTCCCCCAAATTTTAGCCATTAGTCCAAAATCAGAGTGTTCTTCCTCAACAGGGCAACTGAGACAAATTTAAACCTATTGGGTTCCCTCTTCTCAAATAAATTCCGTGTCCCCTTATATTTTCAGCATTTAAAAAAGTCATATTGGGAATTCCCTTGCGGTCCAGTGGTTAGGACTCCGCGCTTCCACTGCAGGGGGCACGGGTTCCATCTCTGGTCGGGGAACTAAGATCCCACAAGCTGCCTGGTGCGGCCAAATAAATAAATAAATAAATATTTAAAAAATTAAAAAGTAAAAAGTTATATTGATTTGGGAAAGTGTGACGAACACTGATGGGGACAAGTGGCAAGAGTGGGAAGTATATATTAATGGCAGTGAGAGACTGCTTCGTGCTGCCGATCTGCTTTAGGTGGTGGTAGCAGCCCAGAAGGAAGGACCAGAGAGAATTTCCTGAGCAGTGATCAGCCTCCTACCATCCCCTTCTTCCTCTGGTAGAGGGGTGGGCAAAGCCTTAGGTAATGAAATTACTTTCTCTTAATTAAAATTTTTTCTTTTTTTAAGCCTCTTTATTGAGTTTATTGAGTTTAAGCCTCTTTATTGAGATTGACATACAGAAAGCTGTACATATTTAATGTATACAACTTGATGAGTTTGGAAATGAGTATATATCCATGAAACCATTGCTACAGTTAATGCCATAAACATATCCATCACCTCCAAATAACAGGACTCTGAGGTAACTAGCCTAATTTTGTTTGAAAACCTGGCAATAATGTGACCAGGGACAGATGCCTTGCAAGGGGATATGCATCTTCCGTAAGAACCACCACAATCATACTTGGCTGCCGCTAGAACCATAAGTAGAATCAAATCTCAGTCTGCTCTAGGGAGTCTGGTATACAATATGACCCAGAAAGGAGTAACTAATGCATCAAATGAATTATTACAAGGTTTAGCTAATATATATAGTGTAACAAATGCCTGGGAACATGTGTAGGAGTAGATTCTAAGGGTATCAGGCCAAAGAAAGCAAAATGTAACTAGATCAGGAAGAATTCATTGATATGGGGCTGCTTGCTAGAGATTCCAGGTTTTGGGGTTTTTTTTGCTTTTGTTTTTCTAAATTTTATGTATATAGAAGTATAGTTGATTTATAATGTATCAGGTGTACAGCAAAGCGATTCAGTTATACATATATTTTCTTTTTCAGATTCTTTTCAAGATTCCAAGTTTAATGTGTTAATTTATGCAAATGAAAGTGTCTCTAATAGCTCAATGGATTGGTGGACTAAAATTTTGATTCATTGGTGGCCTGTGTTTAATGAGGATAAGACACCAGAGCTTCAATGGCATGAAATAAAGAAGGGAATCCAAAGACTTTAGGAGATTAGTAGGTTGGAGTGGATTTATCATGTGCAAACTGCATACTCATCCCCCCACTATAATTCCTGAAAAGGCCTGGAAGGCACTCCTGTCACTAAGGCATTGAGAAATTAGCGAGAAGAGAAATACTAAGGCATTGAGAAATAAATTAGAGAGGTCTGTGGTTACTTTCCTTTGTGGGAAATGTATGACCATGTAAGATACTGCCATTGAGAGAACTCCCTGACTTCACCAGAAATGATATGGGCTCTCAAGTAGCAAAGGTCAAGTGACAGCACTTAACCATAAAAGACAAGGTAGGTGTGTTTACTATAAAGGGGAGCAGTAATAAGAATGCTTATCTGTAATAAGAATGCTTTGGCCCATAGGGACCTTTGGTTGTGGTTAATTGATCATGATGTCCCTTGGAGTGAAATAGATGAACAGCCTGGTCTATGTCTGGTGGTCAAAACCTGACTTTGAGTTACCACAGTGGAGAGTCATGGCCTCTTGTCCAGTTTCCAACCTTAAGCCAGTTCACAAATGTAGAGCTCCTTAATTGAATGGGAGGGTTCTTTCCCTTCAGGAATGATTCTGCAGCATTGCTGCATGAATACATCATAAATCTTTCTCCAGGCCTTCTCCAAAGGGACCTTCATCCATTTGCTTGAGTGAGTGTGCACTGGAAAAAAAAGGAATATCCAGACCTTTCAGATGTTAATGGACACTGACTCTGAATTGATGCTAATTACTGGGGATCCAACATGACACCGCAGCTCACAGTGAGGGCTATTGTGGAGTCTTGGCCTAATTTAAGGTGGGACCAGTTGGTCCACAGATACATCCTATGGTTACTTCCCCAGTTCCTGAATTGGAATAAACATGTTTATGAGAGTCATTGTGGTAGAAAGGCTAACCCTCTCTACCAAATTAGCAAACGAGAAGCAAACTGCATCCCTGTAGAAACTGTAGATATGAGTGCCACAATCAAAGACTTGAAACATGCTGGGATGATGATACCTATCACACCTGCATTTAATATACTTCTTGGCCTCTGCAGAAGTTGGATGGACTTTGGCAAATGACTGGATTTTCAGGTTGGGAGACACCATCATGAAAGAATGGGATTCTGTCTTCTAGCATGCAGTATATGCTTTGAATCAGAGACCATTATGTGGTGCTGTCGCCTTCATAACCAGAATCTAGAAATAAAGGGGTGGAAGTGGGAGTGGCTCCTCTCACAATTAATACCTAATAATCCACTAACAGGGTTTTTGCCTCCTCTTTCAGCTACTTTGAGCTCTGTTGGTTTGGAGATCTTTGTTCCTGATGGAGGATACAAATACAACAATAGTTCCATTGAATTAGAAGGTGAAACTCCATTTGACTATTTGGGCTTCTTATGTCACTGAACCAGCAGGCAGGTAAAAGAATTGCCCCACTGGATGATTGCTCCCTGATTACCATCGATAAATCAAGTTGTTGCTACACAGTGGAGCAATAAGAATGATTCTGGAACCAGGGTATTCCCTGGGGCTACTCTTAATACTTCCACAACCAAGTAAAAGTTATGGAAAACTATAGCAATCAAAAAAGGGCTGGACTATTGAGCCTTCCAGAATGAAGGTTCAGGTCACCCTACCACATAAAAGACTGGAATGGTTAGTGTGGTTAGTGGAAGAAGGAAGTCATATCAACTATGGCCTCATGACCAATTTTCGAAATGAAGATTGTGGTAGCTTTGCCTATTTTTGCTTTACTTATTATGTGCATATTTATTTGTATATTTAACTACTTTATTATTCTTTATTCCTCTCTTTATTATTTTCTATACAAATTGCTGGAGGTTAACTTTACGATTGTGTCTTTAGGTAGCAGAATATTCAGTGAAACTGTGACTGAATTTGAGGAGTAATTAATCTAGCCAATAATGGATATGACTGTTTAAACTATGTGTCTCCTTATTTTGGGGAGAAGGTGAGAATTCCATTTGTATGAAGAATAGCTGTTGGGATTTCCCTGGTGGTCCAGCGGTAAAGAATCTGCCTTACAATCCAGGGGATGTGGTTCGATCCCTGGTTGGGGAACTAGGATCCCACATGCCGCGGGGCAACTAGGCCCATGCGCCACATATACTGAGCTCACGCACCTCAACTAGAGCCCGCGTGCTGCAAACTACAGAACTCACACGCTCTGGAACTCGCGTGCCACAACTACAGGGCCCACAGCGCCCTGGAGCCTACGCGCCACAACTAGAGAGAGAAAACCTGCACGCCACATCTAGAGAGAAGCCCGTGCACCACAACAAAAGATCCCGCCTGCCTCAACGAAGATCCTGCGTGCCTCAACTAAGACCTGATGCAGTCAAAAATAAATAAATAAATAAATAAATAATAAATAAATCTTAAAAAAGAATAGCTGTTGCTTTATTGTTGTATGGAAGTTTGAATGTGGGAAGAAGGGTGCATGTGGAAATCAAAGGGATGAACTGTGCCAGTTATTAATTTGTTGCTTCTCAGATCCAAATGCGCTCTTCTTTGTCCTGTTTTTGACACTGGACTCTATGAGCATTTCTACTTTGTCTGTTGGCTTGATATTAGCCTTTGTCAACAGAGAGTTCTGGAGGGACACTGCAAGGCCATAGGAGAGAGAGACTTCATTTCCTGGTTCCAGCGAGCTGGTTTTTGACCACATGAGGAGGCCTGGTAGTGCTCATTTCAGCAGTCCTCACGGACCAGCTATGACCTGCATCCTCAGCATATTTCTCTTCCCACCCAGCAGGCTGCTCCCACTGGCCAGCTACAACCAACCTGTACCCTACAGCAAGTTTTTCCACCACCTAGCTGGTCACTCCTATAGACCAGGTTCAGCCCACTTGCATAGTTTGGCAAGTTTCTCCGCCATCTACTGGGCCAGTCCTATGAACCAGCTCTGGTCTGCTACTTTCAGCAAGTTTCTTCACCACCTGCAGGCCTTATGTTCCTGCGGCAGCCAGATCCTCTCCAAAAAGGTCTGAGTCTTAGCTTAGGAGTGGGACTCTTCTACGGTCTTTGCTCTTTCTCAGCCTTAGAGATAATAACTGCTTTTTGTACTTTGTGACTTGTGTACCCCTTAAGTCCTCTTTTACCCTTTTAATAGTTAACCTTTTACTAATTAGTAAAAGGTTATTAGTTAGTAAAATATTAAATTTTCCCTGTTCTAATTACTCGTGTGGTTTCTGTTTCCTTACTGGACTCTGACTGATAGAGAGGAAATTGAATTCTTGTGTCCAAATTAACAGCTTGAAATGGATCAGTCTTAGTCCTTCAGTGTCAAATTTTAATTGCTCGCATCTATCATCATAACTGATGTTTATTTCTATTTTTAATACCTATGTATTTGGCTCTTATGCTTCCTTGACATTTCCTTTATTTACTTTTTAGTCCTTTTATTAAACTGAACTTCCAATTCGAAAAGGATAATTTGGTGCAGAGACAAGGTACTTGCTGTTTTACTCAGTGCTTAATTCTTTGTCCTTAATCTAGCAAGAACTCTGGACTAACATTGCATAGGTTCACATAATATCTCTGTCATTTACCAACCATGTTACTTTGGGCAAGTTATTTAGCTTCCAAATCAGTTTCCTCATCTGTAAAATACATATAAAGAATTTAGCACCTTACTGACGCATAGTAAGAACTCAATTTGTTAGTTATTATTATTTTTCTCTACATTTCCCACCTATCTCCAGCCTCTTATCTGCCTTGGGACATTTGAAGACATTGAAAAATGTTTCCAGCCAAATTCGGTGGTTTGCTACAAATCCAGAAATCTTCTGGGAAAGAACTTGGACTCAGCTCATGTTTGAGTTCTGGCATATACATATCTATCTGCAGGACAGGATTGGAGAGAAGTTCATAGAGCTTCTGAGAGAAAAACATCATGAATGAAGAAGTCTGGCCCAGGGGGCTAAACCGATTGATAAGCCCTGGAGAGTGGTGGCAGTAGTGGTTGCAGGTGTGGGGAAAGTCTGACCATAATTTAATCCAGCCCTTTCCAACACCTTCTGGAGTGCCTGTGTGTTCTGGAAAGCAGAGGGCTGAATGGAAGAAAGTCCTGCATACTAGGGGTCCATCAGCTCGGCTGAGCTTGGTCCTTGGAAGCAGAGTGTGCTCTCCTATTGAATGGGCAAGAGGAGGACCACTGGAGCTTGGGACATGGGCAGCGTTGTCTGGGTAGCTTGGAGGCCAGCAATCTGAAGGTAGGCAGCTACCATGCAGACAGTTGACTGTGAGCAGCAAACCAATGGCAGATAGAACATACTTTTATCTTCTAATACTATATACACAATGCCTTGTATTACAGTAATTTGTGTTTACAGGTCCTCATTCCTTCCCCTCATTCAATCCTTGATAAACTAAAATCTGCTGCTTTTTCATTTATTTCTGATCTGATCTTTATGATTTCTTTAGTTCTACTAACTTTGGAATTATTTTGTTCTTCTTTCTCTAGTTCCTCTAGGTGTAAGGTTAGATTGCTTTATTTCAGATTTTTCTTGTTTCTTGAGGTAGGATTGTATTGCTATAAACTTCCCTCTTAGAACTGCTTTTGCTGCATCCCATAGGTTTTGGATTGTCGTGTTTTCGTTGTCATTTGTCTCTAGTTATTTTTTTGATTTCCTCTTTGATTTCTTCAGTGATCTCTTGGTTATTTAGTAACATATTGTTTAGTCTCCATGTGTTTGTGTTTTTTACAGTTTTTCCCCTGTAATTTATTTCTAATCTCATAGTGTTGTGGTTGGAAAAGATACTTGATATGATTTCAGTTTTCTTAAATTTACTGAGGCTTGATTTGTGACCCAAGATGTGATCTATCCTAGAGAATGTTCCGTGTGCACTTGAGAAGAAAGTGTAATCTGCTGTTTTGGGATGGAATGTCTTATAAATATCAATTAAATCTATCTGGTCTATTGTGTCATTTAAATCTTGTGTTTCCTTATTAATTTTCTGTCTAGATGATCTGTCCATTGGTGTAAGTGAGGTGTTAAAGTCCCCCACTATTACTGTATTACCATCAATTTCCTCTTTTATAGCTGTTAGCATTTGCCTTAAATATTGAGGTGCTCCTATGTTGGGTGCATATATATTTATAATTGTTATATCTTCTTTTTGGATTGATCCCTTGATCATTATGTAGTGTCCTTCCTTGTCTCTTGTAACATTCTTTATTTTAAAGTCTATTTTATCTGATATGAGTATTCTACTCCAGATTTCTTTTGATTTCTGTTTGCATGGAGTATCTTTTCCATCCCCTCACTTTCAGTCTGTATGTGTCCCTAGGTCTGATGTGGGTCTCTTGTAGACAGCATATATATGGGTCTTGTTTTTGTATCCATTCAGTGAGCCTGTGTCTTTTGGTTGGAGCATTTAGTCCATGCACATTTAAGGTAATTATTGATATGTATGTTCCTACTACCATTTTCTTAATTGTTTTGGGTTTGTTTTTGTAGGTCCTTTTCTTCTCTTGTGTTTCCCACTTAGAGAAGTTCCTTTAGCATCTCTTGTAGAGCTGGTTTCATGGTGCTGAATTCTCTTAGCTTTTTCTTGTCTGTAAAGCTTTTTATGTCTCTGTCGAATCTGAATGAGATCCTTGCTGGGTAGAATAGTCTTGGTTGTAGGTTCTTCCCTTTCATCACTTTAAATATGTCATGCCACTCCCTTCTGGCTTGTAGAGTTTCTGCTGAGAAATCAGCTGTTAACCTTATGGGAGTTCCCTTGTATGTTATTTGTCGTTTTTCCCTTGTTGCTTTCAATAATTTTTCTTTAATTTTTGTCAATTTGATTACTATGTGTCTCAGCGTGTTTCTCCTTGGGTTTATCCTGCATGGGACTCTGCACTTCCTGGACTTGGGTGGCTATTTCCTTTCCCGTGTTAGGGAAGTTTTTGACTATAATCTCTTCAAATATTTTCTCGGGTCCTTTCTCTCTCTCTCTTCTCCTTCTGGGACCCCTATAATGCGAATGTTGTTGCGTTTAATGTTGTCCCAGAGGTCTCTTAGGCTGTCTTCATTTCTTTTCATTGTTTTTTCTTTATTCTGTTCCACAGCTGTGAATTCTGCCATTCAGTCTTCCAGGTCACTTATCCGTTCTTCTGCCTCAGTTATTCTGCTATTGATTCCTTCTAGTGTAATTTTCATTTCAGTTATTGTATTGTTCATCTCTGTTTGTTTGTTCTTTAATTCTTCTAGGTCTTTGTTAAACATTTCTTGCATCTTCTCGATCTTTGCCTCCATTCTTTTTCCGAGGTCCTGGATCATCGTACCTATCATTATTCTGAATTCTTTTTCTGGAAGGTTGCCTATCTCCACTTCATTTAGTTGTTTTTCTGGGGTTCTATCTTGTTCCTTCATCTGGTACATAGCCCTCTGCCTTTTCATTTTGTGTATCCTTCTGTGAATGTGGTTTTCATTCCACAGGCTGCTGGATTGTAGTTCTTCTTGCTTCTGCTGTCTGCCCTAGTGCCACCTTTAAAGATCAAAAGAATGCAAAAGTTGCAGGGGTTGGTGACCGCTTCTGTAACTGCATTTAGTTCACCTATGTAGCCCCTGCAGAAACTAGGGGTATTTTAAATTTTATTTATTTATTTATTTATTTTTGGCCACGTTGGGTCTTCATTGCTGCATGCAGGCTTTCTCTAATTGTGGTGAGCAGGGGCTACTCTTCATTGTGGTGCACAGGCTTCTCATTGTGGTGGCTTCTCTTATTGTGGAGCATGAGTTCTAGGCGTGCAGGCTTCAGTAGTTGTGGTGTGTGTGCTCAGTAGTTGTAGCTCACGGGCTCTAGAGCTCAGGCCCAGTAGTTGTGTTGCATGGGCTTAGTTATTCCACAGCATGTGAGATCTTCCTGGACCAATGCTCAAACCATGTCCCCTGCATTGGCAGGTGGATTCCTAACCACTGAGCCACCAGAGAAGTCTCAACTAGAGGGATTTTACAGATTATGACAAACCAAGATTGGTTGGTAGATCACTCCACCAAGCAGCAGCCCCAACTGCAACTGCCATACCAGACTTAGATTAACATGCTTTCTGGTACATACTGTGTAGCCACTGAATTGACACATGCATTCCCTTCCTTCCTAATCAAGAAAGAGTTATGTTCACATGAAACACAGTTATTGTCTTAGGGTTCTCCAGAGAAACAGAACCATATATAAATAAATATATATATATATATATTTATCTCAAGATTTATCATAGGAATTAGCTCACATGATATTATGGATTTTGAGAAGTCCCAAGATCTGCAAGGTGAGTCAGTAAGCTGGTCAGTAAGTAAACCACTTACCAAAGTGGCAAGTGTTTAGGGGCCCAGTTTCAGGGCATCCCAGGATATCCCCTCCAGGTGAAAGACAAAATTGCTGCATCTTGCATCCCCTAACACACAGAAAGAAGTATATTGCCTGGTAGGCCACATCAGGTTCTGAAGGTAACATATTCCACACCTAAGAATACTGTTCTAGCCCATATACTGAGGTAACACTGAATGCAGCCAGCTTTTAGTGGGGCCTAATGCGGGAAAGGGCTCTGAAGCAGGTCCAAACTGCAGAGCAGGCAGCCCTGATGCTTGGGCTATATGATCCAGCAGGCCCAGTTGGGGCTGTCACTAATGGGAAAAGATATAACATGGAGTTTATGGCAAACCCCAGTGCTAGAATCATAATGCAGTCTTGGAATTATGGAGCAAGGGCATGCCATTCACAGGAGAGGATTATACACCTTATGATAAACAACAGCTCCCAGTGCATTACTGGTACACACTTGACTATGGGACACTAAATAACTTTGAGTGTGGAACTTTCATTATGAGCTGGATTTTGTTGGACATGCCTAGTCATAAATTCAGACATAACCAGCATGTGTCTATCATAAGATGGAAATGGTACATTTAAGACTCTAGGAGCCTGAGGGAATGAGCAGGAAGTCCAGACCCTCGTATTACCTACCACAGTTGCACCATTGCCCTTCTCTATGCTTGCACCTATAACTATATGGGAAGAAGGAGGTTTGATACGACAGCTGAAAGAGAAAGAAAAAGCCTGAGCTTTGTTTATGGGTGAGTCTGTTTGGAATGTGGGTGCAAGCCAAAAATGGATAGTGATTTCATTATAGTCATATTCAGCAGTGGCCGTGACAAATGATGGAAAGGAAATATATTCCAAATGGGTAGAGCTGAGAGCAGTGCATCTGCTTGTCTGCTTTGTGAGGAAGGGGTGAAAGCATATGTAGATTCCTGGGCGGTGGCCTAGGCATGGGCCATCTGGTCAGGAACTTAGAAGGAAAACCATTTTTTTGTATTACACACCACCAGAAAGCATCTATCATAAAAGAGACACTGAACAGCCAAGCAGACAAAATGACTTGGCTAGTTGTTGTTAGCCAGCCTTTGTCATTGGCTCTCCCAGAGCTAGCATGATGGGGACATGAAAGAGTGATCTTTGTGGTAGAAGTTGAGGCTACATACAGGCCCAACAGCAGGTACTTACCAAGGCTGATCTAGCTTTTGCTTCTCTGAATGTTCAAACTGTTGATAACTAAGATGAAAAACTAAGCCCCTGATATTGCACTGTTCCTCAGAGATCAACTGGTCTCTGGTGGCACATCAAATACCTAAGACCCCTTCCACTCTAGAAGGGTCAGGGGTTTGTTCTCAAAGGGATAGATACCTATTCTACATATGAGTTTGTCGTTCCTGCCCACAGACCTGAGCCAGTACCAGTACTCAGGGGCTTATAGAATCCCTGATCCACAGGCATGGAATCTCACACAGAATAGCACCTAATTAGGAGATTCACTTCATAGAAAAAGATATGTCAGAATCATCTGGCATGACCGTGAAATCCACTGGTCATATCAAATAACATATCATCCAGAAGAAGCCAGCCTCATAGAATGATGGAAAGGCCTTCTACAGGTGCATTTAAAATGCTCAGCTCAGAGATAACATTCTGAAGGGATAAGTGCCATCCTTCAAGATGCTGTGTATGCATCAAACTGGGGACCTCTATATAGTGCTGTGTCTCTATTAGGAAGAAGACATAAGTCCTGAAACCAAAGAATAGAAGCAGAAGTGGTCCCACTTATTAACAGTTCCAGGGACCTTCTGGGGGAATTTGTGCTTCCTGTCTCCACAACACTAGGCTCTTCATGATTAAAGGTCCTGGTCCACTACACCAGCTAACTATAGCTGCTACCAGGGCACCAGAAATTTGTGTCCAGAGACTAGCAGGTGAGAAGAGGAGTCACCATATTGGCAGGAGTCATTGACCCTTTAGCAGAAGGAGGTAGTGTTCCTTTTACACAGTGGGGTCATGGAGGAAACATGTAGAACCCAAGAGATCTATTTGAGTGCCTCCTGGCACTCCCTTGACCTGCTGTAACTGTGAACAGACAAGTGAAATAATTCTAGCCTGAGAAAGATATGATTACTAAGTGCTCAGAATCCTAAGGATTGAAGGTTTGGGTCACACTGCTAAGCAAGCTCTGAGGTGATAGCTGAGGGTGGGGTGAATTCAGAATGGATAAGTGGAGGAAGAAGAAGATGAATACTAGTTGTAGCCCCAGGATCAGTTGTAGCAATGAGGTTGTAGTTAACCTCACCAACCTTCCTCTTCTGAGTTTCCCCTTAGAAAGAGAACTGTGGAAGATCTGTTCCCTGATCCTGCATGGAGAAGTAAATCTGTGAGGTACAGGGTGGACAGTGGCAGCCACGAAAATGTTCTTGGAGATCTGGTTGTGAGGAGCATACTTTTTTGACCATCTTGATTGCTGTGCTCTAAAATCCAGAGGCATTCACCCAGAGGCCATGGTTTCTACAGGTTGCTCTTCTGACTGAGTGCAGAAGAGATATTAAGGCAGACCTGATCTTGGTAGATGCAGGACTCCTCTGATGGGTGACCAGTTTTATCTAACTTTCTTAGAACTGCACTGCAGTCTAAGACCCTTCCAGTCAAACTTCCTTCCTTTCCTTTCTCCTTCACTCGCATAGAGTTCTGAGGGCTCTCGTTCTTTCCCTAGCTTGTAGCTCCCTCCCCATGTTCCCTATCAAGCTTAACTTCTAATAAAGCTCTTGTACCTCTAATCCTTCTTAACTAACACACACCCCCAAACGTCCATCAAAGGGAGAGTGGATAAAGAGAGAATGGACATGTGGTACATTTGTATAATGGAATACTACTCGATTAAAACAGAACAAACTGCTGATATGTGGGAATAACAGATATGACTCTTAAAAACATGCTTAGCGAAAAAAAAACAGACAAAAGAATTCATACTATAGGATTCTATTTAAATGAATAATGTGTATCTCTGGGGGGATGCATATTGACTGGAAAGGGATACAAAGGAACTTTATGGAATGAGAGAAATATTCTATATTTTGATGTGTGTGGTGGTCTCATAGGTGTGTACATATGTAAAGAGTCATTAAGCTGTACATTTAGGGTTTGTGCATTTTAATGCATGTAAATTATACCTCAATGAAGTATTGAAAAAATAATAAAGGAGATTTATTGGCTCATGTAACTGGATGTCAATAGGCATAGAGGGAGTAAAGTAGGTTTGATTCAGCTGTTTAAGAATGCCATCAGAAATCTAGTTATTTTCTATCTTTCCCATAAGGCTTCTGGTGTATCACCTTCAACCGAAGCCTGGCTTACCCTTGTATTCATTGCATGCTATCAACCATCTCCTTTTCTGTGTCAGAGCACTCAGAGTATTACTTCCACAAGCTCTCTTAAAAGAGTGAGAACATTTCTTTCCTGGAAGTTGCCAGCAAACCACATGTCTCATTGGCCTAATGGGTTATGCCTATTCCTGAACTAATCCCCATGACAAGGGAAATGCCATACAGTGATTGACTTACAACTGCCTATCCCTGAATGAATCACTTTAGAATGGGGTATGGGATTATTCCAGTCCATTAGAGAAGTTGGGGTCTACCCTTGGAGCTAAATTCCTCTAATTTTATGGTTGTTCTCTACTGGAAGAAATATGGCAGAGTTGGGTAATAGGTCCAATCAATTCAATATTGTTTTAATCATGGTTTTCCTTTCCATTTCTCAAATATCTTTACCTGTCCCCAGTTCATCTAGTCTTTCATATATACCCGAAGTTAGCATTATCATCAAGCATAGGTGTCTATCATCTACATTTTGAAATGGAAACCAGAATAAAGTCCATTATTAAATAAATTACTCTGGGTTGCATGTAGTTAACTTGCCAAATGATGCCTAAATCCTCATCGCTAAGTCTCACTGTATCCCTCACCCCATCTCATCACTGATTTTTGTTCAATTCCTAGGGGATTGAGGATGTCCCACAGATGAAATTTTAAAGATTTGCTTTTAAGTTTGGCTCAAAATTTTCCTGATATCAAAAGAGCTGTTGTAGGGGCTTCCCTGGTGGCGCAGTGGTTGAGAATCTGCCTGCCAATGCAGGGGACACGGGTTCGAGCCCTGGTCTGGGAAGATCCCACATGCCACGGAGCAACTAGGCCCGTGAGCCACAACTACTGAGCCTGCGCGTCTGGAGCCTGTGCTCCGCAACAAGAGAGGCCGAGATAGTGAAGAGGCCCGCGCACCGCGATGAAGAGTGGCCCCCGCTTGCCGCAACTAGAGGAAGCCCTCGCACAGAAACGAAGACCCAACACAGCCAAAAATAAATATAATAAATAAATAAATAAAAGATTACTATTAAAAAAAAAAAAAAAAGAGCTGTTGTAAAATGTCATGTATTCTTCCTGGTCATTGATTTTGGTATTAGTGTTTTCACCCTGGACATTGCAGTGCTATTAAAAAAGTATCTTTAGACTTCAGTCTCTTTGAAATGGGTCAATTCTCTCAGCAGAGGAGAGAGATCAAACCGGGTAATACAGGCCTAGGGTCACTGCCCATATGGTTCCTTGGTGAGAATTAGAAAGGTACCCAAATGCAACCCTTTAGGCGCAGGGCTGGGCAAATGGAGTGCAGGCTGGATTTCAGCCCCTATGTCTAGATGTTGTGGGTCCTGTACAGGGCTTTAACACCTCCTTCTCACACGTGGCCACAGCCTTCCAACTCATCCTCTGCCTCCATTTCTCCTCCCCACTGATTCTGCACACATCTGTCTGATTAATCTTCCTGAAACACTGCCTTTTATGGTGTTACTCTCCTGCTCAAAACACCTTCATCATCTTCCTTCTGCCAAACTAAGAGAACTCAGATTCCTTAAGTTAGCAGTTTAAAGCTCTTCTCAATGTCTCTCGTCTCTTTTATAGTCTTTTCCTGCTACTTCTCACCACCATCTTTGTGTTCCAACTAATCTAAAGTACTTGCTATTCCCCACCACATTTTACATATTCCCCAAAGTCTTATATGCCGTGTTATTACCATCTGTATTTATATATTTATATGTTTAGTTGTTTAACGTCTGTTTCCCAAACTAAACTATAAGCTCCATATTGTATATTAACTTTTGTATTTAAAGTATTAGAACAATAATGCTAACATCAACAAACCGGTATTATTTTAATCTGAACCAATGTTTAGGCTAATCTTGAAAAGAGCTGGCAGATGTCAACAGTGGCCTCACATAGCTCTCAATAACACTGACTTCCATATTCACTCCACACAAGCCACATATCAACAAGGCCTGATACTGGTTCTCTTATTATTCCACTTGCTGATATTTCCAGTGTGTTAAGGTTTCTTTCTTACCACAAGTCACTGATGCTTTTCCTTTTCATCTTTCTTCTTCTTCACCTTCCTCTTGTTCTTGCCCTCTTTTTCCTTCTTCTTTCCTTAAGTTTCATTATTTGACTATAGCCAATGGAATAGTTCTCATGATTTACTGAGAAATCTAATTGCTTATTCCCTTCTAAGTTAATCAATCTGATAGCCCCTTTCCGGCCAAATTTGAGTCCCTATCCAGGAGAGAATATATGATCACTTTAATTCTATCCTTACGCAATACTTTGGCTCTTAGGTGAGACAACTATGGTGTAGAAAGGAAACTTCACTGGACTCAGAATTCAACAACACAGATTTGAATTCTGGATCTGTCAGTCACTTGCTAGTGACCTTGATTAAGACACAGTTTTTCTGAGCCTTTCTTCATAGGTAAAATGAGGATAAAGATGCTAGTCAGGGACTTTCTTGGTGGTGCAGTGGTTAAGAATCCGCCTGCCAGTGCAGGGGACACGGGTTCGATCCCTGGTCCGGAAAGACCCCGCATGTCGCAGAGCAACTAAGCCTGCGAGCCACAACTACTGAGCCTGCGTGTCCCAGCGCCCACGCTCCGTAACTACTGAAGCCCGTGTGCCTAGAGCCCATGCTCTACAACAAGAGAAGCCACCGCAATGAGAAGCCCGCGTGCCAAAGAGTAGCCCCCACCCGCCTCAACTAGAGAAAGCCCACGAGCATCAACGAAGACAAAATGCAGCCAAAAATAAATAGATAAAATAAATAAATAATAATTTTAAAAAAGATGCTAGTCAATTGGGGATGAATAATGTTACCAAGCAGCATTTAGGACCCAAATGGAATTAGAATTAAATTAGTATTCTTGGTTAGCACCAATTTGGTGAATTTTCTTCAGCAATGCTTTATTTCCTAGCCGAAAACTGTAAAGCATTTGTATCAATTTTAAGTATCATTATTATTAGATGTCCTTGCCTTCTTATCTTCCTGTAACTTCCTCTGTAACAATTCCCAGTTTTCTGGTCCCAACTCAGGCTTGCATATGGTTTCTTTCATTCTTAATGCCCAGGCTGTCTTAAGCAACCTAGTATCCTTTACTATATTTAACTTATATGCTTCACAAAATAGTAGCTTATTTATTTGTATTTGTTTAAAAATGGCAAATATACCAGAAAACACAAAATGTAGCTTCATGGTCTATCAGAAAAAAAATGTCACCCTGCTACTCTAAGGTACAGTGTAGATGTTAATAAATATTCATTGTCTCATTTTTTAGGAACAGTAGGTCAGAGGCACTTTATTCAGAGAAATTTCTCTTTTCCTACTGTCATCTGAATTGAGGCCACTACAATTCATGACCAGATTGTTGGAATAGGTACCTAAGAGGTTTCTATGTCTCCTTTTCTCCCCTTGTAATAGATTCTCCACATCACAACCAGATCATTCATTCATTCATTCATTCATGAAACATTTATTGAGGCTCTATTATGTGCTAAGTGCAAAGGATACTAATGGGGGAAAAGATATGAAAAACATAGGTTATATTCAGTGTTATCATGCTATATAGATATCTAACAACCTTCTCTGTCTTGGTTCCCTATTGCCCATACTGTATACTAAACTTCACATTCCTTAACCTGACATTTAATATTACCCATAATTTGGCTTTAAAAGATATTTCTAATCTTTATTTCCCATTTTTATAGCCAAGCAGATTTATTTTTAATTATTCCATGAATGTTTTGTACTTTTCAGCTTTTGGGTTTTTTTTTTTTTTTAAGGATTTTCTTATTTATTTATTTATTTATTTATTTATTTTTGGCTGTGTTGGGTCTTCGGTTCGTGCGAGGGCTTTCTCCAGTTGCGGCAAGCGGGGGCCACTCTTCATCGCGGTGCGGGGACCGCTCTTCATCGCGGTGCGCGGGCCTTTCTCTATCGCGGCCCCTCCCGTCGCGGGGCACAGGCTCCAGACGCGCAGGCTCAGCAATTGTGGCTCACGGGCCCAGCCGCTCCGCGGCATGTGGGATCTTCCCAGACCAGGGCTCGAACCCGTGTCCCCTGCATTAGCAGGCAGATTCTCAACCACTGCGCCACCAGGGAAGCCCCAGCTTTTGGGTTTTTGCCGAAGTTGTTCAACCCAATTGAAATTCCTTTCCTAAGCCTTTGGGCCTGTTCGAATCCTACTCATTCTTCAAGACTTAGATGAAATAAATTATAATAGAGCTTCCTCTCACAATTTTTACACAAGCTGATCTTTCTTCTGATTCCTCAAACAGTGAGTGCTTCTTCAAATCACTTGACAATCCTCTGAAGCCATTACTTTTTTTGTATTATTTCAGTCTTTTACTTTTATCTAACTTTTCACGTTTCATCGTATCTCACTAACTAGATGGTAAGCTACCAGAGGTGAGATCGTTTCTTGTTTAATGATATTTTAGAAAAGATCTAGCAATCATTAGAGTCACAAAATAAATAGAAGAGTAATAATAAAATATTTAGTTCTTTTAAAAAGATTAGTAAAGGACACTCATATAAATGAAGAGATAGACTATATTTATAAAGACAGTTATAGTTGTCCCCAAATTAATCTATAAATTTAATGTAATTCCAAGAAGAATGACTGCAGGACTTTTTGGGAAACATAGTAAAGTTGATTATAAGATTTGTATGGAAGGTTAAAAAGTGCATGGATAGCTAAGAAAAATTTGGAAAACAAGGACAAAGAAGGAAAATTCATCTTACCAGTCATCTAAATATTTCCAAATTTAATTACATATTACCAAATTTAATTATTAATTTAAAGAGTATAGTATTGAAATACAAAGAGATAGAAAGGTAAATAAAACAGAAAAAAAGGCCCAGAAAAAAATCCGTGCATATAAGACAACTTGGTGCATCACAAATCAATGGAGGAAAGGCTGACTACTTGACAAATGGTTTTAGAGCAATTAACAGCTCTCTCTAGGGAATTCCCTGATGGTCCAGTGGTTAGGATTCTGTGCTCTCATTGCCGAGGGCCCAGGTTCAATCCCTGGTCAGGGAACTAAGATCCCATAAGCCGTGTGGCACAGTCACAAAATAAAAATAAAAACAGCTCTCTCTATAGAAAAAATTAAAATTATATTCATACAAAGAAAAAAATTCCAGATGCAAAAAACCTAAACGTTAAAGAACTACTAGAAGAAAATGTAGAATATGGAAGGCTTGTTCAAATAAGATATAATATGTACAAAACATAAAAGAAAAGATAGGTAATTTGATTTCATCAAAATATAGTAAAAGAGGGAATTCTGTGGTGGCACAGTGGTTAAGAATCCGCCTGCCAATGCAGGGGACACGGGTTCGATCCCTGGTCTGGGAAGATCCCACATGCTGCAGAGCAACTAAGCCTGTGTGCCACAACTACTGAGCCTGTGCTCTAGAGCCCACAAGCCACAACTACTGAGCCCGCATGCCACAACTACTGAAGCCCGCATGTCTAGAGCCCATGCTCTGCAACAAGAGAAGCCACTGCAATGAGAAGCCTGCACACTGCAACAAAGAGCAGCCCCTGCTCGCCACAACTAGAGAGCACAACTAGAGAAAGCCCACACACGGCAACGAAGAGTAGCCCCTGCTTGCCGCAACTAGAAAAAGGCCACGCGCAGCAATGAAGACCCAATGCAGCCAAAAATAAATAAATAAATAAATAAATTTAAAAAAATATATAGTAAAAGACATATTAAAATCAAAAGAGACATATGGGAAGAAGATATTTGCAATACATATAACAAAGCAGTACTATCCAGACTATATAAAGTACTACAAATCAAGAAAATTTAAACAATCCAGAAGGAAAAAAAAAAAGATGTAATTAGACAATTAACAGAAGAGGGTGTATGATGGCCAAAAACATATAAAATGATGCTCAACCTCACCAGTAACCAAATAAAAATAGAGATAACATTTCTTGTTAATCAGGCTGTTAAAAATTATTGTCTGACAATATTGCATATTGGTGAGGATAACGGGAAATAGTACTCTTACTCAGTGCTGGTGGGAGTTGGTTGTGGTAGCCAATATCCAACATGGCTTCTAGTGAGCCTTGTCTCTTCCTTGTGTTCATGCTTTTGTACATTCTTCGCCCACATTGAATCAGGGTTGGTCTGATAAGACAGAATACTATAGAAGTGATGGTGAGTGACTTCTGAGGATAGGTCATAAGGCATTTCAGCTTCTACCTTGCTCTCTGATTCCTTTGGGGAAAATCAGCCATGCCACAGGATACTGAAGCAACCCATTGGAGAGGCCTACCTGGAGAGGAACAGAGGCCTCCTGCCAAGAGCCAGCACCAATTTACCAGCCATGTGAGTGAGCCATTTTGGAAGAGGATACTCTAGTCCCAGTCAAGCCTTCATATGATTGCAGCCTCAGCGAACTTTTTTTTTTTTTTTTAAACATCTTTATTGGAGTATAATTGCTTTACAGTGGTGTGTTAGTTTCTGCTTTATAACAAAGTGAATCAGTTATACATACACATATGTTCCCATATCTCTTCCCTCTTGCATCTCCCTCCCTCCCACCCTCCCTATCCCACCCCTCTAGGTGGTCACAAAGCACAGAGCTGATCTCCCTGTGCTATGCGGCTGCTTCCCACTAGCTATCTATTTTACATTTGGTAGTGTATATATGTCCATGACACTCTCTCACCCTGTCACATCTCACCTCTCCCCCTCCCCATATCCTCAAGTCCATTCTTTAGTAGGTCTGTGTCTTTATTCCCGTCTTGCCACTAGGTTCTTCATGACCTTTTTTTTTTTCCCTTAGATTCCATATATATGTGTTAGCATACTGTATTTGTTTTTCTCTTTCTGACTTACTTCACTCTATATGACAGACTCTAACTCCATCCACCTCATTACAAATACCTCCATTTCATTTCTTTTTATGGCTGAGTAATATTCCATTGTATATATGTGCCACATCTTCTTTAACCATTCATCCGATGATGGACACTTAGGTTGCTTCCATGTCCTGGCTATTGTAAATAGAGCTGCAATGAACATTTTGGTACATGACTCTTTTTAAATTATGGTTTTCTCAGGGTATATGCCCAGTAGTGGGATTGCTGGGTCATATGGTAGTTCTATTTTTAGTTTTTTAAGGAACCTCCATACTGTTCTCCATAGTGGCTGTATCAATTTACATTCCCACCAACAGTGCAAGAGTGTTCCCTTTCCTCCACACCCTCTCCAGCATTTATTTTTTCTAGATTTTTTGATGATGGCCATTCTGACCGGTGTGAGATGATATCTCATTGTAGTTTTGATTTGCATTTCTCTAATGATTAATGATGTTGAGCATTCTTTCATGTGTCTGTTGGCCATCTGTATATCTTCTTTGGAGAAATGTCTATTTAGGTCTTCTGCCCATTTTTGGATTGGGTTGTTTGCTTTTTGTTATTGAGCTGCATGAGCTGCTTGTAAATCTTGGAGATTAATCCTTTGTCAGTTGCTTCATTTGCAAATATTTTCTCCCATTCTGAGGGTTGTCTTTTCGTCTTGTTTATGGTTTCCTTTGCTGTGCAAAAGCTTTTAAGTTTCATTAGGTTCCGTTTGTTTATTTGTGTTTTTATTTCCATTTCTCTAGGGGCTGGGTCAAAAAGGATCTTGCTGTGATTTATGTCATAGAGTGTTCTGCCTATGTTTTCCTCTAAGAGTTTGAATTTAATTTAATTTTATTTATTTATGTCTGTGTTGGGTCTTCGTTTCTGCGCGAGGGCTTTCTCCAATTGCGGCAAGTGGGGGCCACTCTTCATCGCGGTGCGCGGGCCTCTCATTATCGCGGCCTCTCTCGTTGCGGAGCACAGGCTCCAGACGCACAGGCTCAGTAGTTGTGGCTCACGGGCCTAGCCGCTCCGCGGCATGTGGGATCCTCCTGGACCGGGGCACGAACCCGTGTCCCCTGCATTGGCAGGCGGATTCTCAACCGCTGCGCCACCAGGGAAGCCCCCTCTAAGAGTTTGATAGTGTCTGGCCTTACACTTAGGTCTTTAATCCATTTTGAGTTTATATTTGTGTATGGTGTCAGGGAGTGTTCTAATTTCATACTTTTACATGTAGCTGTCCAGTTTTCCCAGCACCACTTATTGAAGAGGCTGTCTTTTCTCCAGTGTATATTCTTCCCTCCTTTATCAAAAATAAGGTGACCATATGCACGTGGGTTTATCTCTGGGCTTTCTATCCTGTTCCATTGATCTATATTTCTGTTTTTGTGCCAGTACCATACTGTCTTGATTACTGTAGGTTTGTAGTATAGTCTGAAGTCAGGGAGCCTGATTCCTCCAGCTCCGTTTTTCTTTCTCAAGATTGCTTTGGTTATTCGGGGTCTATTGTTTTTCCATACAAATTGTGAAATTTTTTGTTCCAGTTCTGTGAAAAATGCCTTTGGTAGTTTGATAGGGATTGCATTGAATGAGTAGATTGCTTTGGGTAGTATAGTCATTTCCACATTGTTGATTCTTCCAATCCAAGAACATGGTATATCTCTCCATCTGTTGGTATCAGCTTTAATTTCTTTCATCAGTGTCTTATAGTTTTCTGAATACAGGTCTTTTGTCTCCTTAGGTAGGTTTATTCCTAGGTATTTTATTCTTTTTTGTTGCAATGGTAAATGGGAGTGTTTCCTTAATTTCTCTTTCAGATTTTTCATCATTAGTGTATAGGAATGCAAGAGATTTCTGTGCATTAATTTTGTATCCTGCTACTTTACCAAATTCATTGATTAACTCTAGCAGCATCTTTGGGAATCTCTATGCATAGTATCATGTCATATGCATACAGTGACAGTTTTACTTCTTCTTTTCCGATTTCGATTCCTTTTATTTCTTTTTCTTCTCTGATTGCTGTGGCTAAAACTTCCAAAACTATGTTGAATAATAGTGGTGAGAGTGGGCAACCTTGTCTTTTTCCTGATCTTAGTGGAAATGGTTTCAGCTTTTCACCATCTAGAATGATGTTGGTTGTGGGTTTGTCATATATGGCCTGTATTATGTTGAGGTAAGTTCCCTCTATGCCGACTTTCTGGAGGGTTTTTATCATAAATCGGTGTTGAATTTTGTCAAAAGCTTTTTCTGCATCTATTGAGATGATCGTATGGTTTTTCTCCTTCAATTTGTTAATATGGTGTATCACACTGATTGATTTGCATATACTGAAGAATTGCATTCCTGGCATAAACCCCACTTGATCATGGTGTATGATCCTTTTAATGTCCTGTTGGATTCTGTTTGCTAGCATTTTGTTGAGGATTTTTGCATCTATGTTCATCAGTGATATTGGTTGTAGTTTTCTTTTTTTGTGACCTCTTTGTCTGGTTTTGGTATCAGGGTGATGGTGGCCTCATAGAATGAGTCTGGGAGTGTTCCTCCCTCTGCTACGTTTTGGAAGAGTTTAAGAAGGATAGGTGTTAGGTCTTCTCTAAATGTTTGATAGAATTTGCCTGTGAAGCCGTCTGGTCCTGGGCTTTTGTTTGTTGGAAGATTTTTTTTTTTTTTTTGGCTGTGTTGGTTCTTCATTTCTGTGCAAGGGCTTTCTCTGGTTGTGGCAAGTGGGGGCCACCCTTCATCGTGGTGCGCGGGCCTCTCACTATCGTGGCCTCTCTTGTTGCAGAGCACAGGCTCCAGACGCGCAGGCTCAGTAGTTGTGGCTCACGGGCCTAGTTGCTCCACGGCATGTGGGATCTTCCCAGACCAGGGCTCGAGCCCGTGTCCCCTGCATTGGCAGGCAGATTCTCGACCACTGCGCCACCAGGGAAGCCCTGTTGGAAGATTTTTAATCACAGGTTCGATTTCAGTGCTTGTGATTGGTCTGTTTATATTTTCTATTTCTTCCTGGTTCAGTCTCGGGAGGTTGTGCTTTTCTACCAATTTGTCCATTTCTTCCAGGTTGTCCACTTTATTGGCATATAGTTGCTTATAGTAATCTCTCATGATCCTTTGTATTTCTGCAGTGTCAGTTGTTACTTCTCCTTTTTCATTTCTAAATCTATTGATCTGAGTCTTCTCCCTTTTTTTCTTGATGAGTCTGGCTAATGGTTTACCAATTTTGTTTATCTTGTCAAAGAACCAGCTTTTAGTTTTATTGATCTCTGCTATCGTTTCCTTCATTTCTTTTTCATTTATTTCTAATCTGATCTTTATGATTTCTTTCCTTCTGCTAACTTTAGGGGCCTTTTGTTCTTCTTTCTCTAATTGCTTTAGGTGTAAGGTTAGGTTGTTTATTTGAGATGTTTCTTGTTTATTGAGGTAGGATTGTATTGCTATGAGCTTCCCTCTTAGAACTGCTTTTGCTGCATCACATAGGATTTGGGTCTTCGTGTTTTGTCATTTGTTTCTAGGTATTTTTTGATTTCCTCTTTGATTTCTTCAGTGTTTTCTTGGTTATTTAGTAGTGTATTGTTTACCCTCCATGTGTTTTTATTTTTTACAGATTTTTTTCCTGTAATTGATACCTAGTCTCATAGTGTTGTGGTCGGAAAAGATACTTGATACGATTTCAAGTCTCTTAAATTTCCTGAGGCTTGATTTGTGACCCAAGATATGTTCTATCTGGAGAATGTTCCATGAGCACTTGAGAAGAAAGTGTATTCTGTTGTTTTGGGATGGAAAGTCCTGTAAGTATCAATTAAGTCCATCTTGTTTAAAATATCATTTAAAGCTTATGTTTCCTTACTTATTTTCATTTTGGATGATCTGTCCATTGGTGAAAGGGAGTGTTAAAGTCCCCTACTATGATTGTGTTACTGTCGATTTCCCCTTTTATGGCTGTTAGCATTTGCCTTAAGTATTGAGGTACTCCTATGTTGGGTGCATAAATATTTACAATTGTTATATCTTCTTCTTGGATTGATCCTTTGATCATTATGTAGTGTCCTTCTTTGTCTCTTGTAATAGTCTTTATTTTAAAGTCTATTTTGTCTGATATGAGAATTGCTACTCCAGCTTTCTTTTGATTTCCATTTGCACGGAATATCTTTTTCCATCCCCTCACTTTCAGTCTGTATGTGTCCCTAGGTCTGAAGTGGGTCTCTTGTAGACAGCATATATACAGGTTTTGTTTTTGTATCCATTCAGCCAGTCTATGTCTTTTGGTTGGGGCACTTAATCCATTTACATTTAAGGTAGTTATCAATATGTGTGTTCCTATTACCATTTTCTTAATTGTTTTGGGTTTGTTAGTGTAGGCCTTTTCCTTCTTTTGTGTTTCCTGCCTAGAGAAGTTCCTTTAGGATTTGTTGTAAAGCTGGTTTGGTGGTGCTGAATTCTCTTAGCTTTTGCTTGTCTGTAAAGGTTTTAATTTCTCTGTTGAAATTGAATGTGATCTTCGCTGGGTAGAGTAATCTTTGTTGTAGGTTTTTCTCTTTCATCACTTTAAATATGTCCTGCCACTCCCTTCTGGCTTGCAGAGTTTCTGCTGAACGATCAGCTGTTAACCTTATGGGGATTCCCTTGTATGTTGTTTGTTGTTTTTCCGTTGTTGCTTTTAATATTTTTTTATTTGTATTTAATTTTTGATAGTTTGATTAATATGTGTCTTGGCGTGTTTCTCCTTGGATTTTTCCTGTATGGGACTCTCTGTGCTTCCTGGACTTGATTGACTATTTCCTTTCCCATATTAGGGAAGTTTACAACTATTATCTCTGCAAATATTTTCTCAGACCCTTTATTTTCTCTTCGTCTTCTGGGACCTATATAATTCGAATGTTTCTGCATTTAATGTTGTCCCAGAGGTCTCTGAGACTGTTCTCGATTCTTTTCATTCTTTTTTCTTTATTTTGCTCTGCAGTAGTTATTTCCACTATTTTTTCTTCCAGGTCACTTACCCGTTCTTCTGCCTCAGTTATTCTGCTATTGATTCCTTCTAGAGAATTTTTAATTTCATTTATTGTGTTGTTCATCACTGTTTGTTTGCTCTTTAGTTCTTCTAAGTCCTTGTTAAACATTTCTTGTATTTTCTCCATTCTATTTCCAAGATTTGGGATCATGTTTACTATCATTACTCTGAATTCCTTTTCAGGTAGACTGCCTATTTCCTCTTCATTTGTTTGGACTGGTGGTGTTTTACCTTGCTCCTTCAGCTGTTGTGTATTTCTCTGTCTTCTCATTTTGCCTAACTTACTGTGTTTGGGGTCTCCGTTTCTCAGGCTGCAGGTTCCTAGTTCCCGTTGTTTTTGATGTCTGCCCCCAGTGGCTCTGGTTGGTTCAGTGGGTTGTGTAGGTTTCCTGATGGAGGGGACTGGTGCTTGTGTTCTGGTGGATGAGGCTGGATCTTGTCTTTCTGGTGGGCCGGACGGCATCCAGTGGTGTGTTTTGAAGTGTCTGTGAACTTATAATGATTTTAGGCAGCCTCTCTGCTAATGGGTGGGGTTGTGTTCCTGTCTTGCTGGTTGTTTGGCATAAGGTGTCCAGCACTGTAGGTTGCTAGTCATTGAGTGGAGCTGGGTCTTAGCGTTGAGATGGAGATCTCTGATAGAGCTTTTGCCATTTGATATTACATGGGGCTGGGAGGTCTCTGGTGGACCAATGTCCTGAACTCGGCTCTCCCACCTCAGAGGCTCAGGCCTGATACCTAGTTGGAGCACCAAGACTCTGTCAGTCACCTGGCTCAGAAGAAAAGGAAGAAAAACAATAAATAAATAAAATAAAATAAACTTATTAAAATAAAAGCACTAAAAACTATACTACTCCCCCCCAAAACAAACAGACAAAGAGAACCCTAGGACAAAGGATAAAAGCAAAGCTTTACAGACAAAATCATACAACGAAGCATACACATACACACTCACAAAAGGAGAAAAAGGAAAATAATATATATATTAACAAAAGAAGGAAGAGAGTAATCAAATCAATAAACAAATCTACCAGTGATAATAAGTTTTAAATACTAAACTAAGATAAACATAAAACCAGAAACAAATTAGATGCATAAAGCAAACCCCAAGTGTACAGTTGATCCCAGAGTCCAACACCTCAATTTTGGGATGATTCGTTGTCTATTCAGGTATTCCACAGATGCAGGGTACATCAATTTGATGGTAGAGATTTAATCCACTGCTCCTGAGGCTGCATGGAGAGATTTCCCTTTCTCTTCTTTGTTAGCACAGCTCCTGGTGTTCAGCTTTGGATTTGGCCCCGCCTCTGCCTGCAGGTCACCTGAGGGCATCTTTTGGGAAATCTGAGGTCTTCTGCCAGCGTTCAGTAGGTGTTCTGTAGGAGCTGTTCCACATGTAGATGTATTTTAAATGTATTTGTGGGGAGGAAGTTATCTCCACATCTTACTCCTCCACCATCTTGAAGCTATCCTCTTTTTTTTTTTTAAATAAATATATTTATTTTTATTTATTTATTTTTGGCTCTTTTGGGTCTTTGTTGCTGCGTGTGGGCTCTCTGTAGCTGCGGCGAGCTGGGGCCGCTCTTCATTGCAGTGCATGGGCCTTTCATTGCGGTGGCTTCTCTTGTTGCAGAGCACAGTCTCTAGGCACTCAGGCTTCAGTAGTTGTGGCACATGGGCTCAGTAGTTGTGGCTTGTGGGCTCCAGAGAGCAGGCTCAGGAGTTGTGGTGCACGGGCTTAGCTGCTCCACAGCATGTGGGATCTTTCCAGACGAGGGCTTGAATCTGTATCCCCTGCATTGGCAGGGGGATTCTTAACCACTGCACCACCAGGGAAGCCCAAATGTGATATATTCTTAAGGTGGAATATTTTACAGCACTTAAAGGAATTAGATCTTTGTGTGTCAGTATGCACAGGAAAAAGAAAGTTAGCAATGTGATGGTAGGCAGCTGTAATAACATTTAATTAAATGAAATATACAAAAAACAATGTTACATATGTACACACACATAATTTAAAAATGGACTCCAAACTCAGGTTGTACTTGCTCCCAGTGATGCTATATGGAGGTGGTTAAAGTGGACTTCTGATATATTAAGTAATAATTATTAATTCTGAGTGGTGAGTATATGGGCATAGATTGTGCTATTCTTTGTGCTTTTCTATAAAGTTTAATGTCTTCCAAATAAGGAAAAATCACCTAGTTAAATCAAACTTGTAAGAATCAAACTTGACTCTTAGTAAATATGTTTAGTAACATTTCTTCATATATCCCAACCTCTATTAACTATATTTTCCAGCAGTTGAGTAAATCAGAGTAACGTATTCATTGATTCAGAAAGCACATGTTTCTTGAGCATCTTCCATGTGAATGCATTATGGTGAGTGTTGGGACAGGCCTTTATATAGAAATATTTTCTGCCCTTACATAGCTCATAATCTAATCAGAGAGAAAGGCATTAGAGGAATACTCACGCCCCAAATAAACTCTGATAAGTTCTAGGAAAGAAAAGATTGGGTGCCATGAAAGTCTATAATTGTGGTACCAGATTTAAAGGGCAGGAGGGATTATGCTACTTCACAATAATCTATTTAGATATTTACAGATATAAATCCATTAACACATATAAACATATTTATTATCTACTACACTGAATAAGCACTACATTTGAATTACTTCTAATAAATTATATGTATAGGCATTATTACTAGCTCACTTTTACAAATGACTTGAGTCATGATTAGCATCACACAAGTAGCAAGGGTGATTCACACCCAATTCTGACTCTATGGCCTATGCTCTTTAATTCTGACATTACAGCAAAAGCAAACTACTTTGGCCCATGTCCATCTCCAGTCATTTACTCCCTTATCCTTATTTTATACTACACTCTAGAACTCGCTCATTTTGAAGGGACAACGCAACTGAAGGAACTCTCAAGACAGTTGTTGGAACATTTTAACGTTTTAGAGATTAGTTTGTCAGCAAATCTGAAATAATAAATTTTCTTGACTGAGCAACATACCGTTGCTTACAACTCAGTTTTGTTTATTGAGGAGTTAGTGGTGAAGTTGCCGTATGTCAGGCAGAGGATAAATTATCGAGAAGAAAATAGACATGATCTTTGCTCTCATGGTGTTTACAGTCGGTTGGTCAGTCAGACATTACACAAATATGTAAAAATATGTGTGTAACTTGTTATAATTAACATGAAAGTGTAGAAAGACTGAGCCAAGTGAGGAAAACATAAAAGACCTAATTTAGACTGGAGGCAGGGGATCAGAGAACTCTACCAGAAACCACACCGAAAAGTTTTTTTTTCCCCCCCTAGGATGCAAGGTGCGAAAACCCTTCAATATCCACGGAGACTGCAGCCGCCGTGGCGGTGAGATCTTGGCGCCCCATTGTCCAGTCGGGGGCTGGTGCGGCTTTGCCCGGCTCCGGAGGGGACCGCCGACTTTATTCTACATTGCTGTGGTGTGAGGAGAGTTTTCATCACTGGAACTTTCCGATTTTTTCTTAGTGTCTTCCTAGCGTCTTTCTGCCAGATCTTTCGCTCCGCTGTGACGGTCGCGCGTCTGGTCAGTCTACAGAGGACCCCGATTTTGAGTTTTCTCTCTTCCTCCGCTCCGGAAACCTAGCACTTTGCGGCGGCTCCTCGCGTGGCTCGCGCCCGGCCATTGCACTTGGCCGCACAGTCCACTCCTCTCCCTCCAGGCGGCAGGTGGGTTGGAGGTGAGCGAGCTGGTGAGGGTCCGGCGCTCCTCGCCCTTGGCTGGCCTCTAGGTGGAGGTCGGCCCGGGGCGAGCGCTCGGTGCGCGTTCTGGGCCGTCTGCGCCTGGCGCGCGCCGCCGGCCCGCGCTCGCTCCCGTCCCTCCTCGCGCTCGCGGCGGCCCGGACGGCGCGCGCCGCCTCTCTTCCTCAGTCCGCCCCCGTCGGCCCTCGCGGCGCGCGCACCGGACCGGCCTAGGCTCCACACTCAGGCCGGCAGGCTCGCGGGTTTGCTCGCCCCGCCCCCGCCCCCCCCCGGCGCCGCAGCTGGGCGCTTGCGCGGGGCGCGTGGCCGTGGCCAGGGTCTCCGCCGCAGCCGGTGCAGTCGCCGCCGCCGCCGCTGCCTCCGCCTCAGTCAGTCAGTCAGTCCCCAGCAATGGCGGAAGGAGGTGAGCGAGAGGAGCTGCTCTCGCCACCGCCGGTCTCTCCGGCCAAGCGCCTCTGCTCGTGGCCCAGTCCGCAGGCTCACCACCCTCGCGGTTCGCCCGGGGCGGCCGGCGGCGGGGTGGGGGGCGTCGGCGGCAGCTGCCTGCCCCTGGGGGCCCGTCCCCACCTGCAGCCCGAGTCCTTGCTGGACTGTGCCGCCAAGACGGTTGCGGAAAAGTGGGCGTACGAGCGGGTGGAGGAGCGCTTCGAGCGGATCCCGGAGCCCGTGCAGCGCCGCATCGTCTACTGGTCCTTTCCGCGGAATGAGCGGGAGATCTGCATGTACTCCAGCTTCCAGTACCGCGGCGGCCCTGGCGCCGGCTCGGCTGGAGGCGCCGCGGGGGCTTCGCCGGCCGAGGAGGGGCCGCCGCCACCCCCCGGGGCCGCCGCTCCGGCCGGCTCCGCCCCCGGGGCAGCCGCGGCGGGGGCGTCCCCCGGACTGGGCTCAGGGGCAGGAGCCGCCGGCGGCGGTGGTGGGGAGGGGCTCCCGTTCCGCCGGGGCATCAGTCTGCTGGACAGCGGCTCCGTGGAGAATGTGCTGCAAGTCGGTAGGTGCTCGCTTGACTCCTCTCTTGTCCCCGGCTTCCTCTTCCGCAGGTGCCTTCTCTTTGCACAAGCCCTGGGCCAAGACCCCGGCTTTCTGCCCAACTCCTGTTCTCCCGTGAAAGGACAAACTAGTCACATAAAAAACTTTTCTTAACATTTCGTTCAGGTCCACTGCTGCTCTTTCCTCCACCAGCCGTGTACCCGCTTTTCTTTTTGTTTGAAGAGCGAATAGATCTCTTTTTTACTCTTCGTTCTACACCCCAGGCCAAGGCAAGAAGGATGGGGAGATTTGGCTTTCTGGATGTAATAATTTCTGAAATGCGTTCTTCTAATTTAAGTTCAGGGAGGAGAGAATTGTTAGTGAATCTGGAGCAAGCGGTCTTACAGGGAACGTTTGAGGGACAGGCTGTCAAAGGCAATCTAGTCTTCGCAGACTGAAGCTGGGTATAATTAACTTTAAAAATGGAAAAAATCAACAAAATACTGTGCATTTCAGACAATTTTAATTACCTGCTTTAATATTTTCCCCCCTGGACCAGTGATACTTGGGAATCTAGGCTGTGGACTTAACAATAACCGAAGATGGAAATGTGACAGCTTCTCTTTTCCACACTCCCACCCAAGGAAAAAAAAGGCACAATCTGGAGTGGGGGTGGGGTCTATCTTCCTTGTCAGACTGGGGTAAATCAAAAGCTGGTCACATTGGGTTTTTCAAATGCTTCTCATTTAACAAGTCTTCATATTTGCTTTTGTTTTATCTTTTTGTTTGTGGGAAAATGAAAAGGATTTCTTTCTCTTGTACTCCTCCAGAGCTAGTCAGTTTGTTCATCTTATTAAATATACAAATACAGTAGTCCTGATTTGTGGAATGGTTAGGAAGAAAGGGGAAAAAATGACATTGTTTAACATAGACTTGTGCTATGTGGGAAATTAAAACACTGATTTTTTTTTTCTATTTGAACTGTTATAGCATTTTGGAAGTGCACCTTATAATCTTTATGCATTTTATTGTACAGTATATGCTCATATTTATTGAAAAAATATTGATTTTTGAAAGGAGTTGGAGAGAGGTTGTTTTTAGAATTAAACAAGCACAGGAACACACTTACACAGGAACCCTAGACATCTAGCTGTCTTCTCCCCAGGTAAAACTGACATATTTGAAATTTTCTTTTCATTTTAAGAGTAGTACATTGTGGTGTTTCATATAAGGTAGTCTACTTCTGTTTATTGAGAGTCACTGAACCCTGTGTTTCTTTTTAAAACAACATACGCCACAGTTTGTTTTGCAAATGTGAAGTGTAAATTTATCTAAATTTATCCTGTGTCAGAATATAGTGACAGTGGATTGAGAAAGTTTTGTTTATTTGAGGCTAGTCCATTGTGTGTTTGTGTGTATTTTTGAAATAATTAATTGAATAATCAGATTATTAAGGTGTACAGCTTTAATACTGAAAACATGAAAATGAATATAGGCATTTCTTTATTCGTCTGTAGACCTTATTCTTTGTATGAGTTTCTATCAGTTAACTTTTAAGATTCTTGTTTAAAATATTTTGAATTGAAAAGTGTCAATTTACGTGGTCATTTTATAGTAAGAAATATTGGGTTTGAAAGAATTTTCAAACTTTGAGGGGGCAGATGAGAGAGAGGAAGAGTTTTAAAGAGGTATATATTTTGAAAGTGACTATAATGTCAAGTTACAAATGAAATCAGATTTTGTGGGTGATCCAGGTCATGTTTCAATCAGATTTTTTTTTTTATAATAAGATAGTTGGCATGCTTATTAGGGTGATGAGCTCTTATATGATAGTTTTAGGGACTGGAGAAAGGACATATTTAAGCATATTTTCTGATTCTTACTTTGGATTTCATAGATGAAGGTAGGAGAATGAATTAATCACTTTTAAGTAATGCTATTTGAGAACCATGAGCTGTGTAATCTTTATTTTTCTGACTTTAATTTATGCTAGTAAGTGTGGAAGAGAAGGATATTCCATTCTCTAGCATTCTGCATTCTGTATCTTGGCATGAACCATCTTTTAATATGTAAAGTGAGAAACCCATCCCTCATCTCTTAAACCTAAAATGCGAGTATGTGACTTAATCTAGATGATAGGTTTTATAAAAGTATTGCCAAGAGATGAGTGAAAAAGTGATTTGTATGTAGCAAGATGGTAATGATGTTCTTCACTTTATAACTTCACTTCAAACTCAATATAATTACTCAGTGGTATTATTAAAAATTCTACATATTTCCTTACTGTGTCCAAGCCATAGTTGTAACCTCAGAATTGGGAAGTTACTAAAGGCTGATACTTTAGGAAGGAAGGGATGTTAGGGTATTTCTATAACAACATCTTTTAAAGAAAAGATTCATAAGGGGATTTAAATGAGGAAAACAAGAATACCTTAAAATAATTAAATAAATTTAAAAATAAAACAGCACAACAGAATAAAAAATTGGAAGGAAAAAAAATTAGACAACAACAAAAACTTGTACAAAGTGCAGGTATATTAAATTCGGTAACTTCTGATTACTTTCCACGTGGAATCTGGTAATAGGGAGTCATGGACTGGTTGAAAAGCAAATGCTCTGTAGAAAACATCAGATTTTGTGTCAGAACTAAAACTTTCCCAGCTTGATGTAAGCAAATGGGAGGACTAGGTTGTTATGCTCAAAGGATACATTTCTTTTCCATGACAGTACTGAATCAGAAGTACTGTTCCTTTTAAAAGGGGAAAATTGTAAATTAGTGTTTTCATGGACGTCTGTAAGTTTGAAGCTCTGTGAATAGACTTTTCTGATCTCTCAGTATTATGACGGTAATAGAGTTCAGGTGTTTTAAGCATCTGCATTTTTAACCTGTTTAAGAAGCCCATGGAAATAGTGGTAGTATAAACCTTGGGAAAATACTTACTCAGGAATCTGCAGATGGTATAAGAATGGTACAACTATAATTTACTAATAATTTTAAGATGTTGACCCTTTTTTGCTATCCATCATATTTTAAATGGATTTCTCTGTGTTTGGTAAAATTTAAAGGAGGTTTGTGTCTTCTCAGGGAAATGTGAATTGATTGAGGGAAAAGAAGCATTAACAGTTTTTCTCTTGTATGCAGAAATATTATATTTATTCGAATATTTAGATTTTCAAAAATTGGATAAAGGCATGCAGGGTCCTTCAGTGCTGGTATATCTTAATTATATAAATATCCAGAAATTATCATAGATTCTGACAGTTGAGCCCCATATTTTTAGCCTACATGTTTTCTAATAAACACATAATTTGTATGCGGATAGTCTTCAAGACTAGAGCCACAATGCTAAGTACTACTTCATGTGGAAGAAGTGTAATTGCAAAGTCGATAATAATAAAAAAGTCCATTTCAGGAAGTTACCTATAGCTTAAAAGTTAACTAGTAAGTTTATAATTATGAGCATGTATATATTATCAATAAACATCTGTGAAATTTTTCTATAGTACAAACTTTTGTGAAATGCAGCAGTAACAAGTATTACAGATGTTGATTTTTATATGTAATTTGTTTTTAATCTCTATTATTTAGGGGAACAAAAGATATCCTCATCTAAAAAGCTTTTTAGATGTGTGTAAGTTAGAATGAAAAATCATAATAAAATTTCCATGTGGGGAAAAATGACTTTTATTTATGTGTGAGATATTCCAGCAGGGAAAGCAGCTGCATACCTTTAAGGGATAAGTGGTAACATTTTTTAGAGTAGAAACTTACCAAGTTTTAAAATCACATTGCTCTTTTATTTTTTTTTTTGATCAATGAATTCTCTCCTTCCTCCTCCACCACAGTGCCTCACACACACATCTTAATATTTAGTAAATGTTTGTTAATTTCCAGAATATACAAACAGCTCGTACAGCTTAATATCAAAAAAACAAAAAGCCCAGTCAAAAAATGGGCAGAAGACCTAAATAAACATTTCTCCAAAGAAGACATACAGATGGCCAACAGGCACATGAAAAGATGCTCAATATCGATAATTATTACAGAAATGCAAATGAAAGCTACAATGAGGTATCACCTCACACCAGTCAGAATGGCCATAGTTAAAAAGTCTACAAATAATAAATGCTGGAGAGGCCCTGAAGAGAAAGGGACCCTCTTACACTGTTGGTGGGAATGTAAATTGGTGCAGCCACTATGGAGAACAGTATGGAGGTTCCTTAAAAAACTAAAAATAGAGCTGCCATATGATCCAGCAATCCCACTCCTGGGCATATAGCCAGAGAGAACTCTAATATGAAAAGATACATGCACCCAATGTCCATAGCAGCACCTTTTACAATAGCCAAGACATGGAAGCAACCTAAATGTCCATTGACAGAGGAATGAATAAAGATGTGGTACATATATACAATGGAATATTACTCAGCCATAAAAAAGAATGAAATAATGCCATTTGCAGCAACATGGATGGACCTAGAGATTATCATACTAAGTGAAGAAAGTCAGACAGAGAAAGACAAATATCATATGATTTCACTTATATGTGGAATCTGAAAAAATGATACAAATGAACTTATTTACAAAACTGAAATAGACTCACAGACATAGAACACAAACTTACGGTTACCAAAAGGGATAGTGGGGGTGGGGGGGAGAGATAAATTAGGAGTTTGGGGTTAACATATACAGACTACTGTACATAAAGTAGGTAGACAATGAGGACCTCCTGTATAGCACAGGGAACTATATACAATATCTTGTAATAACCTATAATGGAAGAGAATATGAAAAGGAGTATATATGTTTGTGTGTATAACTGAATTGCTTTGCTGTACACTTGAAACTAACATAACATTGTAAATTAAGTATACTTTGGTAAAAAAAGTCTGTTGAATAGTGGATGTTTAGAAGTTTAAAAACAGACTTCTCAGTGTTCTAAAACTAAGAGAGAGAGACATGAATTTTTATAATGAGTGCAGTGTTAGAAGACATGGGGAAAACTCCATACTTGCGCATATAATAAGCTGATAACAGTAAGTGTATGAACATTGCAACAGTGTGTATCTTTTATGTTGACTGTCTGTTTTATGTGAAGAATGGTGATTTATCAGTTTCTTCAAAACTTCAGATGAATTCTTATTGAAAGTGACTTTCTCAAGGAATAGAGCTTTAGATTTTAATGATAATGAATAAACTAAAGATAGTGGACTTTTAGAGGTTATCTTTATTTTAGGAATTAAAAAAATATATTATTGAAGTGTGAATACAAAGTCTAAATTTTGAAGTGGAAGGGCTGGAAATTTACTTGAGCCTATGTGAAACAATTTCTTTGCTCTTGTTTCAGTAATGGCTATTAAAAATCAAGACATTGAGACTTCCCTGGTGGTCCAGTGACTAAGACTCTGTGTTTCCAATGCAGGGGGCCTGGGTTCGATCCCTGGTCAGGGAACTAGATCCCACATGCCACAACTAAAGACCCCACGTGCCACAACTAAGAAGATCCGCATGCCACAACTAAAAGTCCCGCGTGCTGCAACTAAGACCCGGTGCAGCCAGATAAATAAATAAGTAAATAAATAAAATAAATATGTAAAAAAAAAAATCAAGACATTAACCGTCAGTATCTTATGGTTGATGGCTATATATATACACACACGTGTTAAAATGTATAGCGCTATACCCCAAAAAGTCACATTTACTGTATTATTTTAGAAAATAATTTTTAAAAATCAAGACATTAATATGTCAGTAAATTAATGTATAAAAGAAATACTGAAAATGCTGTATTAGTTTCCTATGGCTGCTGTAACAAACTGCCACAAACTGGATGGCTTAAAACAACAGAAATTTACTGTCTCACAGTTCTGGAGGCTGGAAGTCTGAAATCAAGGTATTGGCAGGGTCATGCTCCCTCTGAAACCAATAGGGAAATCCTTCCTTGCCTCTTGCTAGCTTCTGGTGGTTTGCCAGGAGTCTTTGGCATTCCTTGGTATACAACTGCATAACTACAATCTCTGCCTTCTTTGTCACAGGCGTTCTTCCTATGTATCTCTGTCTTCACATGGCCATTTTATAAGGACATAGATTATTGGATTAGGGGCCTACACTGCTCCAGTATGAGCTCATTTTACCTAATTACATGTGCAACAACCCTATTTCCAAAAAAAATGTCACGTTCTGAGGTACTGGGGGTTAGGACTTCAACATACCAATTTTGGAGGACACAATTCAACTCATAACAGCTTCTCATGCTTGTTTTTTGTTGCATAACAGAGTTTCATGTGAATTTTAAACTTTTATGTGTTGGATATGGCTTAAATTAGAAATCACCACATTCACTTTATTAGGTAAGCATTATTTCAATTTAATTGATTCAATTTGCATGATTGATTATTTAATATTTTTAATACATGTGGGACTTTTTTGACAAATAAGTGGTCATTTAAAGGTTAAACCTGTCATCCTTCTTTATAAAAAATGATGACTGTGCAATATAGCACTCAGAGTATACATGCATGGATGAACAAATTACTGTGGGATTTTTTTCATGCATACCATTTATAACTCGTGTATAGAAATAGGTAGCCCTCAGTTGTCCAGAGCCTCTTCAGCATCTCCTCCTTCAGTCAGATCACCAGTGGCTTGAGTGTTGTGCCAGTTCTGCATAATCCACTGTACAAGAAGGTATGGGATCTTACTGATAGCTTAAGGGCATAGAGATCGCAGTGCTTGAAGCTTATCATGGAGAAACAGGAGGACAAACTGGAGATGTTGTACAAGCTCATCCTGGTGGAAAACAAGAGCCTAAGCTGGGGGGCACCTTGTATGGACTTTCTCTGTCATACGTACAAGGAAGTTCGGCAGCTACTGAGCTAGAGCAAGTGGGTAAACAGAATAGGGTCCTAGGCCAGCTTCCAGAAAGCATCCCAGGAGAGCAGAGAAATCTGGACAGTTGCATATCTTATAAGTCATGTAAGCTGACCTCAGTCTCTTTGCTGGGAGGGGGAAGTTTAAGGAGATACTTTCTTTTCTGAGCTGAAGTATCCTACCAGTCTGTCATGTCCTACTGATGGAAGGTGCCCCTAATCCCGTCACTTTATCTTGCTTTTCCTATGGTAATGCATGTAGTTTCTCAGTTCACTTTATGTGATTTGGTATTGGGGAATTTGGAGGCACCCAGACCCTGGCAATTTTATGTGTCCCTTTGGACCAGCCTTCAAGAAGAGAGAGGCAGGCAGGAAGGAGTGGGGATCCCAGGATTACTACAGGGGGAGGGGCTGTTAATTTAGCTCTCTGTTAGCAACAACTTCCTATATTAAGGATAAAACGTACACATGCACAAGAGCTGGGGTATAGACCATAGGTGGTGGAGAGAAAAATGATCAGTCCTTCTTGGGCCTGGAAGTCAGCAACATCAGAGTGGTTGATTAGCTTTCCCTCTCTGCTTCCACTCTTCTTTCTCTCTCCTGCAATGATTGGCGATCACCCCATGGATAGAGATACATTGTCAGAGATGAATAAGTCTAGGAACTGAGTTACAAAATAAATTAAGATCTGGGAGAGATACCAGCCTTCTTTCCAGCTGGAGAGGCCCCAACACTGAATGGTTCTGTAGGGAATCTGATCATCAATTTGCAATACCTTACAGAGCCAGCCCATTTCCCACTCTGAGCTCCTACTGGAAACACTGCTTCTCCAAGCTGGGGGTTCTTGAGGAGAGAGGCAGAGGTGCCTGGAGCAGGTCTCTCCTGCCTGGACACCACTTGGGCTTTAGTATTGACAGAGTGGCTGACAGTTATCTTCCAACCCGAACTGGCTGGGACAGGACAAGGGCTAGCCTTGATGGTGGCCAGGCTCACCTGCTCCCAGCCTGGGATGCCCCTGCTCTGGACCTCTTATTTCTCTTTATTGGTTTATTTTTCAATGCATCTTTAATTTGTAAAGAAATAAAATAAAGATATAAAAAAAAAAGAAATAGGTAACCCTGAAAGCATATGAACCATGTCTTAACCTTTTTCCAAACCCCAAGTTAATATGGTTCAGAATTGTGTTTGATATTAGAAATAGACTGCAGTCCATTCCAGATTACTTTTATGTGAATTTTCTACCTTGTGGTGTATTTATAGGCTTATTTCTTCCCTCATATAGGCAACATGCTTCTTGGCCACTTTTAGCCTATCATGGAGCTGGTATGCCAAGGAAATCACACTCATTTTAACATTAGCTTTAGCATTATATTATCATATGCTAAATTACTCTGATACTTTTCATAATCACATGTAGCCAACTGATTAATTTTAGGTTCTCAGTGTTGAGAAAAATTGTCCTCCCGCTTAGAATGTATAATGTGATATGCCATAAATTGGTACTCAGTACATGCTTATTGAATGAATGAGTAAACTGTTGTATAATTTAAAAAATATTTATGTAGTATGGAAATCTCTCTTCCTTGATTTATATGTAACTGGAGCCTAGGAGATATACTAGCAAGATATATAAATAAAATAAAGATGTAATTTCTGCATGTTTTTGATTTTTAAAACATTATATAGATTAAAAAATACCACTGAAAGTTATTATTAACTAGTTCTTGATTCATTCATTGAACATTTAGCCACTTGTTTTGTGTAAAGCTCAGTAAATAATTGTTTACTTATTTTGGGTGGAAATCATTCCAAAATACTTTGTATTTCCCTACCTTAGAATACAAACCCAAGTTGGGCACTAAAGCCTATGCTTCTAGAACTGCATTATGTTGCCATCTTTATGTAGGTGGGAAGTTGTAAACTGAGTGGGTACTTGACCCTAAGAAATTCTCTGAAACCTGCTTTTGAAAAGCTTTTTTGGTCATTTGCTTCTTTCTCATTATAATGGAGTGATGAATGTGGTAAGCAAGGCCGTATAATATAGTTACCGTCTTTAAAAATACATTGTTGAATCAAAAGATGAAGTACCCTCTCCCTGGTGGTTTTCTTACCTTAAGAACAGTTGTTTTTATATTTATTTAGTCTTTAAGGAAATGCAAATTAAAACATAAGGAAATACTATACACACACTAGAATGTGTAAAATAAAAGACTGACACTACCAAGTACTGACAAGGATGTGGAGCAAATAGAACTCTCTTACATTGCTGGTGGGAATGCAAAATGATACAGCCACTTTGGAAAACAGTTTCTTTCTTTTTTAAAAAAATTTATTTATTTTATTATTTTATTTTTTGGCTGCGTTGGGTCTTCGTTGCTGCGTGCGGGCTTTTCTCTGGTTGCAGCGAGCAGGGGCTACTCTTCGTTGCGGTGCGCGGGCTTCTCATTGCGGTGGCTTCTCTTGTTGCGGAGCACCGGCTCTAGGCGCGTGGGCTTCAGTAGTTGTGGCTCACAGGCTCTAGAGTGCAGGCTCAGTAGTTGTGGCGCAAGGGCTTAGTTACTCCGTGGCATGTGGGATCTTCCCAGAGCAGGGATCGAACCCGTGTCCCCTGCATTGGCAGGCGGATTCTTAACCACTGCACCACCAGGGAATTCCCAGAAAACAGTTTCTTATAAAATTAATCATACACTTAATCATAAGATTCAGCAGCCTATTCCTAGGTATCTACTTTAAAGAAATGAAAACATATGTTCATATAAAGATTTGTACTTGAATATTCAGAACAGCTTTATTCAGAATAGCCCTAAACTGGAAACAACCCATATGTCTATGAAATGGGTGAATAGATAAAGAAATTGTTGTATATGCATATAGTGGAATACTGTTCAGCAATAAAAAAGAACAAACTGATGGCCTAAAACATGGATGATTCTTAAAAGCATTATCCTAAATAAAAGAAGCCAGACCAAAAAGAGAACATAAAATACAATTCCATATACATGAAATTTTAGAAAGCCTTAAGCTGTAGTGACAGAAAGTAAATCAGTGGTTGCTAGGGGAGAGGGAAGTGGGGCATGAGGAAACTTTTTTGGGTAATGGAAATGTTCTATGTTGTGATTATGGTAGTGGTTACATGGCTGTATTCATTTGTCAAAACTTAATTGTATACTTAAAATTGGTATATTTTATTGAACATAAATTATGCCTCAAAAATTGATTTTAAAGGAAAGAGTGGTGGGTTCCAGTCTTGGTTTCACATTAAAATCACCTGGGGAGATTTAAAAAAAAATAGTGCCAAGGACTTACCCGGAATTAATTAAATAAGAATCTGTTGAGAATGAGGACTGAACTTCAGAATTTTTAAAAAGTTCCTAGGTTGTTTTATGTGCAGCCAAGGTTTGAAAACACTGTTCTAGAAAAATGATCACCTTTATTAGTGTTGTCAGTGTTTTTAAACTTATCATAGGCAGTCAAAACATTATGTAATATTTATTACACAAGTGCTATGGACTACGTCAACTTTCTTTTCTACTTCAGTCTATTTTCTTTTATCTATCTTTAGGTTTATTAATGGATCTCAAGGAAAATTATTCTCTTACTACTTAAAATGTGTGTCTGTGTTTTGGAAAGGTCTTATGCAAAAGTGTATAAATTCTTGCCATCAAAAGACACTTGTATAAATGTAATGCCAACATATAATTTTATTCATGTTTGTTCATTCCTCCATTCATTTATAAAACTTATATTTAACATTTTTAAATATTCTGTGCAAAATAGAATATAAATTCTGTATTTAAGGAGTATACAGTTTAGTATAGGATACACATTAAAATAGCACTTAACACAGTGTTCTGTAATGATAGAGGTAGTTACTGTGGAGGCAAAGGGTAGAAAGTGATTAGAGAAATGAGGACAGCTGGATAAATTGCTCTATTTTAATATTCCAATTATAAGAAATTTAAAAATTATGTCTAATATTGCAATATTAGATTGAAAACACTATTTATTGCTTACAAGTTAGATTGACCCTTCATGAAATTCTTTCTATAATGGCATTTCTCTACCCTATAATACTCTAGCCTATAGTTGATTCAAAGGGGTAACATTGGCAGGCAGGAAGATGACAAAAATACTGCCAGATATTCTTTTTTTTTTTCAGAATAAATTTTATAGATTTCTGTCTTTACAATAGCTTTGTTATATCTTCATAGGATCCTTTTTTTCTTTTTTAAAAAAATTGTTGCTTTTTAAAGGTACAAATATATGATAGAGCTAATCAGTAAAATAGATTTTGGTCCATCCATCCATTCATTATCTTGCATTCTGTAAGCAACAGGAGAATGTATTATGCCTTTGAAAGCCTTTGGAGATAATTACATTTTTTCCCTATTCATTCATGGTTTTATTGAATGGAAGCCTGCCACATTAATACATTCAGTAAAAGTCAGCCTGTTTTTATTTTGCTTAAATCTATCAACACCTGGTAAACGGACATGACTGTCAAGCATCACCAACATACATTGATGTTAGTGGTATAAAATCCTTCCCCATGTTATGGTTCTTGTGAAAAAATACTTTTGCTAATCTTTTCTCTCACTCAATATTATATTATTATTTTTATTTTTAATTAAGGTATAGATGATTTAGAATTTTATAGTTTCAGGTATACAACAGAGTGATTCAGTTTTTTATAGATTATACTCAATATTATTGTACTCTTTACTGTCGTGTATATTTGCATTTATCTACTATATATTATATTATCATATATATTATATAATATGACATATGATATATATGTGATTATATTATATATTATCATATATATGCAGGGACTATGCAGCAGATAGCCGCAGAATTCTGGCTTCTCACTATGTCTCAGTTTCCTCAACTACAAATGGACCAGAATGATGGTCCATTTGTTTTATACTCAAAAGGAATTGTTTTGAGTATAAATCAATTAATATGTTAAGTATTTAGAACAGGGCCTAGCACTTATCAGGTATTACGTAAATATTCATTCACTATTATTCTTGTATCAGAATTGTTGAGAGTATTCCATATTTGTTACCTTTCCTTCTTTAACCTTCTCGCCACCTCTGAAGCCTTTTCAATCTGACTTCTGCTTTCGCTCACTATATTATAATTGATCTCTTAAAGGTCACCAATGACCTCATGATTGCCAGACACGGTATCCTTTTTCCAGTCCTCATCCGTCATGACCTCTGTATAGCATTTTCTGTAGTCTTCTGAACTTTCCTGTTGAAATGTTTCTTCCTAGATTTTTGTTTTACTTCACCATTCTGGTTTTCCTTCTACCTTCCTTCTTTATTCTCTTACCCCACAAAAGTAGGATTACCTTCTTGCCCCAAGTTTTCTAATTAAGCAATCTTATTTATTTCTATAGCTTCAATAACTATTTTAAGAACATAAGTTAGTATATAATGTAATGGTTTCAAATTTGTTTCAAGCAACTCTACTTATTTTCAATTGAAATCTTACATGATATTCCAGTTTGTGCAGCAGAAAAATTTGAGATGTTTTGGGAATTGGGATGGGGCCCAAAACTCAGGCAGCTTGGCCAGCTTCTTCCCTTTGATCCCTGAAGCACTTCCAAATAATCTTAATCTTGGGATTTGTAGTCTGGAGATCTGCCTGAGATTTCTCATCTGTACAAGTGTTAGGATTTTTGTGAGATTCTAAAGAAACTAATATACATGAAAGTACTTTATAAATATCACTGTGCAAATACTATGACTGTTAAGTGTACATCGTTGTTTCTCCCTCTTGAATTCAAGATCAGCATGTATATTTGCTTGCTAGATATTTCTAAATGGATACCCTAATAGCCACTCAAAATGAATATGTCTGATAAGGGATTAATGTTCAGAATATGTAAAGAACTCCTACAACTCAACAACAAAAAGCAAACAACCTGATTAAAAAATGGTCAAAGGACTTGAATAAACACTTCTACAAAGAAGATATGCAAATGGCCAATAAGCACGTGAAAAGGTGCTCAACATCACTCACTAATCATTAGGAAAATGCAAAAAACCACAGTGGGACATCACTTCATATCCATTAGGATGACTGTTATAAAGAAAAAAAAAAACAGAAAATACCAAGTGTTGGTAAGGATATGGAGAAATTGGAACCCTTGTGCATCACTAATGGGAATATAAAATGGTGCAGCTTCTGTGGAAAATGTTATGGTAGTTCCTCAAAAAACTAAACATAAAATTACTGGATTCAGCAATTCCGCTTCTGGGTCTGTGGCCAAAAGAATTGAAAGCAGGAACTCGAACAGACATTTGTACACCCACATTATAGCAGCAGTAGTCACAATTGCCAAAAGGCACAAGCAACCCAAGTGTCCAACGACAGATGAATGGATAGACGAAATTTAGTATATACATACAATTTACTATTATTCAGCCTTAAAAAGGAAGGAAATTCTGATACATGGTACAACATGGATGAACCTTGAGGACATTACGCAAAGTGAGGTAAGCCAGACACAAAAGGTCAAAAATTGTATGATTCCACTTATATGAGCTACCTAAAATAGGCAAATTCATAAGAGACAGAAAGCAAAATAGAGGTTACTAGAGGCTGGGGGGAGAGGGGAATGGAAAGTTATTATTTAAGGGGTAAACAGAGTTTTATTATGGGATAATGAAAAAGTTCTAGGGACTTCCCTGGTGGTGCAGTGGTTAAGAATCCGCCTGCCAATGCAGGGGACACAGGTTTGATTCCTGGTCTGGGAAGATCCTACATGCTGCGGAGCAACTAAGCCCATGTGCCAAAACTACTGAGCCTGCGTTCTAGAGCCCGCAAGCCACAACTACTGAGCCTGCGTGCCACAACTATTGAAGCCTGCGCACCTAGAGCCCGTGCTTCGCAACAAGAGGAGACACCGCAATGAGGAGTCCGCACACCGCAACGAAGAGTAGCCCCTGCTCGCTGCAGCTAGAGAAAGCCCGCACGCAGCAACGAAGACCCAACGCAGCCAAAAATAAATAAAATAAAATAAATAAATTTATAAAAAAAAGAAAAAGTTCTGGAGATGGATAATGGTGATGGTTGCACAGCAGTGTGAATGTACTTAATGTCACTGAACTGTATGCTTAAAATGGGTAAAGAGTACATCTTATTTATATTTTACCACAAGAAAAAAAGTTTTAAAAAAGGCTACATGTCATATGATTCAGTTTATATGAAATGTCCAGAATAGGCAAATCCTAAAGACAGAAAGTAGATTCGTGGTCTTCAGGACCTGGCGGTAGGGAAAGTAATTGCTGATGGGTATGGGGTTTCTTTTTTGGGTGATGAAATGTTCTAATATTAGATAATGGTGATGATTGCACAAATCTGTGAATATACTAAATACCACTGAATTGTACACTTTAAAAGAGTGAGTTTTGTGATATATGAATTACATCACAGTAAAGCTGTTATTTAAAAAGCAAATATTCCAAACAGGAAAAAAAAAAACTTCAAAGACATTCTTTTTTCTTAGGAAATGAGGTCTAAATTCCTAAGCCTTATTATTAGAGACTGGGGTTCAAATTTCAGTTCTGCTACTTTCTAGCTGTGTAACTTTGGATGACAAGTTACTTAACCCTTCTGTGCCTCAGTTTCTTTATCTCTAAAATGGAGACACAATACCATCTCAGAATGTTTATATCATAGTTAAATGAGATAATGTATTCAAAGTCAACTTGGAATTTCTTACACATTGTAGGGTAGTACTATGAATATTAATTCTCTTTGTTTTAACCTTCCCTGCCTCTTAACAGTCTATACATCTGTTCTTAAGAGTGCCTTTTCCTTATCTACTTAGTTGAAATTAAACCTTCCATTTTAGTCCTATGCATTATTCAGCAATTGTTTATTAAGTACCTATTATGTGTTAAGCTCTTGTCTAGACGCTTGGAGATATGGCAGTGAATAAAACAGAATTCCCGCTTTCATGGAGCATACATTTTAGTTAGGGGACAGACAGCACTTTCTACTTTCAGCTTGTGTTATAATTATTTATTATTAGGTATGATTTTCTCTTCCAGTCTGTAAGCACTTCTAGGGCAAGGACTGTATCCTACAATATATTCAGCATCCAGCACAATACCTAGTAGAATTCATAATGGACTTTTAATAGGTCTTTGTGGAAATGAATCGAAACCATTATCTTTTTAATTTCTATGATTTTCATAATAGTGATTCCCAACACTGCTGCTTTATATTTTACTCACATCACTTGAGGAACTTTGGTAAAATACATTCTGGGGCTCTACCCTTGTAAATTCTAGTTAACTAAAATTGGAATGGGGCTCAGGAATCTGTTTCTTTGACAAGCTCTCCAGGTTTAAATGTTGCTCTATTGATTGATTTATACACTAGCTTTTTCCAAACCAGATTTGGAAATTGTGGGTCAAATTGAAAAAAATGGATAGAGTGGTTATAGGAAAGAGTTATATGAAAAAGTCATTAATCTTAGCAGCACTGCATTTGCTATTAGGAAAACCACTAATATCTATCCTTTGTTCTTTTTATTTATTTATTTATTTATTTGAGTAATTTTTAAAAATAAATTTATTTATTTTATTAATTTATTTTCGGCTGTGTTGGGTCTTCGTTGCTGTGCACGGGCTTTCTCTAGTTGCGGCGAGCAGGGGCTGCTCTTTGTTGCGGTGCGTGGGCTTCTCATTGCGGTGGCTTCTCTTGTTGCGGAACACGGACTCTAGGCGTGTGGGCTTCAGTAGTTGTGGCGCATGGGCTCAGTAGTTGTGGCACACGGGCTTAGTTGCTCCGTGGTATGTGGGATCTTCCCGGACCAGGGCTTGAACCCGTGTTCCCTGCATTAGTAGGCGGATTCTTAACCACTGCACCACCAGGGAAGTCCCTATCCTTTGTTCTTTTTAAATGCTAGTTCTTAACATAGTGTGTCCAAAATGATTCTCCACATTTTGATAGGTGGTACATTTTTGAAAAAGCACTGGAAAAGTCCGAAAGGATTTACGTCAAACTGATAAATAATCTCTGTGAAGAGAAAGGGGAATAGGGGTGACCAAGAGGAAATTTAATCTGTATTGTTTTAATTATTTTATAGTGAGAACCTATTTACATATTCCTTATATAATAATGTAATTAAAATAAGTTAAAGACAATATGATTTTATTCAGCTGCATTTTGGTCAGCATCTTTGTCTTTTAAGTTAACATGTGTTGGACAGATGTCATTTTACCTTCATAAACGTGATTTAGGTAAGGGGTTCTTAACCTGGCACCTGTAAATGGCTTTCAGGGATCCAGGAACTCCTGAAATTATTTTCAGATTTTACAAATGCATATGGACATTTTTCAGAGAAGACAATATATAACTTTCATTTGATACTCAAAGGGATCCATAACAAATAAGTTCAGGAACCACTAATTTATGCAGAAGAATCTGCTTAATTTGATAAAAATCCTGCAATAAGTTCCTCTATTGCCTTTGAGCCTTGATGTGTATAATATGGGTGGATGTGATTCATTAACCATTTTTATTCTACCCATTTCAGGTTATGAATAGGATAGTTACTTTATTTTCTTAAAGGTTAACACAGATCTACTATTTGCTATTTCTACTGAATACTTCAATTTTGTCATCTTTTATAGATTTATTCTGTTTTGCTACTTATCTAAATGCTGCTAAGTTCCTTTTTTTTTGTTTTAACAGAATGATGCCGTGACATTATTGTGCCATAGACAGCTAAGTTTTAATGATTTGCACTAGCTGAAATAATATCCTATGAGGTTACTGAATAGAGTAGATCATAGCTACCTCTTTATCGAATTTTCCTATGGAATCAGATTTTTTAGGTTATGTTCCCTGGGAAATAGACTCTGAGATGGAGATTTGCCTGCAGAAAGTTTATTAAGAACAATACTTGTAATGGAGCGAGGGAAGCAAGATTAGGAGGGCAGAGAGATTCAACTGATGCAGTTGCAACAGAGACTTTAGTCAGTCCTTTTGGGAACTCTGGAGCTTGGATGACACTTCAGAGCTGTCTGGAATTAGATGTGGGCTGACCTGAGGGCGTAACCTTGGGTGGGGTAGTTTCTTTCTGTGGAAGAGATGGAACTACACAGTTCTCCTTCCCAGTTGCAGAAAGTGCTTTAAGCAGATGGCTTTCAACTGTCAGCTGGTTCAGGGTCGGCCTCAGCTACAGAGAGCTGCTTCACCTGAGATCACAGTCTTCTAGGGGCAGCTTGCAAACGGCTGAGCAAGGTGGGGGTATAAAGGTCTAGCTATTTTTGACAGGCAGTACTTGCTCCAGGGAACTGTACCTGGTTGTCAGGCCTGCATTACAGTTTGACTTCTTCCTCTTCTCAGCCTGCTTCTGTTGCCTTTCCTTCACAGGTATTGATTTCCAATAAGCATCTTGCATCCCAAATTCCCTCTCAGTGTGTGCTTTTAGAGAACGCAACCCATGATACTTTGGTTGAGGGCAGTTTGTGGAGGAGGACTTGGCCGTGAGCTGCTAGCAGCCAACTCTCTTGACAGAGGAATGAATGCCTTGGTCTTGAAGGGAGTATCTGGTCACTGTATTCCTTGTGCCTCTTGGATTCATTTCATATAGTAATTTCACCCCATGTGGGAACAAATTCTGTAACATTCTGTTTGGTCTCTTATAAAATGTGGGGAATTTACAAGAGTGAGATTAGCAGATGAATTACAACCTCTTCCACTACAGCTAGTCTCCAGATAACAACTGATATTCACTGTCTCCCTCCACTAATTTCCAGTCTAGATTCTTGGCTAGAATATTTTCCTGTTTAGGTGGCTTACCAGATGGGGTGACTGTCATGACTGAGGAGTCTGAGCCTAGTTACCATGCCCTTTTTAGGTCTTGGCCACTATACTTGTTCATTTACTGTCAACATTGGGCAAGGGGGAGTATCAAGAGATGCTCCAGTGATAACCTTGATGCTAAATGTCGTCTACTTCCTGATGTTACTTTTCTTTGTGTTGGTAAATCTGCTTAATTTCATAAACACCATATGTTGCTAACGTAGCACATTATATTTATGCGACATTAAAATCAGATCTATTATTTGGGTTTTAAAGATCAAATATAACCTTGTTGAATCTACTTTATTAATGTTTCTTTGATACATGATGGGAATGCTAATTGCAGAGGTTTGTAGATTGTTACCTCTTGTGTTGTCCCTTGCAAATATTATTAATATATCATCAGGATAATTAGCAACAAAAGAAGTTCCTCATCCAAAATCTTATGTTTTTATTTGTAGTATTTTAGTATAGTTTTATTTAGAACTTCAGTTAGTAGTGAGTGGTTTTTTAGCACTTTCTCCCCATTACCTACTCACTTAGAGATCAGAACTGAAAAACTGAGAAGGAGTTGGATTTTAACTTACTGCAGTTATGTAGCCATGTGATAATTATGTCATTTAGCAAACCATCAAGACAAGTTCGCATTGCTGGGAGGTTTTAGTAAGGAACCTTCCTTCTGCTCTGAAGCCAAGGCTGCCTGATGAGGCCTTGAAGGTGAGAGTGTTGGCAGTGTCCCTGAAGAGACTTAGTATTTTGGAACTGGGGGGCTCTTTTAGCAGACTTCCTTCCTTCCTTCCTTCCTTCCTTCCTTCCTTCCTTCCTTCCTTCCTTCCTTCCTTCCTTTCTTCCTTCCTTCTTCTCTGAAGCCAAGGCTGCCTGATGAGGCCTTGAAGGTGAGAGTGTTGGCAGTGTCCCTGAAGAAACTTAGTATTTTGGAACTGGGGGGCTCTCTTAGCAGACTTCCTTCCTTCCTTCTTCCTTCCTTCCTCCCTTCCTTTTTTTCTTAACACTTTTGGTAAGATATAATTCACATACCATACAACTCACCCATATACCCAGGTGTATATTCACAGATATGGGTAGCCATCACCACAGTCAATTTTAGAACATTTTTATCATCTTAAAAGAAACCCTCGGGGACTTCCCTGATGGTCCAGTGGTAAAGAATCTGCCTTACAATGCAGGGGAAGTGGGTTTGATCCCTGGTCAGGGAACTAAGATCCCACATGCTGCGGGGCAAGTAAGCCTGCAAGCCACAACTGCTGAGGTTGCGCGCCTCAACTAGAGCGCCTGCGTGCTGCAAACGACAGAGCCCATGTGCTCTGGAACCTGTGCGCTGCAACTACAGAGCCCATGCACCCTGGAGCCTGCAAGCCACAACTAGAGAAGAAAACCTTTATGCCACAGCTAGAGAGAAGCCTGCGCGCCACAACAAAGAGCCCGCACACCACAAGGAAAGATCCCGCATGCCTCAACGAAGATCCCCCATGCCGCAACTAAGACCCGACGCAGCCAAAAATAAATAAAATAAATAAATAAATAATAAATCTTTAAAAAAAAAAAAAGAAACTCTATACCCTTTAATAGCACTACCCAATCCTATCATCCCCTCTAACCCTAAGCAACCACTAATTTCTGTCTCTATGCCTATTCTGGACATTTCAAATAAATGGAATCATATAACATATAGTCTTTTGTGACTGGCTTCTTTCACTTAGCATAATTTTTCAAGGTTCATCTGTGTTGTTGCACACATCAGTACTCCATTCCTTGTTATGGCTGAATAATATTCCATTGTATGTATATACTACATTTTGTTTATCCATTCCTTAGTTGTTGGACTTCTGTGTAGTTTCCCTTTTCGTTAAGAATAATGCTGCGATGAACATTCATGTACAAACTTTTGTGTGGACATATGTTTTCATTTCTTTTGGGAATAGAATTGTTGGGTCATATGATAACTCTATGTTTAACCTTTTGAGGAACTGCCAAACTATTTTCCAAAGTGGCTACACCATTTTATAATCCCCCCAGCAATGTATAAGGATTTCAATTTCTCTGCATGCTTGCCAACAATTGTTATTATCTATCTTTTTTATTATTGCCATCCTAGTGGGAGTGAAGAAGTATTTCATTATGGTTGATTTTGATTTGCAATTCTCTGATGACTAATGATATTGAGCATCTTTTCATGTGCTTATTGGTCATTTGTGTATCTTCTTTGGAGAAATGACTATTCATATCCTTTGCCCATTTTTAAGTTGGGTTGTCTTTTTATTGCTGAGTTGTAAGTGTTCTTTATTTATTCTAGATAGTAGTCTCTTATCACATTTATGATTTGCAAACATATTCTTACACTTTGTGGACTGTCTTTTCACTTTATCGGTCATAACCTTTGAAGCACAAAAGCTTTTAGTTTTGATGAAGTACAGTTTATTTTTTTCTTTGTTGCTTGTTTTCTTGATAACATTTCTAAGAAAACATTGCCTAGCACAAGAACATGAAGATTTACTCCTATGTTTTCTTCTGTGAGTTTTATAGTTTTAGCTCTTGTACTTCTATGTTCCATTTTGAGTTGATTTTTGTATATGGTATCAGAAATGTCTTCAACTTCATTCTTTTGCATGTCATTATCCAGTTGTCCCAGCATAATTTGTTTAAATGACTATTCTTTCCCCAATGAATGGTCTTGGCACTCTTGTTGAAAGTTAATTGAAAATTAATTAAATTTATTTCTGGACTCTCTGTTCTGGTTGATCGATCTATATGTGTGTACTTATGTCAATATCACACTATTTTGATTTGTATTGCTCTGTAGTAAGTTTTGAAGTTGGAAAGTGTGAAATTGGAAAGTGAGTTTTTAACTTTGTTCTTTTATTTCTTTCTTTTCCCAGCTTTATTGAGATAATTGACATATAACATTATACAAGTTTAAGGTATGTGATGTGATGATTTGATACACGTATATATTGTGAAGTGTTTACCACGATAAGGTTAGCTAACACATCCTTCACCTCACATAATTACCATTTTGTTGTTTTTATGGTGAGAATGTTAAAGCCCTTTCTCACAGCAACTTTCTTTTTTTTTTTTAACATCTTTATTGGAGTATAATTGCTTTACAATGGTGTGTTAGTTTCTGCTTTATAACAAAGTGAATCAGCTATACATATACATATATCCCCATATCCCCTCCCTCTTGCGTTTCCCTCTCACCCTCCCTATCCCACCCCTCTAGGTGGTCACAAAGCACTGAGCTGATCTCCCTGTGCTATGTGGCTGCTTCCCACTAGCTATCTATTACATTTGGTAGTGTATATATGTCCATGCCACTCTCTCACTTCGTCCCAGCTTACCCTTCCCCCTCCCTGTGTCCTCAAGTCCATTCTCTACGTCTGTGTAGAGAATGTCCTGCCCCTAGGTTCCTCATGACCATTTTTTTTTTTTTTTTTAGATTCCATATATATGTGTTAGCATATGGTATTTGTTTTTCTCTTTCTGACTTCACTCTGTATGACAGACTCTAGGTCCATCCACCTCACTACAAATAACTCAATTTTCGTTTCTTTTTATGGCTGAATAATATTCCATTGTACATATGTGCCACATATTCTTTATCCATTCATCTGATGATGGACACTTAGGTTGCTTCCATGTCCTGGCTATTGTAAATAGAGCTGCAATGAACATTGTGGTATGTGCAACTTTCAAGTATATAGTACAGTATTGTTAACTATAGTCATCATGCTGTACATTAGATTCCTGGAACTTACTCACCTTATAACTGAAAGTTTGACTAACATATCCCCTTTTCCCCCACCACTCAGCCCTTGGCAACCACCATTCTATTCTCTGTTTCTATGAGTTTGATGTTTTTAGAGTCCACATATAAATGAGATCATACAGTATTTGTCTTTTTCTGTCTGACTTATTTCACTTAGCATAATGCCCTCAAGGTCCATCCATGTTGTCACAAATGGCAGGATTTCCTTCTTTTTTATGACTGAATAATACACACACACAGACACACAGACACACAGACACACACAGACACACACACACACCCCACATTTTCTTTATCTGTTCATCCCTTGATGGACACTTAGGTTGTTTCCATGTCTTGGCTATTATAAATAATGCTACAGTAAACATGGGAGTGCTGATATCTCTTCGAGATAGTGATTTCAGTCCTTTAAATATGTACCCAGAAGTGGGATTGCTGGATCATATGGTAGTTCAGATTTTAATTTTTTGAGGAACTTTCATATTGTTTTCCCATAGTGGCTATACCAGTTTACATTCCTGCCAACAATGCACCATGGTTCCCTTTTCTCCACATCCTGGACAGCATTTGTTATCTCTTTTTTTGATAATAGCCATTCTAACAGGTGGGAGGTGATATCTCATTGTGGTTTTGATTTGCATTTCCCTGATGACATTGAACACCTTTTCATGTACTTGTTGGCCATTTGTATGTCTTCTTTAGAAAAATGTTTATTCGAGTCCTCCACCCATTTTTTAATCAGATTGTTTGTATTTTTGCTATTGAGTTGTATTAGTTCCTTACACATTTTGGATATTAACCCCTTATCCAATATATGGTTTGCAAATATTTTCTCCCATTCCATAGTTTGCCTTTTCATTTTGTTGATTATTTCTTTAGCTGTACAGAAGGTTTTTAATTTGGTATAGTTCCACTTGTTTATTTTTGCTTTTATTGCTTGTGCTTTTGGTGTCATATCCAAAAAATCATTGCCAAGACTCAGGTCAGGGAGCCTTTCCCCTATTTTCTTCTAGGAGTTTTACAGTTTTAGATCTTAAGTTTAATTCTTTTTTTTTTTTTAATTAAAAAAAAATTTATTTATTTATTTTTGGCTGCGATGGGTCTTCATTGCTGTGCGTGGGCTTTCTCTAGTTGTGGCAAGCAGGGGCTACTCTTCGTTGTGGTGTGCTGGCTTCTCACTGCGGTGGCTCCTCTTGTTGCAGAGCACAGGCTCTAGGCACGCAGGCTTCAGTAGTTGTGGCACGTGGGCTCAGTAGTTGGGGCACCCAGGCTCTAGAGCACAGGCTCAGTAGTTGTGGTGCACAGGTTTAGTTGCTCTGCGGCATGTGGGATCTTCCTGGACCAGGGCTCAAACCCGTGTCCCCTGCATTGGCAGGCAGATTCTTAAGTTTAATTCTTTTTGAGTTAATTTTTGTGAGTGGTATAAGATAGGGGTTCAATTTTTCTTGTGCATGTGGATATCCAGTTTTCCCAACACCATTTATTGAAGAAACCATCAGTAAATATAAACTATTTTTCCCATTGAGTTTTCTTGGCTCCCTTTTCAAATATCAATATTAGTTGACCATATATGCATGGGTTTTTGATTTTCTGGGCTTTTGATTTCCATTGGTCTGTAGGTCTGTTTTTATGCCAGTACCATATTGTTTTGATTACTGTTGTTCTTGTTTTTCAAGATTGTTTTGGCTATTCTGGTTCCCTTGAGTTTCTGTACGAATTTTAGGATCAGCTTGTCAATTTTTGCTAAAAAGCCAGCTGGGATTTTGATAGGGATTGCATTGAATTTGTAGGTTTATTTGTACAAATTAGTATTGCCATTTGTATTAGTTTTCTATTGCTGCTGTAACAAGCACCATGAACTTGGTGGCTTAAAACAACACATATTTAATATCTTATAGTTCTGGTAGTCAGAAATCTGAAATGGGTCTTTCTGGGCAAAACTCAAGTTGTGGGCAGAGCTTTGTTCCATCTGGAGGTTCTAGGGGAAAATCTCTTTCCATGCCTTTTTCCAGCTTCTAGAAGCCACATCTACATTTTGTGTCTCATGGCTCCTTCCTCCATTTTCATAGCCTATCACTCCAACCTCTGCTTCCATTGTCACATTTTCTCTCTCTGACCTTAAGCCCCTTGCCTCCCTCTTTTTTAAAAAATTAATTAATTAATTAATTAATTTTTGGTTGCGTTGGGTCTTTGTTGCTGCACGTGGGCTTTGTCTAGTTGTGGTGAGTGGGGGCTACTCTTCATTGCAGTGTGCATGCTTCTCATTGTGGTGGCTTCTCTTGTTGCAGAGCACGGTCTCCAGGGCCCGCGTGCTTCAGTAGTTGCAGCCAGTGGGCACAGTAGTTGTGGCTCACGGGCTCTAGGACGTGCGGGCTTCAGTAGTTACGGCACATGGGCTTAGTTGCGGCTTACGGGCTCTAGAGTGCAGGCTCAGTAGTTGTGGCACACGGGCTTAGTTGCTTCGTGGCATGTGGGATCTTGCTGGACCAGGGCTCAAACCTGTGTCCCCTGCATTGACAGGCGGATTCTTAACCACTGCGCCACCAGGTCCCCTTGCCTCCCTCTTATAAAGGACCCTGTGATTACATTGGGCTTATTCAGATAATCCAGGGAATCTCTATATCACAAGAACCTTGATTTAATTACATCTGCAAAGTCTCTTTTGCCAAGTTCAGAGAATCAGGACGTGGACTTTTTTGGGGGGGGGCATTATTTTGTCTACCATACCATTTTAACAATGTCTTGGGGTATTATCTTATTTATTACATCCTCTTTAATTTCTTTCAACAATATTTTGTAGTTTTCTAAGTGCAAATTCTCTACTTGCTTGGTTGACTACTCCTAAGTATTTTATTCATTTATATACTATCATAAACGGAATTGTTTTCTGAATTTCATTTCCAGACAGTTCATTTCTGCTGTATTTAAATACAATTGATTTTCGTATATTGATCTTGTACCTCTAACTTTGTTGAACTCATTTATTAGTTCTGTCAATAGAGATAATTTTTCTTCTTCCTTTCCAATCTGGAACCTGTGGTCCTTATTTTTGCAAGTCACAAAACTCAGTGTTGTTTGTGCCATAGAATGTATTGGACTAAGGGAGATTTCCTGCTTTACATTGAACTTGGAAAGCCTTTTTAATGTGCTATTAAATTATGTTATTAGAGAATGCAATCCTAGGGAAGCAAGAGTGAAAGTAAAGGGAGTGAGACAGGATATGAGGGAGAAGTAATATAAAGGTGTGTATAGAGCTGGTTACCATTTGCTATCAAGTGGCAACTGATTGCTCAATCTCCCTGAATTGCCTTATAGAAAGGGCATGGAGAATATCCTCTGGCTCCCATTTCTCATTAACAAGTTCAGAACTGGGAAATGTTTTGCTATTAAAGGTATATTTTGCATATCCTTCTCTAATTTTAACCATTATTGATTTTACAGTTTGGGTTGTAGGGATTGTAGGATTATAGGAATTTCGCTATTGCTGTTGCTGTTCTGCATAGCCTCCAAACTTAAATACCTTAAATTCCCTGGGTATGTGATGTGGTTTCTTTCAATTACAAGATGAGAAAAAGGGATTGGCCATAGTTCATAGCCTTGTTATAATCTGTGACAACTCTTAATGGCTGGAAGCTTAAAATAAAGTAAGAACAAAGATTAAGTACATTTAAGAAAAACGATCTTTCTTTTTCGGTATCATATTCTTTTTTCTTTCCTATTATTTTTCTGTACTATTTATTTTCTATTTTCAAGATAGGTTTTGGGAGCATAAGGAGTCGTAGTATAGCAAAATAGCTTATTGTAAGATATAATAAAATACTTGCCCTTCCTCTTTACTCTTCTCTCTAGTCTCTGAACCCTTAACCTTTTCTCTCTTCTGCCTTACTTTCCTGAAAAATTCAGTCCAAACCTTCGTGAAGCAAGAGAGAAAAGGAAGTTAGACAGGGAAAGAGGGAACGTAGCAGCACCAAGTGGCAGCAGCCTAAAAGGGAGTGTTAGAGCCCAGCAACTTAGATGGCCCATAGATTATTTGGGAATCTAAAAACGTCAGACTCATAGAACCAGAGAGTAGAATGGTGGTTGCCAGGGGCTAGGGAGTGAGAGAGCAGGGAGATGTTGGTCAAGGGGTACAAACTTTCAGTTGTAAGATGAATAAGTTTTAAGGATCTAATATATAGCATAATGATTATAGTTAATAATACTGTATTGTATACTGGAATTTGCTAGGAGAGTAGATCTTAAGTAGATCTTCTTACCATACATACACATACACACACAGGCACAAATGGTACTATGTGAAGTGATGGATATGTTAATTAACTTGATTGTGGTAAGCATTTCACAATGTATATGTATATTAAATCATCACATTGTATAACTTAAAAAATCATGTTGTACAACCTAAATATATACAATTTTTATTTGTCAATCATACTTCAATGAAGTTGGAAAAAAATTAGCAAATATTCCCCCCTCCAAAAAATTATTTGAATTGTACTTGCACCTATTTTGCAAGTTTGAGATTGTTTCAAAATAAAAGGAATAAATACGATATTAATCTCATTTGAACTTTATTTAATAATGAGTGCTTCCATATTACCTATTTACTTTGAGCTGTTTAAGAGAATATTTTTTGTTTCTTAGCTTAACATTTCAAATCTCCAAAGTTATTTGAATAAGAGTCATTTTTAATATTTTAGTTTTTTTTTTTTGAAGACCACAGAAAAAAGCAATTGCCTTTATTTCTATGTTTGGGAAATAAATCTACCTGTAGAAAAATAGGAAAAAAACAAAAACAAACAAACAGAACAACAGAAGGTGACAGTAGGAAATGTACCAGAAAAAGAAAGAGATTATCACATTAAATGTAAATGAGGTAAATTTTTGAAATGAAAAATTGTACTTTTCAATTTCCTGGGCATTAGGGATGTTGAATTGTAGTTAGATGCATAAACCCTAAGGGGCTAATATGCATAAAAGTCATAGGCAAGGTATAGCTGCCTCCAAGAGCAAAGTATATAATGCTTGACCCTTAGTAACTTCTCAGTTCTTTCTCTCTCATTTGTCAAACCACAGGACAATTAAATATACCCTGATAATATAGGCAAATAGTAAACTGGGTAGAGGTGTTTGATATTTAAAATAATCCAAATATTACTAATATTACCAAGCCACCTGCCACTAAAAAAAAAAATTAATTCTAACCAACAATGGAACAAAACTGTCCACATTTTCACACAATTCCACCCTTCAAAAATATAAAGAAAAGTACATGGTTTTAGCTATTTAATATAAATAAGAAAAATCTTGTTTCCTTTGGCATCTTTAAAAAGTAACTAAACTACAACAAAAGGAGGTGATTGTATAAAGAAATTTATACTTAAGCAAACATATAGGGGAAAAAACCAGCAACTTGTGTTTAGTATGCAATAAGATCAACTACAAGAGTTTATTATTCATTAGGAAAGCCTTACAAGTTTTTGGAAGAACCGCCACGTCTTAACATTACAATATATTTAATAATGGTTCTTTTATTGCTTCTAAGATTATTGAGAAGTCAAATGAAATTATGCTGAATTTATGGTTCAAAACTATTTTCCAAACACTTCACCATTATAATTTAGGATAAGTAACACTTGAAGAAGGCAAACCTTTTATAATATGACTTTCAATATACAGCCTTACTTTAATTCATTCTGATTCCATTACATTTTTGTTATTTTTGCATTGGCCCTGAATATTTAATAAGAACTGTGTTTCTATGTGTAGAACAGCCTACACAAATCCATTTCACCCTTCATAAAATGGTCACATTAGTGTTTGAGCTTGCAAAACTAATAATTTTCAAACTTTTGAACTTAGAAGGAAATGTTTAGAAAGTCTGACTATGTACAAGAGAAGGTAAACTTTTCAATTCTCTTATTATCAGAAACATCATAATGAAAGGTAGATTTATAGCACACTTGTATGTCTATGTGCATTTGAAGTATGTAGAGTAAAATACCAACACAGCTTTCATGTGTCAATAGGGGGAAATGCAAGCAAGAGTGACTTTTAAAGGATCCAATAAAGCCATCTCTTATAAAGCCAAACTTAGGCTTAAAAAACTTCAAACAGTTGATTTCATCCTTGCAAGTTGTCAAAGAAAAATTTCATCAGTTTAAAAATAGAAAGATGTTAAATTCACTGAAAAATTAAGCTGGGTTCTTTCATTAAATCTGGGAATACTGCAACATCAAGTATTTACTGTTTTTGCAAGAGAAACAAAATTGGCAGCTCCAGTTTTACATTATTACTTACTTATATATGAAAGTTTTAAGGGTGAAGAATTGTGACAAAACATTCCAAATGGATGACCTAAAAATGGAGCAAGGGATACTGTCCCTCAGCACATTTCCCCACCAAATATAGAGAAATTTACTATTAGAATATTAGCTGTGTGTGGTAAGAGGGGAAAAACAGATATGGTGTCCCAATATGTTGACAAGGACAAAAAGGCTCTGAATAGGTCACCATCTTCAATTCTGAATAATCTCATATTTAAGAATTCTCAAATGCTTAAAATGGTGGTCTTTTCAGCTACCCATCCTAAGAAGTCAGGTACAAGCATGCAAGTAAATTCACAGCCACAGAGGATCCATGTTAAAAACAGTTAAGGTAGCTGTGATGCAACACCAATAATTTGAATGGCCCTGACACACTCAAAATATTATCTTAATTATTCAACGAAATCCTGAAGCAAACTCTTGCTAGTCTTGGTACACTGCTAAACACTAAAGTAGCATGTTTTTCCCATGGTTTTAGCTTAGCTCAAAGAATTTTTACAATATTAAGTAAGAAAAAAATTAAAGTATTTCCCCTTTTTAAATTTACAGACGTTTAATTAGCTTTATTTACAGAGCAGGGATTTTTTTCAGTCTCCAGTGGTGCCTAGATAACATCATTAGGCAAGAATGCCAGCTTAAAAGAAATCTACGCAGAATCCTAAAAATAACAGATGTTGATGCTCCTCAAGAAGGGGCAAGCTTGACTATATCAGCAGCTCTATGTCTCAGTTACTCAGAAGCAATTCTGTTGCAGTCTCTACATCTCATGATTCTGAAGACAAGGCCACTATTACCGCATTCCTATCAAAGCCCATAGCACATAGGTTTTCTATTTTTTTGGTGTGTTCTGGACTAGAAACTGGTGCTCCAGCATACACATGCGCCCAAAGTCGAGGTGTCTATTTGAACATTTTGGAATTTTGTTTGTACTGATTTGCTACTACTGCATCTTGTGGATCATCTGGTTCTGCAGCTGCCAGTACTGCTTGCAATAACAATAATACCGTGCCGAGAGTCATTGCTGCTGCCCATTGATCTTTCAGGATATCCAAACAAGTAGCCCCTGTGATGGAACTAATATTAGGATGCCATATTTTAGTGATAAAACGGATCTTAGGGGGATTAAATGGATATGTTTCTGGTATTTTAATCTCTAGTTGATATCTTCCTCCTTCATATGGTATGTCTGGAGGTCCTGCTATTTCTCCTCTTAATTCTGTAAAATTCTCATCTACAAGATCTACTTTAATTTGATTTTTGCTCGTAAAGATCCTGATTTGATTAAAAGGATGTTAATATCGACAGCTATCTGTGGTTGATGAGAGACTGTTGCCTAATTTGTCATCTTTGTACATTTCTTCTCAATTCTTGTAGAAGAGCAAGGGGATAGGATTAGGACTGCCTCTGTTCCCAACAAATATTAATAGACTGTAAGCTCTTATCCCCATAATCATACCCTTGATTTTGTCGTCACCTAAACCTGCACCTTCTCCAAACTCCACTTCAAGTTTCTCAGATTCCCAACCTCAATGGATTAAATAAATTCACTTTGGTACTCCAAACCCAGTTATTAGCTGGCTTCATCAAAACGAATATTTTAGTTTTATTTCATGTTCATTTTAAAGGTTAAATTATCAATAGTACAAACATGTATAACTCATCATTTATTTTTTAACAATTATTTATTTATTTATTTATTTGGTTGTGCTGGGTCTTAGTTGCGGCTCACCGGCTCCCTTGGTGGCAGCATGTGGGTTCCTTAGTTGTGGCAGGTGGGCTCCTTAGTTGCGGCTCACAGGCTCCTTAGTTGTGGCATGCATGTAGGATCTAGTTCCCTGACCAGGGATCGAACCCAGACCCCCTCCATTGGGAGCACGGAGTCCTAATCACTGTGCCACCAGGGAAGTCCCTCATCATTTATTTTAAAGGATACTTGGTTATTATTCAAATGACAAGCTAAAGTTTTGAGTTTTAAAAAAATTATATCTTTCTTGGTTGTATAAATTACAGTCTTATGATTTTTAAAGCTTTGTAAATATTGTTATTTAGTATACCAATAATATATCACTTATTCTGCATAACAGTGGCAACAATAATATTAATAGCTAATACATATATAGTGAACATTTACTATGCTAGCACTGTGCTAAGTGTTTAACATGTTTTAACTTATTTCATTCTTACAATAGTCTTTTTGAGGTGTGTATTTTATTATTCCGATTTTATGGATGAGGACATGATTCCCACATAAGAATTTGTCCAAGGTCACATAACTAGTTAAGTGGCAGAGCTGAGGTTAGAACCAAGGCAGTCTGGTACCTGTGTCCAAAATCTTAATCATTATGCTATATTCAATTATGCATAGTGAAAAATAAAATGAATCACTTAAGTCCAAAATAGTGATTGAGAAGGGCAAAACAAATCAATTAAGTGAAAACATTATATACTGAAATTATTTTTCCTTTCCTGTCCATAAATAAGAAAATTCAGACATAGATTTTATATATAGACTATGACAAATCATTATTGCTTTTAATAACACCCATTCTTGCCTTATACATTATATCACATCTTTAATGCATAGACTTAAAAAAAACTAGCTGATGCTGTACTAGAACAATAAATCTATTGTTGAGCCTAGTATATTAAATTAATATATCATGGACCTATTATGTATTCCTTTTTTTTTAAATTTATTTTTTCCACGTTGGGTCTAAGTTGCTGTGCGAGGGCCTTCTCTAGTTGCGGCGAGCAGGGGCTACCCTTCGATGCGGTGCATGTGCTTCTCACTGCAGCAGCCTCTCCCATTGCGGATCATAGGCTTCAGGCATGCAGGCCTCAGTAGTTGCAGCACGCAGGCCCAGCAGCTGTGGCTCGCGCGCTCTAGAGCACAGGCTGAGTAGTTGTGGTGCATGGGCTTCATTGCTCCACGTCATGTGGGATCTTCCCGGACCAGGGCTTGAACCCGTGTCCCCTGCATTGGCAGGCGGATTCTTAACCACTGCCCCACCAGGGAAGTCCCTCTTTTTTAAAAAAAAAATTTATTTATTTATTTGGCTGCCCCGGCTCTTAGTTGAGGCACATGGGAATTTTGTTGCCGTGTGCAGGATCTTTTTAGTTGCAACATGTGGGATCTAGTTCCTTGACCAGGGATTGAACCCGGGTCCCCTGCATTGGGAGCTCAGAGTCTTAGCCACTGGACCACCAGGGAAGTCCCCCTATTATGTATTCTTACAAGATTAACTTTTTCTCCAGTAGTATAAAATGGTTGAAATTAGTGATAGTTATAATTTAAATGAAGGAAATAATTCACTTTGCAGTACAGATAGAAAAACAGGGCTTCCCTGGTGGCGCAGTGGTTAAGAATCCGCCTGCCAATTCAGGGTGCACGGGTTCGAGCCCTGGTCTGGGAAGATCCCACATGACGCGGAGCAACTAAGCCCGTGCACCACAACTACTGAGCCTGCACTCTACGGCCCTTGAGCGGCATATACTGAGCCCACGTGCTGCAACTACTGAAGCCCACGTGCCTAGAGCCCATGCTTGGCAACAAGAGAAGCCACTGCAGTGAGAAGCCCACGCACCACAGCGAAGAGTAGCCCCTGCTCGCTGCAACTAGAGAAAACCCGTGCGCAGCAATGAAGACCCAATGCAGCCAAAATAAATAAATAAATAAATAAATAAATTTTTTAAAGAAAGAAAGAAAAACAGGTGACTTCATAAATGGGGAATATATTGTTGATTTTCTTCACCTTATTTTTAATTGTCTTTATGATTTACCAGTAGCAATTTAGTTAGTTTCGATTTTCATTACATTATGGAATTTGTTAGAAAGCAGTAGAAGGAAGAAAAGAGGCCGAACATTTAGAAGTGTTACTGATGAGTGGGTTATAAACTCATTTTATGAGTGATTTACGGGAATTCCCTGGCGGTCCAGTGGTTAGGACTCGGCACTTTCACTGCCAGGGCCTGGGTTCGATCCCTGGTTGGGGAACTAAGATCCTGCAAGCGTCACGGCCCAGCCAAAAAAAAAAGAGTGATTTATATGATGGTTGTAATCTAAATATGCAGTTCATTTACTAACTGCTCCAAACCCTGTGATCCTAGAGGCTCTGGGAAGATCATAAGGACATGCTGTGGGAGAAAAACGTGTGCAACAATCTTTGTAGCTCCTTTTATGGGAGAATATTTTCTCCAGAGATCAGCTGCAGGAGGTAATATATCTGAAGTGCTTGTTGAAGTATAAAGTTCTGTATTGATATTAGTTGTGACTTGTCTAAGGTCATGTGTGATATATTTGCTACAGAACTGTAAATTAGAAATTTTTTCAGTTGTCTGCAAAATAAAATATATCATTTTTTTAAAGAACATATTTTGTTCATTTTAGCTCACTCCACTAAGAATATATTTGTAGTACTAATTTGGCACTGGGTTCTTCAGTTATTATAATGTTGCTTTTAATGAACATATGTGCTATTTATTACAACTGAGGTTGGCATTTTATCTCCTTTTTTGGGCAGATTAATTTTTTTGAGAGGAAAGTACAACTATTAATATTCACTCAACAAGTATGGTCAAAACAAAGTATAGGGTTGCCCCCAAACAGAATCCTGTTTGTTCATTTTTACAACCCTTTGGGTTGCATTTTGGATTCAGCATTGAATGGATCATCTTTCCTTTAATTTGAACATTACATCTGTGTGCACACCTATAAGCATTCTTATAATATGAAAAGCTGTCCCCCTGCATTTTTGGATATTATGAATTTAGGCAGATTTTAAAAAGAATTTTTAGGCTGAAAAATTCATATAATGAAATTTATGATTATTTAAAGCAGCAGGTGAGTGAAAAAGGTAAACTCTTACTTGAACAGCCTCATTTAAATATCTTTTACCTTTTTTGTGTTATAAAAACAACTGTAATTCCGAATAACTTTGTAAAAATTTTCTTAAAATAATTTGCTAAGCAGTTGGTTAAATTTCTTTGAAAGTATATTAGTTGAATTATTCATAATTAACAAAAACTGGTTACAGTGATATAATGTTCCATACAGCATATAATATTCCTCAGCATTTTTCTTGATAGTATTGGTTAATGTTCACTCTCAGGAAGCCCCTTCGATCATGCTTTATCTCCTTTGTACTTTTGTACTTCTGTGATCCTTATGGGGTTATGGAATATAATAATATGACCTTCTATCTTATAAAAATAGACTGAACTATTTCTGAAAGAAGTGTAATAGTCAGCAGAGCTGCAGCCAGAGAGGCTTTCACAGGGTTGATAGGCTGTGAAACTGTTGAATGGACTTTGGTTTCAAAGACATCTGTTTTAAATTAATCTTGGTCAGATACATGCCATTGTAGACAGTTCAAATGCAATTGACTTTCTGACCTTAGAACAAAGAAATACCGTACAATAATTGTTTTCAATATAAAATTAATATTTTTGAGTCTTAGTTGCTGTGGTATAGTACTGGAGCTCACTGAAAAGACAATGGAGGAGGGTATTTGACATTTTATTGATTTTTTTAAAGAAAGCTTGATTTTAGGGAATTGAAAATGTATATGGAGGAACATAGGCCATTCTGGAAGCCAACATGTAGAAGTTGTTCCGTTGGCAGCATTTTTCAATAACTGATATAGCAATTAATTGTTTGAGTAAATCCTTGTGTTGAAATTTCTTAGTTCTACACAATGGTCTTTGTTTTTTTTTTTTTTTTTTGGCTGCACTGGGTCTTCGTTGCTGCACTCGGACTTTTCTAGTTGCGGTGAGTGGGGGCTACTCTTCATTGCAGTGCGTGGACTTCTCATTGCGGTGGCTTTTCTTATTGCTGAGCACGGGCTCTAGGAACGTGGGCTTCAGTAGTTGCAGCCCGTGGGCTCAGTAGTTGTGGCTCACGGGCTCTAGAGTGCAATCTCAGTAGTTGTGGCGCATGGGCTTAGTTGCTCCGCGGCATGTGGGATCTTCCCGGACCAGGGCTTGAACCCGTGTTCCCTGCATTGGCAGGCGGATTCTTTTATTTTTTATTTGTATTTTTTTTAACATCTTTTTTGGAGTATAATTGCTTTACAATGGTGTGTTAGTTTCAGATTTATAACAAAGTGAATCAGCCATACATATACATATATCCCCATATCTCCTTCCCCTTGCGTCTCCCTTCCATCCTCCCTATCCCACCCCTCTAGGTGGACACAAAGCACCGAGCTGATCTCCCTGTGCTATGCAGGTGCTTCCCACTAGCTATCTATTTTACATTTGGTAGTGTATATATGTCCATGTCACTCTCTCACTTTGTCCCAGCTTACCCTTCCCCCTCCCCGTGTCCTCAAGTCCATTCTCTACGTCTGCGTCTTTATTCCCGTCTTGCCCCTAGGTTCCTCATCACCATTTTTTTTTTTCAGATTCCATATGTATGTGTTAGCATACGGTATTTGTTTTTCTCTTTCTGACTTACTTCACTCTGTATGACAGACTCTAGGTCCATCCACCTCACTACAGATAACACAATTTTGTGTCTTTTTATGGCTGAGTAATATTCCATTGTATATATGTGCCACATCTTTTTTTTGGAGGGGGGTGCATGTATCTTTTTTTTTTTTATTTTATTTTTAAACATCTTTATTGCAGTATAATTGCTTTTCAATGGTGTGTTAGTTTCTGCTTTACAACAATGTGAATCAGTTATACATATAGATATGCCCCCATATCTCTTCCCTTTTGTGTCTCCCTCCCTCCCACCCTCCCTATCCCACCCCTCTAGGTGGTCACAAAGCACCGAGCTGATCTCCCTGTGCTATGCAGCCTCTTCCCAATAGCTATCTATTTTACGTTTGGTAGTGTATATATGTCCATGCCACTCTCTCACTTTGTCCCAGCTTGCCCTTCCCCCTCCCCGTATCCCCAAGTCCATTCTCTAGTAGGTCTGTGTCTTTATTCCCATCTTGCCCCTAGGTTCTTCATGACCATTTTTTTTTTTTTTTTTAGATTCCATATATATGTGTTAGCATACAGTATTTGTTTTTCTCTTTCTGACTTACTTCACTCTATATGACAGACTCTAGGGCCATCCACCTCACTACAAATAACTCAATTTCATTTCTTTTTATGGCTGAGTAGTATTCCATTGTATATATGTGCCACATCTTGTTTATCCACTCGTCTGTTGATGGACATTTAGGTTGCTTCCATGTCCTGACTATTGTAAATAGAGCTTCAGTGAACATTTTGGTACATGACTCTTTTTGAATTATGGTTTTCTCAGGATATATGCCCAGTAGTGGGATTGCTGGGTCATATGGTAGTTCTATTTTTAGTTTTTTAAGGAACCTCCATATTGTTCTCCATAGTGGCTGTATCAGTTTACATTCCCACCAACAGTGTGCCACATCTTCTCTATCCATTCATCTGTCGATGGACACTTAGGTTGCTTCCATGTCCTGGCTATTGTAAATAGAGCTGCAATGAACATTGTGGTACATGACTCTTTTTGAATTATGGTTTTCTCAGGGTATATGCCCAGTAGTGGGATTGCAGGGTCGTATGGTACTTCTATTTTTAGTTTTTTAGGGAACCTCCATACTGTTCTCCATAGTGGCTGTATCAATTTACAGTCCAACCAACAATGCAAGAGGGTTCCCTTTTCTCCATACCCTCTCCAGCATGTATTGTTTGTAGATTTTTTGATGATGGCCATTCTGACTGGTGTGAGGTGATACCTCACTGTAGTTTTGATTTGCATTTCTCTAATGATTAATGATGTTGAGCATTCTTTCATGTGTTTGTTGGCAATCTGTATGTCTTCTTGGAAGAAATGTCTATTTAGGTCTTCTGCCCATTTTTGGATTGGGTTGTTTGTTTTTTTTGATATTGAGCTGCATGAGCTGCTTGTAAATTTTGGGGATTAATCTTTCTCAGTTGCTTCATTTGCAAATATTTTCTCCCATTCTGAGGGTTGTCTTTTCGTCTTGTTTATATTTTCCTTTGCTGTGCAAAAGCTTTTAAGTTTCATTCGGTCCCATTTTTTAATTTTTGTTTTTATTTCCATTTCCCTAGGAGGTGGGTCAAAAGGGATCTTGCTGTGATTTATGTCATAGAGTGTTCTGCCTATGTTTTCCTCTAAGAATTTGATAGTGTCTGGCCTTACATTTAGATCTTTAATCCATTTTGAGTTTATTTTTGTGTATGGTGTTAGGGAGTGTTTTAATTTCATTCTTTTACATGTAGCTGTCCAGTTTTTCCAGCACCACTTATTGAAGAGGCTCTCTTTTCTCCACTGTATATTCTTGCCTCCTTTATCAAAAATAAGGTGACCATGCATGCGTGGGTTTATCTCTGGGTTTTCTATCTTGTTCCACTGATCTATATTTCTGTTTTGTGCCAGTACCATACTATCTTGATTACTGTAGCTTTGTAGTATAGTCTGAAGTCCAGGAGCCTGATTCCTCCAGCTCCATTTTTCTTTCTCAAGATTGCTTTGGCTATTCGGGGTCTTTTCTGTTCCCATGCAAATTGTGAAATTTTTCGTTCTAGTTCTGTGAAAAATACCTTTTGTAGTTTGATAGGGATTGCATTGAATCTGTAGATTGCTTTGGGTAGTATAGTCATTTTCACAATGTTGATTCTTCTAATCCAAGAACATGGTATGTCTCTCCATCTGTTTGTATCATCATTAATTTCTTTCATCAGTGTCTTCTCGTTTTCTGCATACAGGTCTTTTGTCTCCCAGGTAGGTTTATTCCTAGATATTTTATTCTTTTTGTTGCAATGGTAAATGGGAGTGTTTCCTTAATTTCTCTTTCAGATTTTTTCATCATCAGTGTATAGGTATGCAAGAGATTTCTGTGGATTAATGTTGTATCCTGCTATTTTATCAAATTCATTGATTAACTCTAGTAGTTTTCTGGTAGCATCTTTAGGATTCTCTATGTATAGTATCATGTCATCTGCAAACAGTGACAGCTTTGCTTCATCTTTTCCAATTTGGATTCTTTTTATTTCTTTTTCTTCTCTGATTGCTGTGCCTAAAACTATGTTGAATAATAGTGGTGAGAGTGGACAACCTTGTCTCATTCCTGATCTTAGCGGAAATGGTTTCAGTTTTCCACCATTGAGAACGATGTTGGCTGTGGGTTTGTCATAAATGGGCTTTATTATGTTGAGGTAAATTGCCTCTATGCCTACTTTCTGGAGAGTTTTTATCATAAATGGGTGTTGATTTTTGTTGAAAGCTTTCTCTGCATCTATTGAGATGATCATATGGTTTTTATCCTTCAGTTTGTTAATATGGTTTATCACATTGATTGATTTACGTATATTGAAGAATCCTTGCATTCCTGGGATAAACCCCACTTGATTATGGTGTATGATCCTTTTAATGTGCTGTTGGATTCTGTTTGCTAGTATTTTGTTGAGGATTTTGCATCTATGTTCATCAGAGATATTGGCCTGTAGATTTCTTTCTTTGTGACATCTTTGTCTGGTTTTTGTATCCGGGTGATGATGGCCTCATAGAATGAGTTTGGGAGTGTTCCTCCCTCTGCTATATTTTGGAAGAGTTTGAGAAGGAAAGGTTTTAGCTCTCCTCTAAATGTTTGATAGAATTTGCCTGTGAAGCCATCTGGTCCTGGGCTTTTGTTTGTTGGAAGATTTTTAATCACAGTCTCAATTTCAGTGCTTGTGATTGGTCTATTTATATTTTCTATTTCTTCCTGGTTCAATCTCGGAAAGTTGTGCTTTTCTAAGAATTTGTTCATTTCTTCCAGGTTGTCCATTTTATTGGCATAGAGTTGCTTGTAGTAATCTCTCATGATCCTTTGTATTTCTGCAGTGTCAGTTGTTACTTCTCCTTTTTCATTTCTAGTTCTATTGATTTGAGTCTTCTCCCTTTTATTCTTGATGAGTCTGGCTAGTGGTTTACCAATTTTGTTTATCTTCTCAAAGAACCAGCTTTTAGTTTTATTGATCTTTGCTATTGTTTCCTTTATTTCTTTTTCATTTATTTCTGATCTGACCTTTATGATTTCTTTCCTTCTGCTAACTTTGGGGTTTTTTTGTTCTTCTTTCTCTGATTGCTTTAGGTGTAAGTTTAGGTTGTTTAGTTGAGATGTTTCTTGTTTTTTGAGGTAGGATTCTATTGCTGTGAACTTCCCTCTAAGAACTGCTTTTGCTGCATCCCATAGGTTTTGGGTCATTGTGTCTTCATTGTCATTTGTTTCTAGGTATTTTTTGATTTCCTCTTTGATTTGTTCAGTGATCTCTTGGTTGTTAAGTAGTGTATTATTTAGCATCCATGTATTTGTATTTTTTCCAGATATTTTCCTGTAATTGATATCTAGTTTCATAGCATTGTGATCAGGAAAGATACTTGATACAATTTCAACTTTCTTGAATTTACCAAGGTTTGATTTGTGACCCAAGATATGATCTATCCTGGAGAATGTTCCATGAGCACTTGAGAAGAAAGTGTATTCCCTTGTTTTTGGATGGAATGTCGTATAAATATCAATTAAGTCCATCTTGTTTAATGTATCATTTGAAGCTTGTGTGTCCTTATTTCTTTTCATTTTGGATGATCTGTCCATTGGTGAAAGTAGGGTGTTAAAGTCCCTTACTATGATTGTGTTACTGTCGATTTCCCCTTTCATGGCTGTTAGCATTTGCCTTAAATATTGAGGTGCTCCTATGTTGGGTGCATAAATATTTACAATTTTCATATATTCTTCTTGGATTGATCCCTTGATCATTATGTAGTGTCCTTCTTTGTCTCTTGTAATAGTCTTTAGTTTAAAGTCTATTTTGTCTGATGTGAGAATTGCTACTCCAGCTTTCTTTTAATTTCCATTTGCATGGAATATCTTTTTCCATCCCCTCACTTTCAGTCTGTATGTGTTCCTAGGTCTGAAGTGGGTCTCTTGTAGACAGCATATATATGGGTCTTGTTTTTGTATCCATTCAGCCAGTCTGTGTCTTTTGGTTGGAGCATTTAATCCATTTACATAAGGTAATTATCAATATGTATGTTCCTATTACCATTTTCTTAAATGTTTTGGGTTTGTTATTGTAGGTCTTTTCCTTCTCTTTTGTTTCCTGCCTGGAGAAGTTCCTCTAGCATTTGTTGCAAAGCTGATTTGGTGGTGCTGAATTCTCTTAGCTTTTGCTTGTCTGTAAAGGTTTTAATTTCTCCATCAAATCTGAATGAGATCCTTGCTGGGTAGAGTAATCTTGGTTGTAGATTTTTCTCTTTCATCACTTTAAATATATCCTGCCACTACCTTCTGGCTTGCAGAGTTGCTGCTAAAAGATCAGCTGTTAATGGCAGGTGGATTCTTTTTTTTTGGCAGGTGGATTCTTAACCACTGCGCCACCAGGGAATTCCCTACACACTGGTAAATGTGTCTTTTTTAAAAAAAAAAATTGAATCTAGAGTGGATGTGAAATATATATGATCTCTGAAGAAAACGATTGCTGTATTATGAGATAAATGTAATTACTTTTCAATAATCATGTGAAATAATGTAAGTTCAGTACTGTGCTATAAGTATTGGCAATTCTCCAGTCATTTTTAACTTAATAAGAAGTTATTTCAGGGACATTGAGTATATAACATGTCTTTTTTTTTTTTTTTTTTTTAAAGGATTTTCTTATTTATTTATTTATTTATTTATTTATTTTTGGCTGTGTTGGGTCTTCGGTTCGTGCGAGGGCTTTCTCCAGTTGCGGCAAGCGGGGGCCACTCTTCATCGCGGTGCGGGGACCGCTCTTCATCGCGGTGCGCGGGCCTTTCTCTATCGCGGCCCCTCCCGTCACGGGGCACAGGCTCCAGACACGCAGGCTCAGCAATTGTGGCTCACGGGCCCAGCTGCTCCGTGGCATGTGGGATCTTCCCAGACCAGGGCTCGAACCCGTGTCCCCTGCATTAGCAGGCAGATTCTCAACCACTGCGCCACCAGGGAAGCCCATAACATGTCTTTTTAAAATTAAAACTGTCTTCTAATTTATGTAGTTACCTATTCTTAGGACTTAAATATTTACTTCCTAAATGTGATTCGGTATGTTTTTGAGTGAGATGGGAGGGATTATGATTAATCCCTTTACTCTTGAGGATTCAAAAAGAATTATTTCTTAAAATAGCTTTGTTTTTTAAAAAATTACATACTAATTAATTACAACAAAATATAAAAGTACAGCAAAAAAAGGTAAAAGTCATCTGAACATCCTTCCAGAGAACTTTTCCAACAACAGAGCAAAATAAACAAATGAGACCTAATCAAACTTACAAGCTTTTGCACAGTAAAGGAAACCATAAACAAAATGAAAAGACAACCTATGGGATGGGAAAAAGTATTTGCAAATGATGTGACTGACAAGGGCTTAACTTCCAAAATATGCAAATAGCTCATACAGCTCAATAACAGAAAAGCAAACAACCCAATCAAAAATGGGCAGAAGACCTAAATGGATATTTCTCCAAAGAAGACATAGAGATGGCCAATGACCACATGAAAAGATCCTCAAGAACGCTAATTATTAGAGAAATACAAATCAAAACTATAATGAGGTACCATCTCACACTGGTCAGAATGACCATTATTACAAAGTCTACAAATAACAAATGCTGCAGAGGGCATGGAATAAAGGGTACCCTCCTACACTGCTGTTAGGAATGTAAATTGGTGCAGCCACTCTGGAAAACAGTATGGAGGTTCCTCAAAAAACTAGACATACAGTTACCATATGATCCGGCAATCCCAATCCTGTGCATATATCTAGAGAAAACTCTAATTTGAAAAGATACAAGTACCCCAAGTGTTCATAGCAGCACTATTTACAACAGCCAAGACATGGAAGCAACCTACATGTCCATCGACAGATGAATGGATAAAGAAGATGTGGCGCGCACACACACACACACACACACACACACACACACACACACACAATGGAATACTACTCAGCCATAAAAAAGAATGAAATAGTCCCATTTGCAACAACTTGGATGGACCTAGAGATTATCATCCTAAGTGAAATAAGTCAGAAAGAGAAAGACAGATACCATGTGATATCACTTTTATGTGGAAACTAAAATAGGACACAAATGAACTTATCTTTGAAACAGAAACAGACTCACAGAAATAGAGAACAGGCTTGTGGTTGCCAAGGGGGAAAGCAGGGGGAAGGGATAAATTAGGAGCATGGGATTAAAGATACAAACTACTATATGTAGGGACTTCCCTGGTGGTCCAGCGGTTAAGACTCTGTGCTCCCAATGGAGGGGGCCCAGGTTCGATCCCTTGTCAGGGAGCTAGGTCTCGCGTGCGCAACTAAAGATCCCGTGTGCCACAACGAAGATCCTGCACGCCACAAGGAAATCCCACACATGGTAACGAAGATCCTGCGTGCCGCAGTAAGACCTGGCGCAGCCAAATAAATAAATAAATATTAAAAAAACAAAAACAAAAAAACTACTATATGTAAAATAGATAACAAGGTCCTACTGTATGGCACAGGGAACTATATTTAATATCCTGTAATAATCCATAATGGAAAAGAATATGAAAAACAATACATATATATGTATAACTCAGTCACTTCGCTATACACTAGAAAGTAACACAATATTATAAATCAACTATACTTCAATTAAGAAAAAAACAATTGGATAAAAAAAAATCTTATCAACAGTGAGAAAAAGAAATTCCAAATGTGTCACTAGCTCCTTGGTCTTGATTAAGTTACTTACTTTATTTAGGCAACAACATCCTTGTCTCTAATATAGGGTCATAATACCTACCTCTTAGAATTGTTGTAAGGATATTTAATGAGAGGTTACTATATGCCCGCCTCTGTGCTACATGCATTATCTCATTTGGAGGAGTAGAAGCATTCATTTCCTGGGGAAACGAATTTGGGAAGGACATTCCAAGCAGAAGGAACTAAATGTACAGCTTACAAGGTAAAAGAATGTGTGAAACAATGTGGTGTTTTTGAGAAGTGATGACTATAGCACATGTGTAAAGGGAAAGCATAAGAGAGATGATGGGAATTGAGAGGAAATTTAACTTGAACCCAGATCATCAAGGGTATGTCTTTCTAAGGAGTTTAGAATATATCCTGTAAAGCAGGTAGCACAAATTCAGTTGTTTATGGGGAGCCAGGCAGGTAAGGTACTTGAATGAATTGAAGTGGATAAGGACTGTGGTAAACTGGAAATCACAAATCACATATGCCCTGTCTTATCTAGGTGTCCTGTCCTCTGCTCCAGCACAGTTTTCTATGTGGAAATTTGGGCCTAGTGTTGCTGAATTTTCTAATTTTTTGAAGAGAAGTTACATATCCATATTTTTAATATGAAATCATATTTTCAAAGCACCTGTGTGTCTGGGGAAAAAAACCCTTCATCTTTATTTTTTACTCAACCCATAGGCTATCAGTTTATGGCCTCTGCTGTAGATAGATGGGAAGCCATACAAGCTTTTTAATAACAAGGGTGGTGACATGGCCAGATTTGATCTTGAGATAGATCATTCTCGCCTCAGTGTGGAGAATGGCTTGGTGAGAATAAAGAATGAACGTAGAAGGCTATTGTAATAGATAGAAAAAGTGAGAGAAGTGGCTAGCTTAAGGCAGTGGCACAGGGCTGGAAGTGGGAGTGGGAGATGAATTGAAGAGCTCATTTCAGTGCCGTGCTTCCCAATATTTTCATTTTCACAGACCACTGTGGATTTACTGTTTGGAAAGATTTATATCTTGCAAGTAAGACATAATAAACAATAATAACATAGTAAACAACAATAACAAATAACTAATATTATTGATCGCTTACTATATGCTAAAAGTATTCTGTGCTAAGGGCTTTATACACTTACTTAATCCTCATAGCAGTGATATAAGATAGATAATATTATCATCTCCATTTTACAAATGAAAGAAATGAGATTTAGAAGAGTTAACTTGCTTGACTAGTAAACCAAGGAGGCAGAATTTAGATCCAGAACCTGAAATTTTTTATAGCAACAAATAAATATAGGAACAATAAAGCAAGTTCTGTACTGTATAATAACAATTATAGTAATTACTAGAACTGAATTAGCTTATTTATAGTAAGTTATTAACACAACTTTTACATAAACATTATTATGTTGAAGTTATTCCGTAAAAATGTTTTTGGGTTAAACCTATTTTTATGTGAATTTCTGTAAGAGATGAAATACAACTAACTCTGGTGTAGATGGGATTTAGTACAATTGTATTTGCAATAGCATGTTATTTAAATTTTCCACATGCTATAACAGATGACTTAGCACAACACAATTTGAATTTTTCACCTTATTCTTTTCAATTTTACCTCCAGATGAATTTCATTTGATTTAGCTACTTTTAGGTTCAGCCTTATTTTGAATATGTTACTGAACTAGAATAAAAGAAAGATACATTACTCTCTTCCCAGGAGCCCTAATTCTTTATGGTTTCCACTATTGCAATGATTTTTACCATTGTGAAAATTCAAATTTTTATATAGAGTTTTACAGTGTAAGAATTGCAGTTCCGCTATTTAAGGCAGCAATTGCCATATTATCGTAGAACTAAAATCAGAAAAGAATGGAACTAACATTTATTGAAAACCTTTTATATGCCAGATATGTCTAAATCCATTGTCTAAATCATCACAACAACCCTATAAAGGTAAGTGGTGTCTCTGTTTTACAGATGGAAAAAAATGCCCCCAAAGTTAAATACCTTGCTCAAATTCCCACAGCTAGTTATAGGTAAAGCCAGGATTTAAATCCAAATCTGTTTGATTTCAAAGAGAGAAGTTCTGTAACATTACTTAAAAACTATAAGCAACCCAGTCCATAAATACTTGTCACCTGGGATAATATTTGCCAAACATATGTTGACTAAAGATTGGTATCGAGATATATAAAGAACTCTTGCAATTCAGTAATAAGACAAGCAACCCAATATAATATGGGCAAAAGATGTAAACAAACACATCACAAAGATTATGCTATACAAATGGCTAATAAGCACAATAAAAAGCACTCAACATTATTAGTCATCAGGGAAGTGTAAATTAAAACCACAGTGAGATAGTATTACTGCGTTCCCACCAGAATGGCTAAAATTAAAAAGCCAAATATTGGTAAGGATGTGGAGCAATCAGAAGTCTTATACATTATTTTTGGGAATATAAAATGGTATAACCACTTTGGACAATGGTCTACAGATACACCTACCCTATGATCAGAAATTCCACTCAAGTATTTACTCAAAATAAATGAAAGCACATTTCAAAAATATCAACAAAGGGACTTCCCTGGTGGTCCAGTGGGTAAGACTCCACACTGCCAATGCAGGGGACCCAGGTTCGATCCATGGTCGGGGAACTAGATCCCTCATGCATGCTGCAACTAAGTCCACATGCCCCAACTAAGAGTCTGTGTGCTGCAACTAAGAGTCTGCATGCCGCAACTAAAGATCCCACATGCAGTGATGAAGATCCCGTATGCCGCAACTAAGACCTGGCGCAGCCAAAAAAAAAAAAAAAAAAAAAAAAAGTCAACAAAAACCATGTACAAGAATGTTCATGGCAGCTTTAGTTGTAATAGCCCCAAACTGGAAACAGCCTTGTTGTGCATGAACAGAAGGATGGCTAAATAAACTGTTATATTCATACAATGGACTACTACTCAGCAATAAAAAGGAGCAAACTGGGGGGTGAGATGAACTGGGAGATTGGGATTGACATATATACACTACTATGTATAAAAGAGATAACTAATGAGAACCTACTATATAGCACAGGGAACTCTGCTCAGTGCTCTGTGGTGACCTAAATGGGAAGGGAATCTAAAAAAGAGGGGATATATGTGTACGTATGGCTGATTCACTTTGCTGTATTGAAACTGACACAGCAGTGTAAAGCAACTATACTCCAATAAAAAAAAATAGTCAGCTTTGTTTGACAATAATTTTTTAAAAAAAGAGCAAACTACTGATATGTGCAACAACATGAGTACATCTCAAAAATATTATGCTAGGTGAAAAAAGCCTCACTCAAAAGAGTGCATGTTGTTTGATTTTATTATAGGAAGTTCTAAAATAGGCAAAACTCATCAATCATTTAAAAAAAAATCAGAACACTGGTTGCCTCTGGAGGGGATTGACTGGTAAGGGGCATGAGAAAACTTCCTGGGGTAATGGTAAGGTTTTATATCTTTGATTGCTTTTTAAAATGTCATTGTTCGGTGCAAGTGCATATAAGTACAATTGATTTTTGTGTATTGATCTCGTAACCTTGCTGAACTTGTTTATTTATCTCTAATAGTTTTTGTGTAGGTTCCTTAGGATTTTCTATATATAAGATCATTCCATCTGTAAATAGAGATAGTAGTTTTACTTCTTCCCTCCCAGCTTGAATGCCTTTTATTTCTTTTCTTTGCCTAGTCACCCTTTCTCAGTCACCTTTGCAGTCTGTTTCTATTCTATCCAACCTTGGTATAATTAACTGCCTTCTGGGTATGTCCACTTACGTATCTCTTTAGATCATCAGCCTCACTATGTCCAAGACTGAACTCATTGTTTCTGTCAAAGTCTTCTTCCTCTAGAGTCCCCTGTCTTGGTAGTGACATCACATCCAACTAATTGTTTAGCCAGAAAACTGAGAATAATCCTTGACTCCTCCATTTTCCTTACCCATCATATCTAATTCACCACTAAGTCCTGATTGTCCTGCTTCCTAAATCTCTTGAATCAGTCTAAAACTTATCCTTTCTACTACCACTACCCTTGGCCAAACTACCATCATGTCTGGCCAGGACTGTTGCACTTGCTTAACTGGTTCCTCCAGAAGCTACTCTTGACTTTCACTTACCTATTCTTCACATTTTTGTCAGCATGATCTTTCTGAAAAGACAAATGTGATCATGTCACTGCCCTACTTAAAACATTCTTAAACCTTCCTGTTCAAGTCCAGCATGGACTGAGTCCCTGCCTGCTTGCTTCCCATTACTCTTTGTATTAACATCAAAATACGGTCTGCGAGACCTTGCAAGTATGGCCTCTGCCTACTTTCCCAGACATTGTTACACTGGCTTTCTTTTGCTTCCTTGAACCAGATACCTATTGAACTTTAAGTACCAAAGGGCAGGGATCATATACCAGTGTATACTCAGGGCCTGACACATGGTTAGATACCAATAAATATTAGTTGAGTAATTACAGATTATGTGCCAAGGCGGAGATGGATATGTTCATTATCTTAATTGTGATGATGGTTTCATGTATGTATGTCAAAACTTATGTCAAACTTAATATGTCAAACGTAACCTATTGTACACTTTAAATAGGTACAGTTTATTGCATGTTAATTTTTTCCCAATAAAGCTGCTAAATAAATGCCTATGTTCCTTTTTAGGGTCTTGGCACATTTTTTTTTTTTAAAGATTTTATTTATTTATTTATTTGTTTGTTTTTTTGGCTGTGCTGGGTCTTCGTTGCTGTGCGCGGGCTTTCTCTAGTTGCGGCGAGTGGGGGCTACTCTTTGTTGTGGTGCACGGGCTTCTCATTGTGGTGGTTTCTCTTGTTGCGGAGCACGGGCTCTAGGTGTGCGGGCTTCAGTAGTTGTGGCACGTGGGCTCAGTAGTTGTGGCTCGCAGGCTCTAGAGCACAGGCTCAGTAATTGTGGTGCATGGGCTTAGTTGCTCCGCGGCATGTGGGATCTTCCCCGACCAGGGCTCGAACCCATGTCCCCTGCATTGGCAGGCGGATTCTTAACCACTGCACCACCAGGGAAGCCCTGGCACATTCTTTTTATTTGGAATCTTCTTTTGCTCTTCTCTGCTCACCTAATTCCTACCTATTCTTTAGTCTTTGCTTAAATATATTTCTTCAGGATCTAGCTTGGAATCCCCCTTCATATCCCACTAGATTAATTCTCCCTATTACATATCCTATCCTTCAGAGCATTTCGCATAATTATGCATAATTATGTAGTATTTGTTTAATGTCATCTTTTCACCTAAACTATAATCTTCGTGAGGATTGGGGCCATGCCTTTCTTGTTCATTAATGTATCCTAGGGATGTATTATAGGCACTGAAATATTCGTTGACTGAATTAACAAATATGTATCCATTTATTTATTCTGCACGTATCCATTGAGCCCTACCAGGAACCAGGTACTATTCTAGGTTCTGGAGTTACAGCAATGAACAAAACAGACCAAAAAAATCTCTGCACTCATGGAATTTACACTTAAGAGTCAGGACACAGACAGTTAAATAGTCAGGTGGTGGTAAACACTGTGGAGAAAAATAGAGCAGGGAAGGGGAATAAGTGGTGCTGAGGCATGTGGAGAATTGTCTCATTGCTCGTAGAGACCTATAGGGATTAGAATCTGGGCACTGAGGGATGACCTAGGAGCTCTGGACTCCTTGGAGTGGTGGGGCATAAAGGGCATTATGAGATTAGTCTTGAAGGTCTCAAGGCGATTAGTGGAAGTTGTGAGTGTTGAACAATGGGAGCATCAGGAATCTTGCTAGGATCACACAATCCTTGGTTCCTTCTGTTCATCCTGCGAACAGTGATGTGGAAGTTTAGGTGTTGTATCTAGAGCACACAGAGTACTGAATGCTTCCCTTGATTGCTGCTGATAGATTTGTAAAGTACCAACCACCAGCAAGATCCTTTGGGAAAAACGAAAACAATCTACCTGACTTTAATCTCTCCCTGCTCTTGTGGAACTCACAATCTAGTTGACAAGACGTATATGTAGAAAAATAATTATGATATAAAATAGAATGTAATAAGAGTAATAGCAGAAATATAAATGTACTACAGGATTGAGAAGGCGAGAATAATTGCAAAGGTGTAGGGGCAGAAAGGAAGCTGGAAGGTAAAACGAGGTAGAGGAAGGACAAGATTTCAACCAGCAGAAATGATAGGAAGTTGCATCTTAAGCAAATGAACGTCTCTATTTGGATGCCTTTATTCTACCCCAAACTCAGTGTGTGTGTGTGTTAAGCCAGTTATTCCCCACAAACTCTGATCTTTCTCCTAATTTCCCTGTTTGTGATCATTCTCCCTAATATTCAGACTATAAATGTTATAACCACCTTTGTTTCTCTCTTCCTCTAAAATAATAACCACCACAATGACTACCATTTATTGGTTAATTGCAGTGATCCAGACTCTGCTAAATCTTTTACATACAACTGGTGTGATCTGCTTCATAAAACTCAAAGTGAAAATGCAGTCTGGGTCTTATTCTCTAACAAATTAAAGCCAACCCAAGTCCCTATATGCTATATTTAGCAGAATATCACCCTTTCCCACATAATATCTGAAATACAGGCATTTCCCTTTCCACTGTATTGTCTGAAAGCTTCAAAGGGTTTGTTCATTTTAAACAGAAGGTGTATCTGATTCCCACTTCTAAGCAGGGAGGAATCTTGGTGATTCTCAGTCTGGTATTATTGTTGTTCTTTGTTACTAGGTGGTACAGGTGTCAAATAGTCATTTCCATCATCTGGTGCTGCTGGTCACCAAACAGCAAAATTTCACTGGCAAAAAGTTTTGGCAAAAGCTGGTAAGCTCCTTTCAGATGATGATGATTCCATGGAAAATTTACTCTCTCAGTGTTCCAGTTGACTTACGGTATCCCTCTTTATATACTTTTAGTTCCCAATCCTTTCAGGCATACAACACAATCCATTCTTTTATGAGACTCTGTTGTCACAGAGAAGTGCCTAGCTGAGTTTGAGTACCCTCTCAATGCAGAGCCCACAATCAATGTCTTTTTATGAGAATCCCCCATGAATTAAGCAAATTTTCCCCTACCATCCAAATGCAAAAGGCCTCTTACGGAGTTCCTCCCAGAAAGTCTTGGTTTGTTTAAGCCAATTAATTCTCCCTGGTAACCAGGGATGGAGTGTGTTATCTATCATTGAATCTCAAGGTATTTTGCTAAACTCTAATCACTAAACAAATCTTCCAGCTTTCTTTATATTTATATAAAAAGTTAAACTACTTAAGTGACCCTTTTTAGGATAAAGGTCAGTTTCTCTCTATTAAAAAAAATTATTACCTACAATTCTTAAACGTTGATGTGCATAAGATCTCTTGGGTTATTACCCACAATTGCATATTACTGGGCACCCAATTCCAGAGATTCTGATTGATTAAATCTAATGCCTGGTTATTCTGAAGCAGATGGTCTGCAGACCACCCTTGGGAAATACTGAACTATAATACAGAATTACTTGTCCCTGACCTCCCTCCTTCACGTCTTTCCTCATGCCCTGCACATGTACATGTTCATGTATCTGTTTGGATACCATCCTCTCACATCTTTCCCTCCCTGTGTATGTATTTTGTGGGGACGAGAGGGCATAGTATCCTCATCATTCTGCCAGACATCTCTTCATTCTTTAAAACTATCCAGATGTCACCTTCTCTGTGACTCCCACATTTAGAAAAAAAAAAAGACTCCTTTCTTATGTGTTTATTTACATTACATTGTAAGTTCCTTGAGGGCAGGGACAGTACAGGGTAGGAAACAAATGACATCAGGCTCTTAACTATTCTGAGAAATAAGATAGAGCCCAGAGTAAGTGATGTTGTATTTGAAACCTGAAGTTTGAATAAGAGTTAACCAGATTAAGAAGTATAAGGGAAGTATCTCAAGTAGAGAGAATAGTGTTTGCAAAGTCCTAGAGGTGAGAGAGTGACATGTTTGAGACTGAAAGAAATTTAGTAAAGTTGAAGAGTTTGGCTAGGGTCAGATCAAAGAGGGCCTTGTAAGAGTCTTAAGCCAATTAGAAAGCTAACTGCAGTTTGGAGAAAGAATTAGAATTAGGGTAAGAGTGGAGGCAGGGAGGTGGGTTTTGAAAAACTATAAGCTGTTAGAAAATAATATTTATCTGGGCTCATGGAACCCATGAAAAAAGTGGTTGGATTCTACACGTACATGGAAAGTAATGAACATGATTTGATGATTGATCTGATATTGGGAAGGTTGCTGGTAAGGCAGCAGTTGGAGACAAGGATGACTGCCAGGTTTCTGGCCTTACGGTGGTGCCATTACCAAGGTAAGGGGGCTGGAGAAGGGAGGGAAAGTATTTGGATAGTTGAGGGAAGTGCTGGGTGGGAAGGATGTTGAATTTAGTCTTTAACGTGTTGAATTTGAAGTATCTATGCCGCATCCAAGTGTAGATAACAAGTGGCATTTTGAAGAAAGAGGATGAGGTTTGATGCTGAGAATGGGAGAAGAGGCTGATGAAGAAAACATAATAAGAATGCCTGACAATATTGTGAGCTCAAATAGAATTGGTGAACCTGAATTTTCAATAGCACCAGTCAATCTAAATGTGTGATTTTTTACTCATCAGTGTCTGTCAATCAGGTATGGAGAAGGCAAATAGTTCTAGGATTAAGGTTTTGCCAGGTAGCTGTCAAATAAAGATAGTTGAGTAACAGGTTTTAGGATATTGACAAAAGAGCAATTAAAATAATGGACCAAGGAAGCTAAGCTGGATAATAATGATAATTTCATTTATCATTATTTATTAAGTGCTTACTATGTACCAGGCACCTAGGAGAGGAGTGAAGAATAGGTAGAGAAAATTAAATTGATTTTTATTAGAAGTGTCATTTGTCTTTTGATTTTTTTTTAAACATCTTTATTGAAGTATAATTGCTTTACAATGGTGTGTTAGTTTCTGCTTTATAACAAAGTGAATCAGTTATACACATACATATGTTCCTATATCTCTTCCCTCTTGCATCTCCCTCCCTCCCACCCTCCCCATCCCACCCCTCTAGGTGGTCACAAAGCACCAAGCTGATCTCCCTGTGCTATGCGGCTGCTTCCCACTAGCTATCTATCTTACATTTGGTAGTGTATATATTTCCATGACACTCTCTCACCCTGTCACATCTCACCCCTCCCCCTCCCCATATCCTCAAGTCCATTCTCTAGTAGGTCTGTGTCTTTATTCCCGTCTTGCCACTAGGTTCTTCATGGCCTTTTTTTTTTTTTCCTTAGATTCCATATATATGTGTTAGCATACTGTATTTGTTTTTCTCTTTCTGACTTACTTCACTCTGTATGACAGACTCTAACTCCATCCACCTCATTACAAATACCTCCATTTCATTTCTTTTTATGGCTGAGTAATATTCCATTGTATATATGTGCCACATCTTCTTTATCCATTCATCCGATGATGGGCACTTAGGTTGCTTCCATTTCCTGGCTATTGTAAATAGAGCTGCAATGAACATTTTGGCACATGACTCTTTTTGAACTATGGTTTTCTCAGGGTATATGCCCAGTAGTGGGATTGCTGGGTCATATGGTAGTTCTATTTTTAGTTTTTTAAGGAACCTCCATACTGTTCTCCATAGTGGCTGTATCAATTTACATTCCCACCAACAGTGCAAGAGTGTTCCCTTTCCTCCACACCCTCTCCAGCATTTATTTTTTCTAGATTTTTTGATGATGGCCATTCTGACCGGTGTGAGATGATATCTCATTGTAGTTTTGATTTGCATTTCTCTAATGATTAATGATGTTGAGCATTCTTTCATGTGTCTGTTGGCCATCTGTATATCTTCTTTGGAGAAATGTCTGTTTAGGTCTTCTGACCATTTTTGGATTGGGTTGTTCGTTTTTTTGTTATTGAGCTGCATGAGCTGCTTGTAAATCTTGGAGATTAATCCTTTGTCAGTTGTTTCATTTGCAAATATTTTCTTCCATTCTGAGGGTTGTCTTTTGGTCTTGTTTATGGTTTCCTTTGCTGTGCAAAAGCTTTTAAGTTTGATTAGTCCCATTTGTTTATTTGTGTTTTTATTTCCATTTCTCTAGGAGCTGGGTCAAAAAGAATCTTGCTGTGATTTATGTCATAGAGTGTTCTGCCTATGTTTTCCTCTAAGAGTTTGATAGTGTCTGGCCTTACACTTAGGTCTTTAATCCATTTTGAGTTTATTTTTGTGTATGGTGTCAGGGAGTGTTCTAATTTCATACTTTTACATGTACCTGTCCAATTCTCCCAGCACCACTTATTGAAGAGGCTGTCTTTTCTCCACTGTATATGCTTGCCTCCTTTATCAAAGATAAGGTGACCATATGTGCGTGGGTTTATCTCTGGGCTTTCTATCCTGTTCCATTGATCTATATTTCTGTTTTTGTGCCAGTACCAAACTGTCTTGATTACTGTAGCTTTGTAATATAGTCTGAAGTCAGGGAGCCTGATTCCTCCAGCTCCATTTTTCGTTCTCAAGATTGCTTTGGTTATTCGGGGTCTTTTGTGTCTCCATACAAATTGTGAAATTTTTTGTTCTAGTTCTGTGAAAAATGCCATTGGTAGTTTGATAGGGATTGCATTGAATCTGTAGATTGCTTTGGGTAGTAGAGTCATTTTCACAATGTTGATTCTTCCAATCCAGGAACATGGTATATCTCTCCATCTATTTGTATCATCTTTAATTTCTTTCATCAGTGTCTTATAATTTTCTGCATACAGGTCTTTTGTCTCCTTAGGTAGGTTTATTCCTAGATATTTTATTCTTTTTGTTGCAATGGTAAACGGGAGTGTTTTCTTAATTTCACTTTCAGATTTTTCATCATTAGTGTATAGAAATGCAAGAGATTTCTGTGCATTAATTTTGTATCCTGCTACTTTACCAAATTCATTGATTAGCTCTAGTAGTTTTCTGGTAGCATCCTTAGGATTCTCTATGTATAGTATCATGTCATCTGCAAACAGTGACAGCTTTACTTCTTCTTTTCCGATTTGGATTCCTTTTATTTCTTTTTCTTTTCTGATTGCTGTGGCTAACACTTCCAAAACTATGTTGAATAATAGTGGTGAGAGTGAGCAACCTTGTCTTGTTCCTGATCTTAGTGGAAATGGTTTCAGTTTTTCACCATTGAGGACAATGTTGGCTGTGGGTTTGTCATATATGGCCTTTATCATGTTGAGGAACGTTCCCTCTATGCCTACTTTCTGCAGGGCTTTTATCATAAATGGGTGTTGAATTTTGTCGAAAGCTTTCTCTGCATCTATTGAGATGATCATATGGTTTTTATCCTTCAATTTGTTAATATGGTGTATCACGTTGATTGATTTGCGTATATTGAAGAATCCTTGCATTCCTGGGATAAACCCCACTTGATTATGGTGTATGATCCTTTTAATGTGCTGTTGGATTCTGTTTGCTAGTATTTTGTTGAGGATTTTTGCATCTATGTTCATCAGAGATATTGGCCTGTAGTTTTCTTTCTTTGTGACCTCTTTGTCTGGTTTTGGTATCAGGGTGATGGTAGCCTCGTAGAATGAGTTTGGGAGTGTTCCTCCCTCTGCAATATTTTGGAAGAGTTTGAGAAGGATAGGTGTTAGCTCTTCTCTAAATGTTTGATAGAATTCGCCTGTGAAGCCATCTGGTCCTGGGCTTTTGTTTGTTGGAAGATTTTTAGTCACAGTTTCAATTTCAGTGCTTGTGATTGGTCTGTTCATATTTTCTATTTCTTCCTAGTTCAGTCTTGGCAGGTTGTGCATTTCTAAGAATCTGTCCATTTCTTCCAGGTTGTCCATTTTATTGGCATAGAGTTGCTTGTAGTAATCTCTCATGATCGTTTGTATTTCTGCAGTGTCAGTGGTTACTTCTCCTTTTTCATTTCTAATTCTATTGATTTGAGTCTTCTCCCTTTTTCTCTTGATGAGTCTGGCTAATGGTTTATCAATTTTGTTTATCTTCTCAAAGAACCAGCTTTTAGTTTCATTGATTTTTGCTATTGTTTCCTTCATTTCTTTTTCATTTATTTCTGATCTGATCTTTATGATTTCTTTCCTTCTGCTAGCTTTGGGGTTTATTGGTTCTTCTTTCTCTAATTGCTTCAGGTGCAAGGTTAGGTTGTTTATTCGAGATGTTTCCTGTTTCTTGAGGTAGGATTGTATTGCTATAAGCTTCCCTCTTAGCACTGCTTTTGCTGCGTCCCATAGGTTTTGGGTCGTCGTGTCTCCATTGTCATTTGTTTCCAGGTATTTTTTGATTTTCCCTTGGATTTCTTCAGTGTTCACTTCGTTATTAGGTAGTGTATTGTGTAGCCTCCATGTGTTTGTATTTTTTACAGATCTTTTCCTGTAATTGATATCTAGTCTCATAGCATTGTGGTCGGAAAAGATACTTGATACGATTTCAATTTTCTTAAATTTACCAAGGCTTGATGTGACCCAAGATATGATCTATCCTGGAGAATGTTCCATGAGCACTTGAGAAAAATGTGTATTCTGTTGTTTATGGGTGGAATGTCCTATAAATATCAATTAAGTCCATCTTGTTTAATGTATCATTTAAAGCTTGTGTTTCCATATTTATTTTCATTTTGGATGATCTGTCCATTGGTGAAAGTGGGGTGTTAAAGTCCCCTACTATGATTGTGTTGCTGTCGATTTCCCCTTTTATGGCTGTTAGTATTTGCCTTATGTATTGAGGCGCTCCTATGTTGGGTGCATAAATATTTACAATTGTTATACCTTCCTCTTGGATCGATCCCTTGATCATTATATAGTGTCCTTCTTTGTCTCTTGTAATAGTCTTTATTTTAAAGTCTGTTTTGTCTGATATGAGAATTGCTACTCCAGCTTTCTTTTGATTTCCATTTGCATGGAATATCTTTTTCCATCCCCTCACTTTCAGTCTGTATGTGTTCCTAGGTCTGAAGTGGGTCTCTTGTAGACAGCATATATATGGGTCTTGTTTTTGTATCCATTCAGCCAGTCTGTGTCTTTTGGTGGGAGCATTTAATCCATTTACATTTAAGGTAATTATCGATATGTATGTTCCTATTCCCATTTTCTTAAATGTTTTGCGTTTGTTATTGTAGGTGTTTTCCTTCTCTTGTGTTTCTTGCCTAGAGAAGTTCCTTTAGCATTTGTTGTAAAGCTGGTTTGGTGGTGCTGAACTCTCTCAGCTTTTGCTTGTCTGTAAAGGTTTTAATTTCTCCATCAAATCTGAATGAGATCCTTGCTGGGTAGATTAATCTTGGTTGTAGGTTTTTCTCCTTCATCACTGTACGTATATCCTGCCACTCCCTTCTGGCTTGCAGAGTTTCTGGTGAAAGATCAGCTGTTAACCTTATGGGGATTCCCTTGTGTGTTATTTGTTGTTTTTCCCTTGCTGCTTTTAATATGTTTTCTTTGTATTTAATTTTTGACAGTTTGATTAATATGTGTCTTGGCGTGTTTCTCCTTGGATTTATCCTGTATGGGACTCTCTGTGCTTCCAGGACTTGATTAACTATTTCCTTTCCCATATTAGGGAAGTTTTCAACTATAATCTCTTCAAATATTTTCTCAGTCCCTTTCTTTTTCTCTTCTTCTTCTGGGACCCCTATAATTCGAATGTTGGTGCGTTTAATGTTGTCCCAGAGGTCTCTGAGACTGTCCTCAGTTCTTTTCATTCTTTTTTCTTTATCCTGCTCTGCAGTAGTTATTTCCACCATTTTATCTTCCAGGTCACTTATCCGTTCTTCTGCCTCAGTTATTCTGCTATTGATCCCATCTAGAGTATTTTAAATTTCATTTATTGTGTTTTTCATCATTGCTTTGTTCCTCTTTAGTTCTTCTACGTCCTTGTTAAATGTTTCTTGCATTTTGTCTATTCTATTTCCAAGATTTTGGATCATCCTTACTATCATTATTCTGAATTCTTTTTCAGGTAGACTACCTATTTCCTCTTCATTTGTTAGGTCTGGTGTGTTTTGACCCTGCTCCTTCATCTGCTGTGTGTTTTTCTGTCGTCTCATTTTGCTTATCTTACTGTGTTTGGGGTCTCCTTTTCACAGGCTGCAGGTTCGTAGTTCCCGTTGTTTTTGGTATCTGTCCCCAGTGGCTAAGGTTGGTTCAGTGGGTTGTGTAGGCTTCCTGGTGGAGGGGACTAGTGCCTGTGTTCTGGTGGGTGAGGCTGGATCTTGTCTTTCTGGTGGGCACGTCCACGTCTGGTGGTGTATTTTGGGGTGTCTGTGGCCTTATTATGATTTTAGGCAGCCTCTCTGCTAATGGTTGGGGCTGTGTTCCTGTCTTGCTAGTTGTTTGGCATAGGGTGTCCAGCACTGTAGCTTGCTGGTCGTTGAGTGGAGCTGGGTCTTGATGTTGAGATGGAGATCTCTGAGAGATTTTTGCCGTTTGGTATTATGTGGAGCTGGGAGGTCTCTTGTGGACCAGTGTCCTGAAGTTGGCTCTCCCACCTCAGAGGCACAGCCCTGATGCCTGGCTGGAGCACCAAGAGCCTTTCATCCACACGGCTCAGAGTAAAAGGGAGAAAAAATAGGAAGAAAGAAAGAAAGAGGATAAAATATAGCAAAGTAAAATAAAGCTATTATAAAGCAAAGCTATACAGACAAAATCTCACCCAGAAGCATATACATATACACTCACAGAAAAAGGAAAAGGGGAAAAATTAATATATCCTACTCCCAAAGTCCACCTCCTGAATTTGGGATGATTCGTTGTCTATTCAGGTATTCAACAGCTGCAGGCACATCAAGTTGTTTGTGGAGTTTTAATCCACTGCTCCTGAGGCTGCTGGGAGAGATTTCCCTTTCTCTTCTTTGTTCGCACAGCTCCCGGGGTTCAGCTTTGGATTTGGACCCGCCTCTGTGTGTAGGTTGCCTGAGGGCGTCTGTTCCCCACCAGACAGAACGGGGTTAAAGGAGCAGCTCCTTCGGGGGCTCTGGCTCACTCAGGCCGGGGGGTGGGAGGGATACGGATGCGGGGCGAGCCTGCGGCGGCAGAGGCCGGCGTGACATTGCACCAGCCCGAGGCGCGCCGTGCGTTCTCCCGGGGAAGTTGTCACCGGATCACGGGAGCCTGGCCGTGGCGGGCTGCACCGGCTCCCGGGAGGAGTGGTGTGGAGAGTGACCTGTGCTCGCACACAGGCTTTTTGGTGGCGGCAGCAGCAGCCTTAGCGTCTCATGCCCATCTCTGGGGTCCACGCTGATCGCCGTGGCTCACGCCCGTCTCTGGAGTTCGTTTAGGCGGCGCTCTGAATCCCCTCTCCTTGCGCACCGCGAAACAAAGAGGGAAGAAAAAGTCCCTTTCCTCTTCGGCAGCTGCAGACTTTTTCCCGGACTCCCTCCTAGCCAGCTGTGGTGCGCTAACCCCTTCAGGCTGTGTTCACGCCGCCAACCCCAGTCCTCTCCGTGCAATCCAACCGAAGCCCAAGCCTCAGCTCCCAGCCCCAGCCCGCCCAGGCGGGTGAGCAGACAAACCTCTCGGGCTGGTGAATGCTGCTCGGCACCAAGCCTCTGTGCTGGAATCTCTCCGCTTTTCCCTCTGTGCCCCATTGTTGCTGTGGGGTCCGCGCTGATAGCCGTGGCTCGCGCCCGTCTCTGGAGCTCGTTTAGGCGGTGCTCTGAATCCCCTCTCCTCGCGCACCAGGAAACAAAGAGGGAAGAAAAAGTCTCTTGCCTCTTCGGCAGCTGCAGACTTTTTCCCGGACTCCCTCCCGGCGAGCTGTGGTGCACTAACCCCTTCAGGCTGTGTTCACGCCGCCAACCCCAGTCCTCTCCCTGCGATCCAACCGAAGCCCGAGCCTTAGCTCCCAGCCCCCGCCTGCCCCGGCAGGTGAGCAGACAAGCCTCTTGGGCTGGTGAGTGCTGCTCAGCGCCGAGCCTCTGTGCGAGAGTCTCTCCGCTTTGCCCTCCGCACCCCTGTGGCTGCACTCTCCTCCGTGGCTCCGAAGCTCCCCCCTCTGCCACCCGCAGTCTCCGCCCGCGAAGGGGCTTCCCAGTGCATGGAAACCTTTCCTCCTTCACGGCTCCCTCCCACTGGTGCAGGTCCCGTCCCTATTCTTTTGTCTCTGTTATTTCTTTTTTCTTTTGCCCTACCCAAGTACGTGGGGAGTTTCTTGCCTTTTGGGAGGTCTGACGTTTTCTGCCAGCGTTCAGTGGGTGTTCTGTAGGAGCAGTTCCACGTGTAGATGTATTTCTACTGTATCTGTGGGAAGGAAGGTGATCTCCGCGTCTTACTCTTCTGCCATCTTCTTCTCTTCCTCTGTCTTTTGATTTTATGATGTTTGGAACCATGCAAAAATTTTTGCATTTTTATGTAGCCAAATTTAACAATATTTTCTTTTATTCATCTGGATTTTGAGTTATAGCTTCTCCCTACATCTGCATTATAGAGAAACCTACCCATGTTTTTTTCTAGTACTTACATAGTTTCACTCTTTTACATTTAGATCTTTGATCTATTTGAAGTTTATTCTTGTATATGGTATGAAGAGTGGATCTAATCTTTTTTTCAGTTGTCCCAACACCATTTATTAAAAAGTCCATCTTTGTCCTTGTGATTTGAAGTATCGCCTTTATCACATACTTGCGAATTGAGTCACTTTCTGGACGTGCTGTTTTATTCCATTGGTCTTTCTGTGTACTCATGTGCTGGTACTATGCTGCTTTACTTTTAAAGACGTTGCAAGTTTTATATCTGGTAGTAATTTCTCCTCATAGCTTTCCTTTTTCAGTGTTTTCTTAGCTATTCTTTTATGTCTGTTTTTCCATATGAACTATAATATCAACTTATCTAGCTCCAGAAAAAAAGCTTGATATTTTTATTTGGGTTGCATTAAATTATGTTAATTTAGGGAGCACTAAAATCTTGGTGATGTTAAGGTATCCTAAGAATGAGATACATCTTTGAACAAGCACTTTTGTTCTTTCCATAGTGTTTTATGGGTTTCTTTATACATTTCTTAAGTTTATTTTGAGTATTTTGCCTTTTTTGTTGCTCTTGTAATGGAGTTTTTTCTTACCTAGTCTATTTTGTTAATTTTTTTCAAAGAGCCAGGATTTTAATTTATTAATCTCAATAACTAATTTCTGTTCTCTACCTTATTAATTTCTGCTTTCATCGTTATTATTTACTTTACTGTGCTTTCTTCCTGTTTATTTTTTGTTCTTTTTCTAGCTTTTTGATATGGGAATTTAATTAATTAACTTTCATTATTCTTATTGATATAGGTGTTCAGTGCTATGAATTTTTTTCTTTTGAACAGTGCTTTAAATGGATCCCATAGATTTTGATATGTAGTGTTTTGTTGTTATTTTTCAAAATCCTCTAATTTCTGTTTGTATTTCGCCTTTCACTCAAGAGTTTTTTAACAGAAGGCCTTTTCATTTTTAGGTCAAAGGGACTTTTTGTTTCTTTAATTATCTTGCTTTGTCAGAGCATGTTGTTTTTAATATTGCTACTTTATGGAATTTGCTGATGTTTTCTGATCACTTTTTGTGAACATTCCATGAGCACTTGAAAAGAAAATATATTCTCTGTTATTAGAGTGTAGTGTTTTATTTATATCAATATCTCCATAAGATCTTATTGATTATATTGTTACATTTTTCTATATCCATTCTTGTTTTTTGTCCACTTCACTTGTCTTTTACTAAGAGTGCTGTTAAAGCTTTCCACTAGTAGTGGTTTCTATCAATTTCTTATTTTATCTCCTGGTGTTTCTGCTTTATATGGGTGGTTTTTGTCTTTTTTCTGGATAGATATAGAGATCTGTTATGTCTTCTTTTTAATTTTGGCTTTTAGCATTATAAAATATTCTTCTTTGTTTCATTTAATCATTTTCACCAAATTCTGCTTTGTCTGATATCAGGATTGCTTTTTAGTTTTTCGATTTGCCTGTTATATCTTTGCTTATTCCTTTATTTTCGGTATTTCTAAATCTCTTTGTTTTAGATGTATCTCTTGTATATAGCATAGATTTAGATTTTATTATGAGCCAATTGAAAATCTTTCTCTTTCAATAAATAAATTAAGCCCATTTCCATTTATTGATGTAACTAAAATGTTTGGTCTCAGTGCTGTTGTATGATTATTTTATGTTTTAATTACTGCTGTACTATATTTCCTGGGAGTTTTTCCTATGTCTTTGTTATTCTTTTAAGATTTCTTTTGGTATATGGAAAGGTCTGTTTTTTTGTTCTAGTGATTATTTTTATGTTTATACCTTTTTAACATGACCATAATCATCTTTTTTTAACTTAACCTTTTACTTTGTGGTTTGTCAGTTGTAAATGGTATCCTTTGAATCTCACAATTACCATTACAGTAGTTAATGATCTTATTTTACTGTCCACTTTCTCTGTTCCTTTTCCTCATATAACATATAACATATAATATTTCTATACTATTTTAAGTCCTAATTTTTAAAAATATAGAAGCTTTCCCTTTTTAAAAATTGACATGAAATTCACACAACATAAGTACCCATTTTAAAGGATACAGTTTAGTGGCATTTGATGCATCCACAGTGTGTGCAACCACCACCTTACTCTTGTTTTCAGAACTTTTTCATGAACCCAGAAGAATACCCTGTACCAATTAACTCATCTCCCCGATCCTCTGGAAACCTCTAGTCTGCTCTTTGTCTCTGTGGATTTGCTCACTCTGGATATTTCATATAAGTGGAATCATACGATATGTGACCTTCTGTGTCTGGCTCCTTTCTCTTAATGTTTACGAGGTTCGTCCAGATTGTAGCATTGTGCCTTTTTATGGCTGAATAATATTACACCGTATGGATATACCACAATTTATCTACTCATCAGTTTATGGACATCGGGTTGTTTCCACCTCTCAGCCATTATGAATAATGCTGATATAAGCATTTTTGTACAAGCTTCTGGATGGAAATATGTTTTCATTTCTCTTGGATATATACTTAGGAGTGGAATTGCTGGGTCATATGGTGATTGTTTTCAACTTTTTAAGGAACTGCCGAATTGTTTTCTACAGCAGCCACAACATTTTATATTCCCACCAACGATGTACAGGGGTTCCTATTTCTCCACATCCTCTCGGCACTTGTTATCTTCCTTTGTTTTGATTATAGCTGTCGTAGTGGGTATGAAGTGTTATCTCACTGTGGTTTTGATTTATATTTTCTTAATGATCGATGATGTTAAACATCTTTTCATGAGCTTGTTGGTCATTTGTATATCTTCTTTATGGCAGCTTTACTATGGTAGTCTAAAAGTTATTATGTCATTAATTTGTGCTTTAAAATGATTTATATGGGAAAATGAACAAAATATTGTTTTGTAAAGAGTGTGATAGACTTGAAATAGATTTATTACAAAGATACATGTCATTTTTCAATATAAACAAATGTTTAACTCTGTTTATTTTCTGTACTCTCATGTGGGTGCCCTGGATGATACACTTGTTATAAATAAATGAAAGAAAGATTTAATTCATATAGTACTGTTTTTTATGTTCTTTTATTCTTAAATTATTGATTTAATTTGGTTACTTTAATACATTTTGTTAGGAAGGTTTTAAAAGGCTGTATAATCAGTCTCATATTTATATAGATTTTGCTGTGTAACATGTGACAATATGTAAAATTACTTTCACCAATGAATCATAAATATAACAATGTTATAGTGTTTATGTATGCCTTATATGAGCATAGTCACTCCATAAAGTTTTGTACTAAATTGTATATTTAGTTGATGACATTTATCATTAAGCCTGATAAAGCAGTGTTAGTTTTCAGTAAGTACTTATAGATTATTGTGTTTTTAACAGTTATGTATTTTGAAGAGTTTGTTTTCTTTTGTCACTCCCCTAAGCAGCTGTGACCTTGTAGTGTGTTGATATAAATTGAAGGGAGAAATAAATTAGTATAAATATTATAGGACAAGTACTATAAAGATTACAAGAAAAAGTGTCTATTTGGTGTATTATAAAAGGTTTCAATGTCTACCTTTGAGAAACAAGGGTCTACTCAACATTACTTATCCAAGGGAGGCTATCACTGTATATCACTTTGTCTGCTTCCTTTTAGAGAACCTCATGATGCTCTAGGATATGCAGTTAGCAAAGCTTTGGATCTCACAAAAGCTTGAATACATCTTTGATTGGTTATATATTAAAGGAAATAGCCCACAGCATGGTGCCAGACAAGTGTAGACCCCACCAATTTGATCCTTAAGCAGGGAGAAGAATTCTATTCATCATTAAGAGGTTAGACTGTAAAATGTTGTAATTATTTCAGCCTAAATTGGTTTAAAGCTATTTTTTTCCAATAAAACTTCTCTTCAGATTTTGAGGCAAGAAGACAGTTTTCATTTTGACGACCTTTCCTACGTTGTTGCGTTTTTCTTCAAGTCCTCCCACCCTACCCTGTGGCCTACTCTGTTTGCTGTTCAAATCTGAATCATAATGTGCATCTGCAGGGATCCTGAATCATGTGACTGAGTGAAGTGTCTCTTGTCATTTATTAACGTTCTTTGAATGTCTAATTTTGACATAGTATTTAGCTATATCATGAAGAAATTTGCTCCTGCTCTTGACTATTTCAGAGGTGGGTGTATATGTAGAATTTTTTCTTTTTTCTTTTTCATCTATACACAATTGTTTTTGTTTTTGTTTTTTAGTTACAAAATGGAACAAAGAGCACATTGGGCCTTGACAGGGATCCTTTTACTTGAAGGACCACTCCTATAGTGAATGATTTTTATTCAAGTGAATATTCATATATTTCTCTGACTCTAATTTGTATGAAATGACAGACTGCAGACCATTTTATTTGATTACAGTCCCTTCACCTTCATTATCTTTTATGTCTATTTAAACTCTGGACTTGCCATATCCATCTTGACCCTCCCCCACATCTCTGTTTTTATTTTCTTTCATTGCAATTTTCCTCTTTTCTCTTCTGTGGGCATTCACAGATTGTTTTTGGAGTTCATTAAAAAGGGAGTGTGTTGTCTGGGTAGAAAATTACATTTGCATGCTTGAGAGAGGCCTAAGGGTTTTTGTGGGGTTTGGCAAGGATCCTGGCTTCTTTTTTCTTTTGGGAGGGAGGAATGAGAAAAGGGGGTAATGATAAGAAGGGATTTTTGGAAAGGAGAAAAGTAAGAGTTGTTGAGGTGATTTCTTTCCTTATTTTTTTCCTTCCCATATTATATATATCTAGCTCATTTTCATTTTTTTTTCCTGCATGTATAAACCACTTGACTAACAATGGAAGAGATTAGAAGCCTTTCTTAGGACTGTTTTTGAATGCACAGTAGAGTTCTGCAAAGCAGAAACCTCTCCTATGATGGTAATTGTACATTTTCTAGTGAACCTGGCAAGTTGAAATATGTATACCTACATATTTTTTCTCCTTTGTGGTAATTGCAGGGGGTTTTATATAGGAAAATTGTTTCTTGAATTAATATGACATTTCATTTAAACTGGTATCTACATCTAGTTACGTGTTTTTTTTTTTTTTTTTTTTTTTTTTTTACTATCTTTGTCTTTTAATTCAATTGTTTAGTCCCTTTACATTTAAGGTAATTTCTTCTAAGTTACAAAATTTCTTTTAAGCATATTTATAAACTTTTCTTTTAGAATTGTTTTATTATCAGAAATTATTGTAGTTCTAAGCCCCATAATTATTACATTTGACAACACTTCCTCATGAAAGATTACTTATTTGTGAGTTTTTAAATTTTGAATCATGAATTCATATTCAGCATGGTTTCTCTGTGAGAATATGGTTTGCATATTCAGCATGCAAACTAGGTTGAGGAAATATCCCTTCACAATGTTTTTGTGTTTATTCCTGCTAGGTAATGTAAATTTGAACACTTAATCTAGTTACGTTTTGAATTAGGATTTCCCACTTTCAGAATATAGGTTTTTAGGTATAATATTTAGCCCTTTTTGAGGTTGATAATGTTTTTTTTATTAAAGGTGATGTCATTTGTTATTTAGAACTTGTCATTTGTGCCCATTGGGACGTTAGGAAACCATGGAACATTTATAATAAAAGGACTATATTTTATAGCAATGAAAACTCAGAAGAATTTGTCTAAGTTCATAGTTAATACATGTGGGTAGTGTAGGACTGAGGATAGTCATGTGGGTCAGATTGATCAGGAAACTCAGGGAGTTACTTAGTGCTGTATTGGATATTCATAGGAAAATGAGTTGATTTATTATAGAGCTGGCCCATAGAGTTGAATTCTTTTTTTTAAAAATCTGACTGACTTATTATGTACTATAACCATTCAGCAAATATTTTTAATTGAATACTGACTCTGTTCCATAGGGACTAGGTCTAAAAAAATGAGTAAGATATAATAGCTGTCCTTAAGGAGCTGATAGTCACTATTACTGTGTATATTTGCAACTGTGTGTGTATGATATCCATAAAGTCTGGAAACATAGATACTTTTATTTTATATATATACGTGTTTTTAAGATCCAGGAAGCCCTTTTGAAAGGTATGTTTCCCTATGTTTCCAGATTTTATGGTTACCATATGGAGAGTCTGTGTGTGTGTGTGTGTGTGTGTGTGTGTGTGTGTGTAAACAATTAGTTATAGTATAAGTGCTGAAAAAAAGCTGTATGCAAAATAATTTGGACTACATCAACTTTTCATTCTCTATTGGATATTCCCATTAGCATATAAACGTACTTTTATTTCTTGCTTCTTAAAAAATTATCTTCTCTTAACTCTACTAAATTCTGTCAACTATTGTTCTATTTCTTTCCTATCCTGTTTACTTGTTAATTCCAAGTTTTCTCTTCCCATTTTCTCTTAAACCCATTTCAGCCAGTGTTGACCATTCTATTCCAGATATGTTCTCATCAAATTCACTGATGACCTCTACATTGCTAATTGTCATTTCTCATTTCTTGTCTAACTTGATTATCAGTAATATTTGATATAGATTACTCCCTCATCCTTGATTTTCTTCACAAGGTTTCCAGGATACCACACTCTTAGTTTTTCTCCTACTTCATTGGTATTTCCTTCTCAGTCTCTTTTGCTCATTCTTCCTCTTCTTTTTTGTCCCTCAACTTTAGAAAAGTATTTTAAAAAATCACATAGTAAAAAAAAAAGGACTCTTCTTTCTTTTGATGTATACAGTTCTATGAATTTTAACACATGTATAGATTTGTGTAACCAGTACCATAATCAGGATACAGAACAATTCTATTACCCTAAAAATCTTCCTGATGTCATCCCTTTATAGCCACGCATTTATCGCCTGGAAACCACTGCTGTTCTCCATCATTATAATTTTGTCTTTGAGAGAATCTCGTATAAATGGAACTATACAGTATGTAACTTTTCTAGACTGACTTCTTTTACTCAGTATAATGCCTTTGATATTCCTCTAAATTGTTGCATGTATCTTTTGTTTCTTCCTCCTTGTTGCTGAGTAATATCCTTTGTATGGATGTACCACAAATTGTTTATCCATTCACCTGGTGTAAAGGACATTTGAGTTGTTTCCAGTTTGAGTTGTTTTTGACAGTTGTGAACAGAACTGCTATAAACACTGATAATCAGGTTTTTGTGTAACGTAAGTTTTCATTCTCTAGGGAGAAATCCCCCCCAGGAGTAGGATTTCTGGGTAACATGAGGGGTATAGGTTTATAAGAAACTGCCAAATGCTCTTCCTGAATGCCTGTACCATTTTGCATTCCCACCAGCAATGAATGAAAGTCCCAGTTGTTCTGCATCCTCACCAGAACTTGGTATTGTCAATATTTTTTTTCTTTTTCTTGTTTTGCTTTTTGTTTGCTTGTTTTGTCATTAGCCATTCTCATAAGTATATATCTCATTACTGTTTTAATTTGCATTTCTCTAAGGGCTAATGATGTTGAACATCTTTTCATGTGCTTATCATTTGCATGTTTTCTTTGGAGAGGTGTTCAAATCTTTTGCCTATTTTTAAATTGGGCTCTTTGTTTTCTTATTTTGAATTTTGGCAGTTCATTATGTATTCTGGATACAAATCCGTTATTGGATATGTGCTTTGCAGGTATCTTCTCCCAGTCTTTTGCTTGTTTTTTCATCCTTTTAACAGCATCTTTGGTAGAGCAAAGGCTTTTAATATTAATAAAGTCCAACTTACCAGTTTTTTCTTTTGTGGATTGTGCTTTTACTGACATGTCTAAAAACCCTTTCATATAGAATGGGTAAGCAACAGGGTCCTACTGTTTAGCACAGGTGACTATATTCAATATTTGGGGATAAACTATAATGGAAAAGAATATAAACAAGAATGTATATATGTGTATAACTGAGTCACTTTGCTGTACAGTAGAAATTAACCCAACATTGTAAATCAACTATACTTCAATAAAACAAAAAACAAAAAAACCTTTGCCTAACCCCAGGTCACAAAGATTTTCTGCTATGTTGTATTCTAAACATTTTCTATTTTTACATTTTACATTTACTCTGTAATCCATTTTGAGTTAATTTTTGTACAAAATATGAGGTTTAGGTTATGGTTCTTTTTTTTTTTTTTTTTTGCATGTAGATATTCAGTGTCCAACCCTGTATGTTGAAAAGACTGTCTTTTCTCCATTGAATTGCTTTTGCATCTTTGTCAAAATCAATTGGTCATATTTGCGTGGGTCTATTTCAAGACTATTCTGTTTCATTGATTTACGTGTCAACCCCTTTACTATTACCACACAGTCTTTATTACTGTAGCTTTATAGTAAGTCTTAAAATCACTTAGTGTGATTCGTCTAACTTTATTCTTATCTTTCAGAATTGTTTTAACCACTCCAGTTCCTTTTCGAATCAATATATATTTTAAAAAAATTTGCTAATATTCTGATTTGTATTGTATTAAGCCTGTGTATCAATTTTGGGAAAATTGAAATCTTTACTATGTTGAATCTTTAGTCTGTGAACACAGTATCTCTATTTATTTAGATCTTCCTGGATTTATTTCATCACTCTTTTGTGGTTTTCAGCATACAGATTCTGTACATGTTTTTTCTTTCTTTCTCCCTTTCTTCCTCCCTCCCTCCCTTCCTCCCTTCCTCCCTTCCTTCCTTCCTTCCTTCCTGCCTCTCTTTCTTTCTCTCTCTCTCTCTCCCTTTCTTTCTTTCTTTCTTTCTTGCTGTGTTGGTTTTTCATTGCTGCGCGCGGGCTTTCTCTAGTTGCACTGAGTGGGGGCTACTCTTCTTTGCGGTACGCGGGCGTCTCATTGCAGTGGCTTCTCTTGTTGTGGAGCATGGGCTCCAGGTACGCGGGCTTCAGTAGTTGTGGCACTTGGGCTCAGTAGTTGTGGTTCACGGGCTCTAGAGCACAGGCTCAGTAGTTGTGGTGCATGGGCTTAGTTGCTCCATGGCACGTGGGATCTTCCCAGACCAGGGCTCGAACCCATGTCCCCTGCATTGGCAGGCAGATTCTTTTTTTTTTTTTAAACTTTTTTTTGGGTTTTATTTATTTATTTATGGCTGTGTTGGGTCTTCGTTTCTGTGCGAGGGCCCCCTTCAGTTGCGGCAAGCGGGGGCCACTCCTCATCGCGGTGCGCAGGCCTCTCACTATCGCAGCCTCTCCTGCTGCGGAGCACAGGCTCCAGACGTGCAGGCTCAGTAATTGTGGCTCACGGGCCCAGCCGCTCCGCGGCACGTGGGATCCTCCCAGACCAGGGCTCGAACCCGCGCCCCCCGCACTGGCAGGCAGACTCCCAACCACTGCGCCACCAGGAAAGCCCAGCAGGCAGATTCTTAACCACTGCGCCACCAGGGAAGTCCCCAGATTCTGTACATGTTTTGTTAGGCTTATCCACATATTTTACTTTTCCGAAGTTCTTATAACTGGATTTAAAAAAAAATAAATTTATTTATTTATTTTTGGCTGCATTGGGTCTTCGTTGCTGCACGGGGGCTTTCTCTAGCTGCAGTGAGTGGGGGCCACTCCTCATTGTGGTACCTGGGCTTTTCATTGTGGTGGCTTCTCTTGTAGTGGAGCATGGGCTCTAGCCACGTGGACTTCAGTAGTTGTGGCACGCCTGCTCAGTAGTTGTGGCTCACGGGCTCTAGAGCACAGGCTTAGTAGTTGTGGTGCACTGGCTTAGTTGCTCTGCAGCATGTGGGATCTTCCCAGACCAGGGCTTGAACCCGTGTCCCCTGCATTGGCAGGCGGATTCTTAACCACTACACCACCAGGGAAGCCCCAATATAATTGGATATTTAAAAAAATTTTATTTTCCATTTGTTTGCTAGTATAAAGAAACTTGATTGATTTTTGTATGTTGACCTGTATCCAAGTCCTTGCTAAATGTATTGGATTGGCCAAAATGTTTGTTTGGTTTTTTCTGTTAGATGGCTCTAGTGGCACTTAGTTGGTGAATTTTTGTGTAGCCATTTTAATATTGAAGATGGAGGAAAAAGAGCAACATTTTCGGCATATTATGCTTTATTATTTCAAGAAAGGTAAAAATATAACTGAAAAGCAAAAAAAGATTTGTGCAGTGTATGGAGAAGGTGCTGTGACTGGTCGAATGTGTCAAAAGTGGTTTGCGAAGTTTTGTGCTGGAGATTTCTTGCTGGACGATGCTCCATGGTTGGGTAGACCAGTTGAAGTTGATAGGGATCAAATCAAGACATTAATTGAGAACAGTCAACATTATACCACACGGGAGATAGCCGACATACTCAAAATATCCAAATCAAGCGTTGAAAATCATTTGCATCAGCTTGGTTATGTTAATCACTTTGATGTTTGGGTTCCACATAAGTTAAGTGAAAAAAACCTTCTTGACTATGTTTCCACATGCGATTCTCTACTTAAACGTAATGAAAACGTTCTGCTTTTAAAACAAAGTGTGACGGGTGATGAAAAGTGGATACTGTACAAGAATGTGGAATGGAAGAGATCATGTGGCAAGCGAAATGAACCACCACCAACCACACCAAAGGATGGTCTTCAGCCAAAGAAGGTGATGTTGTGTATATGGTGGGATTGGAAGGGAATCCTCTATTATGAGCTCCTTCCGGAAAACCAAACGATTCATTCCAACAAGTACTGCTCCTAATTAGACCAACTGAGAGCAGCACTCAACGAAAAGCGTCCAGAATTAGTCAACAGAAAACGCATAATCTTCCATCAGGATAACGCAACAACGCATGTTTTTTGATGATCAGGCAAAAACTGTTACAGCTTGGCTGGGAAATTCTGATTCATCTGCCATATTCACCAGACATTGCACCTTTAGATTTCCATTTATTTCGGTCTTTCCAAAATTCGCTTAGTGAAAAAAATTTCAGTTCCCTGGAAGACTGTAAAAGGCACCTGGAACAGTTCTTTGCTCAAAAAGATAAAAGGTTTTGGGAAGATGGAATTATGAAGTTGCCTGAAAAATGGCAGAAGGTAGTGGAACAAAATGGTGAATACGTTGTTCAATAAAGTTTTTGGTGAAAATGAAAAATGGGTCTTCTATTTTTACTTAAAAACCGAAGGAACTTTTTGGCCAGCCCAGTACTTATTAGTTCTAGGAGGTTTTTTTTGGTAAATTCTTTGGGAGCTTCTATATAGAAAACCATTTCATCTTTGAATGGTTTTATTTCTTCCTTTCCAATATATATGCTTTTTTTTCTTCTAGTTTTATTGCGATATAATTGACATACAGCACTGGATAAGTTTAAGGTGTACAGCGTAATGATTTGACTTACATACATTATGAAATGATTATTGCAGTAAGTTTAGTGACCATCATCTTATATAGATATAAAATTAAAGAAATAGAAAAAAAGTTTTTTGTGATGAGAACTCTTAGGATTTACTCTCTTAACAACTTTCGTATGTAACACACAGCAGTGGTAACTATATTTATCATGTTGTACATCACCTCCCTAATACTTACTTATCTTATAACTGTAATTATGTATGTTTTGACTGCCTTCATCCAGTTTCCCCTCATGACATTCCCTGCCTCTGGTAACTAAAAGTCTGATTTTTGTTTCTACAAGTTTGTTTGTATATTTGTTTGTTTCTTTTTGAAGTATAATTGACCTACAACACTATGTTAGTTCCTGTTACACAACATAGTGATTTTTTTCTATACATTTCAAAATTATCACTATGATAAGTCTAGTTACGATATGTCACCCTACAAAGATAACATTGGTACTTAGTTACTGACTATATTCCCCACACTGTACATTTCATACTTGAAACTCATTTATTTTGCTACTGGAAGTTTGTAGGTCTTAATTGCCCTCACTTCTCTCCCCTGCCCCAGGTAACCACCTGTTTGTTCTCTGTATCTATAACTCTGTTTCTGTTTTGTTAAAATTGTTCATTTGTTTTGTTTTTTAGATTCCACATGTAAGTGAAATCATACAGTATTTGTCTTCCACTGTCTAACTTATTTCACTTAGCATGATGCCATCTAGGTCCATCCATGTTGTTGCAGATGGCAAGATTTCATTCTTATTTATGAATGAGTAATATTCTATTATATATATAATATATTATACACACACACACACACACACACACACACCACATCTTCTTTATCCATTCATCTATTGATGGGCCCTTGGGTTGCTTCCATATCTTGGCTATTGTAAATAATACTGAGATGAACACAGGGGTGCATAAATCTTTTCTAAGTGTTCTAGTGTTTCTGTTTTCTTTGGATAAATAACAGGAGCGGAATTGCTGGATCACATGGTAGTTCTATTTTTAATTTTTGGAGGAATCTCCATACGGTTTTCCATAGTGGCTGCACCAATTTACATTCCCATCAGTAGTACATGAGGGTTCCCTTTTCTCCACATCCTAGCTAACACTTCTTATTTGTTGTCTTTTTTTAAAAAATTATTTTATTTTAATTTATTTTATTTTTGGCTGCATTGGGTCTTTGTTGCCATGCGTGGGCTTTTCTCTAGTTGCAGCAAGTGGGGGCTACTCTTTGTTGTGGTGCACAGGCTTCTCATTGCGGTGGCTTCTCTTGTTGCAGAGCATGGGCTCTAGGCGCATGGGCTTCAGTAGTTGTGGCATGCGGGCTCCAGTAGTTGTGGCACGTGGGCTCAATAGTTGTGGCTTGCGGGCTCTAGAGCGCAGGCTCCATAGTTGTGGCACACGGGCTTCGTTGCTCCGCGGCATGTGGGATCTTACTGGACCAGGAATTGAACCCGTGTCCCCTGCATTGGCAGGCAGATTCTTAACCACTGCACCACCAGGGAAGCCCTATTTGTTGTCTTTTTGATAATAGCCATTTTGACAGGTGTGAGGTGATATCTCATTACGGTTTTGATTTACATTTTCCTGATGATTAATGGTGTTGAGGATCTTTTCATGTGCTTGTTAGCCCTTTCCAATATGCATGCTTTTTATCACTTTTTCTTACCATGTTATACCAGTTAAGATTTTCCATTCTGATGGTGAGAGTATACATTCTTGCCTTGTTCTGGATTTTAGGAAGAAGGCATTAAGTCTTTCATCATTTAGTATGATTCTAGCTGGAGGATTTTTGTAGATAATACCCTTTATCAGGTTGAGGAAATTTCCTTCTATTCCTGGTTTGCTAAGAGTTTTATTTTATTTTTTTCTATTTTTTTGTCATGAATGGATGTTGTATTTTGTCAAATGCTTTTTTTTCTATATCAATTGATATGATCGTTTAAAAAAATCTAGACTGGGGGCTTCCCTGGTGGTGCAGTGGTTGAGAATCTGCCTGCCAATGCAGGGGACACGGGTTTGAGCCCTGGTCTGGGAAGATCCCACATGCCGCGGAGCAGCTGGGCCCGTGAGCCACAATTACTGAGCCTGCGCGTCTGGAGCTTGTGCTCCGCAACAAGAGAGACCGTGATAGTGAGAGGCCCGTGCACCGCGATGCAGAGTGGCCCCCGCTTGCCACAACTGGAGAAAGCCCTCGCACAGAAACGAAGACCCAACACAGCCATAAATAAAAATAAATAAAAATAAATAAAAATTAAAAAATAAATCTAGACTGTTAATACAGTGGGTTACATAGATTGAATTTCAAATATTGAACCAGCCATGCATTCCCAGGATAAAACCCACTTTGTTGTGGTATATTATTCTTCTGTATTCAATATACTAACATTTTGATGGGAAGGTTTGTGTCTGTGTTCATGAGGGATATTGGTCTGTAGTTTACTTCCCTTCCTCCCTTTTTCTTCCCTTCCTCCCTTCCTTCCTTTCTCTGATTTTGTTTGCCTTTAGTACCAAATAGTGCTGGCCTCATAAAATGAGTTTGGAAATATGCGTCCCTTTTCTATTTTCTGGAGGAAATTATATAAAACTGGTGTTATTTGTTCTTTGAATGTTTGGAAGAATTTGCCTGTGGAACCATCTGTTCTTGGAAATTCATTTTTCAGAAGATTTAAAAAAAAAAATACCTTTATTGGAGTATAATTGCTTTACAATGGTGTGTTAGTTTCTGCTTTATAACAGAGTGAATCAGCTATACATATACAAATATCCCCATATCTCCTCCCTCTTATGCCTCCCTTCCACCCTCCCTATCTCACCCCTCTAGGTGGTCACAAAGCACCGAGCTGATCTCCCTGTGCTATGCAGCTGCTTCCCACTAGCTATCTATTTTACATTTGGTAGTGTGTATAAGTCCATGCCACTCTCACACTTCGTCCCAGCTTACCCTTCCCCCTCCCCATGTCCTCAAGTCCATTCTGTAGTAACTCTGAGTCTTTATTCCCGTCCTGCCCCTAGATTTCTGTGCATTAATTTTATATCCTGCTTCTTTACCAAATTCATTGATTAACTCTAGTAGTTTTCTGGTTGCGTCTTTGGGATTCTCTATGTATAGTATCATGTCATCGGCAAATAGTGGCAGCTTTACTTCTTCTCTTCCGATTTGGATTCCTTTTATTTCTTTTTCTTCTCTGATTGCTGTGGCTAAAACTTCCAATACTATGTTGAATAATAGTGGTGAGAGTGGACAACCTTATCTCATTCCTGATCTTAGTAGAAATGGTTTCAGTTTTTCACCATTGAGAATGATGTGGCTGTGGGTTTGTCATAAATGGCCTTTATTATGTTCAGGTAAATTTCCTCTATGCCTACTTTCTGGAGGGTTTTTTTCATAAATGGGTGTTGAATTTTGTCGAAAGCTTTTTCGGCATCTATTAAGGTGATCATATGGTTTTTATCCTTCAATTTGTTAATATGGTGTATCACATTGATTGATTTGCATATATTGAAGAATCCTTGCATTCCTGGTATAAATCCCACTTGATCATGGTGTATGATCCTTTTAATGTGCTGTTGGATTCTGTTTGCTGGCATTTAGTTGAGGATTTCTGCATCTATGTTCATCAGTGATATTGGCCTGTAGTTTTCTTTCTTTGTGACATCTTTGTCTGGTTTTTGTATCAGGATGATGATGGCCTCATAGAATGAGTTTGGGCGTGTTCCTCCCTCTGCTATAATTTGGAAGAGTTTGAGAAGCATAGGTGTTAGCGCTTCTCTAAATGTTTGATAGAATTTGCCTGTGAAGCCATCTGGTCCTGGGCTTTTGTTTGTTGGAAGATTTTTAATCACAGTCTCAATTTCAGTGCTTGTGATTGGTCTGTTTATATTTTCTATTTCTTCCTGATACAGTCTTGGAAGGTTGTGCTTTTCTACCAATTTGTCCATTTCTTCCAGGTTGTCCATTTTATTGGCATAGAGTTGCTTGTAGTAATCTCTCATGATCCTTTGTATTTCTGCAGTGTCAGTTGTTACTTCTCCTTTTTCATTTCTAATTCTATTGATTTGAGTCTTCTCCCTTTTTTTTTTTTTTTTTAAAAGGATTTTCTTATTTATTTATTTATTTATTTATTTATTTATTTTTGGCTGTGTTGGGTCTTCAGTTCGTGCGAGGGCTTTCTCCAGTTGCGGCAAGCGGGGGCCACTCTTCATCGCGGTGCGGGGACCGCTCTTCATCGTGGTGCGCGGGCCTTTCTCTATCGCGGCCCCTCCCGTCGCGGGGCACAGGCTCCAGACGCGCAGGCTCAGCAATTGTGGCTCACGGGCCCAGCTGCTCCGCGGCATGTGGGATCTTCCCAGACCAGGGCTCGAACCTGTGTCCCCTGCATTAGCAGGCAGACTCTCAACCACTGCGCCACCAGGGAAGCCCTCTTCTCCCTTTTTTTCTTGATGAGTCTGGCTAATGGTTTATCAATTTTGTTTATCTTCTCAAGGAAACAGCTTTTAGTTTTATTGATCTTTGCTATCGTTTCCTTCTTTTTCATTTATTTCTGATCTGACCTTTAAGATTTCTTTCCTTCTGCTAACTTTGGGGTTTTTTTGTTCTTCTTTCAATAATTGCTTTAGGTGTAAGTTTAGGTTGTTTAATTGAGGTGTTTCTTGTTTCTTGAGGTAGGATTGTATTGCTATAAACTTCCCTCTAACAACTGCTTTTGCTGCATTCCATAGGTTTTTGGTAGATGTGTTTTCATTGTCATTTTTTCTAGGTATTTTTTTATTTCCTCTTTGATTTGTTCAGTCAACTCTTGGTTATTAAGCAGTGTATTGTTCAGCCTCCATGTGTTTGTATTTTTTACAGATTTTTTCCTGTAATTGATACCTAGTCTCATGGCGTTGTGGTTGGAAAAGATGCTTGATACGATTTCAATTTTCTTAAATTTACCAAGGTTTGTGACGCAAGATATGATCTGTCCTGGAGAATGTTCCATGAGCACTTGAGAAGAAAGTGTATTCCTTTGTTTTTGGATGGAATGTCCTATAAATATCAATTATATCCATCTTGTTTAAAATATCATTTAAAGCTTATGTTTCCTTATTTATTTTCATTTTGGATGATCTGTCCATTGGTGAAAGTGAGGGGTTGAAGTCCCCTACTATGATTGTGTTACTGTCAATTTCCTCTTTTATGGCTGTTAGCATTTGCC